>NC_090656.1:49831798-50195548 GCF_040937935.1 Hyperolius riggenbachi
GTTTGTATTATGTACAGCGCTACGGAAGATGCTGGCGCTATATAAATAAAAAATAATAATAATAATAATAATATTCTACACAGTCTATTCTATGGAGCTCAACTCCCCATCAGATAAAAATATCTTTGCAAGATGCTGCACACAAAGATGCTGCACACATTCAAAAGATCAGTATCTGCAAAAGATCTGTTCCTGCAAAAGATCCGTTCCTGCAAAATGCATTCATAGTCTATGAGATCTGCAGATCCTCATACACACCTTGTTTAACAGACATTCATCTGCAGATCAGATCCACCAGGATGGATTTTCAGATCTGCAGATGATTGTCAGATATGCAGAGGAAGTCTGTTAAACAAGGTGTGTATGATGATCTGCAGATATCATAGACTATGAATGCATTTTGCAGGAATGGATCTTTTCCAGGAACAGATCTTTTGCAGATACTGATCTGTTGAATGTGTACAGCATCTTGCAAAGATTTTTATCTGATGGGGAGTTCAACTCAATAGAATAGACTGTGTAGGTATGGCTCTCATACTACATGGAAGGGGGTAAAATTGGTCTGTGATCTTGCCTTTTCCAAAAACTTTTATCTCAACTTGTGTATGTAGCCTTAGTCATCACGTCAATGTACAGAAATTCACTACTAACAATACTCCTGGAAGAAGTACAAATACATTCCCCAGACTTGAAAAGTCATTTATTTATGTGACAGTGTAATTGCCAAACATCTATTTAAACTGCAAACATAAATATACAAAATACACTATTATAAAACAGGTATTCAACCAAGCGATACAAATAGATCAATATGGAGTCATAAGAATGCAAATAATGGTTGTCAGCAGACCTAATCAGACCTACAATTTATAGGCCCAGGAGGCACCAGTTTGCTGAGGGGTGGCTGCCATAGGTTCATGAATTCGCACTCATGGTCCTGGAGCCATGCTGATGCCACACCCCCTCAGTGTGGCTTAAGGATGGTGGGCACGCAGAGCTTGAGAAGGGCGGGGAGGGTAGAGGTGACGGCTGGGAAACCAACACTCTTGCGGTGTAGTTTGGGGTGTGAACCCAGGTATGTGTTAGAGTTTTCAGGTTTGTGGGTTTAGCAACATAATTTAGGGTGCCAGAACTTCTGTGGCTATAGGCTACAGAAATGTAAATCTGGCCCTGGGTATTCCCTACGTGTAGTACAGCAGCTGTCAAGGAAGCTCTCCCAGGTAGCTTGCTCTGTGGGCCAAAACAACTTTATCATGGCCCTTGTAGCCCCCATAACCCCCCCCCCCACACACACACACACAAAAGATCAAATAGCTCCATTAGTGACAGCAGGGGGGAGCTACTGAGCATGTCGAATTACCACTAATTAAGCTATGTACAACAATGGGGATTCTTCTGTTGCTGGAAACATGACAGGTTGACAAACAACTGCTGTTCAGACATGTTGGTCAGCTCCTCGTCAAGCAGCATGCTTTGTTTTTCAAGTGTACAGCAATCTAGTACAGGGCCCCTTTATAAATCAGTCAAGACAATAAGTCACTAATTCTAAAGTCTTATTTTTCACTGTGGTATTATCTTGAAACACTGAGGCTGGGAACACACTTAGCAGAAACGCTAGCGTTGCAGAAAACGCAGTGTTTTTGCCTGCAATGGTAGTCAATATGCATATGCGTATACATGTGTTTTGTATGCGTTTTTTAACATGCGGTTTTAAAAATGCTGCTTTTGTTGCATTTTCTATAAACGCATCAAAAACACACATAATGAAAGTCAATGGTAATGCAATGTAATGTGTTTTGTATGCATTTTTCATGCGTTTTTATATGTAATTTTTTTTTTATTGTTTTCTAATGCATTTCTGCTTCCATGTTGTCTTCCTAGTGATTTGCATAAAATGCAATAGAAAAATGCATGGAAAATGCATTCAAAATGCATATGCGCTTTGTATATATTGCGAATCACAAATGCATAAAAAAACGCACACAAAACACATATGCCGAAAAAATGCAAACACACTGCAAACACAGAAACGCACATGACAGAAAATGCAACCTTTCACACACTGACAATTGTGCTTCCAGCCAAAAAAGTGTTTTTGTTTTGGTTCTAAAACTTGCTAGTTAAACTAACATACAGGTTGACCTCCAAATAAATAAACTTTTTTGACACTTGGAGGCAGGGCAAACATTTCATGGGAACCAATAGTTAAAGGATACCCGAAGTGACATGTGACATGATGAGATAGACATGTGTATGTACAGTGCCTAGCACACAAATAACTAGGCTGTGTTCCTTTTTTCTTTCTCTGTCTGAAAGAGTTAAATACCAGGTATATAAGTGGCTGACTCAGTCCTGACTCAGACAGGAAGTGACTGCAGTGTGACCCTCACTGATAAAATATTCCCCTTTTTTATCTCTTTCTTGCCCTCAGAAGCCATTTCCTGCTAGGAAAGTGTTTTATAGTTGGAATTTTCAGTGAGGGTCACACTGTAGTCACTTCCTGTCTGAGTCAGGACTGAGTCAGCCACTTACATACTCTATCTCATCATGTCACATGTCACTTCGGGTATCCTTTAAGCTCACATACACTGAGTACAGCAAATACAGGGACTGCACACACTTCCCACTTTCTGCGACCAGATTCAAAAGTCAGATTTCTAATACAATAAAACCCAGTGCAGCTGGTAAGTCTTTTTATATTAAAACTCTACCTGTTTTTACCTTACTAGGCATATTTTTGACATTACAGCAACACACTATAATTCGTTCAGCTTTCAGTCTCTAATAATATAATATGGACACATAACCCTTCCCCTTCCATACTTCCTCATATAAGTTGTGTTGTGCACGGGGTTTTGGAAGCCTAAGAAAGCTGATTTTTGAAAGGAAAGTTGTTGTTTTTTATTTAGAAATAAGTATTATTATGAAGAAAGAGGTACTTTGTATCTGAAAATAGAAGTTATCTAATATTGATACAAATTAGATTTCTCATAATTACTCACTGACTCACTGTCATGTTTTAATTTATTTTAAGGTCTTGCAAACAAGACTGAAGCAGATGAAAAAGCAGAAATGGACAATCCAGATCTTGAGAAGGGCCTAACCATCGATGAGATGATATTGTTATGTATCCACAACTTTGGTAAGATAAAAACCAAATGGCATTGATATACTATTACTTAGTGTGCTTCCTCCAACAGGGCCAGTCTGAGATAAATTGGGGCCCTGGGCAAATTTTATCATGGGTCCCCAGACCCCCCTTCTCACCAGTACAGTTAGGTGCTGCTGCCCGCCCCACCAAAAACTTCTGTGGTACTAGGTGCTGTCTCCACACATTTATCATCAAATTAAATTAAGTGGAATTGGGTGCTGTCTGCACCCCCTCCCAAATTAGCTGTATAAGATGCTGCCAGAAAATATCCCCCTCCCCTAAATCAGCGATATTAGGTGACACCAAAATATCCCCCCCCCCCCCTAAAAAAACAAAAAAACAAAAAACAAAAACCAATAAAACAAAAATCATAGTGGTATTAAAGCGGATCTGAGATGAAAAAGTAACTGTAACAAATACATTGGCCTCAATTCACTAAGATCATGCTGGAGATAATAAGGCAAGAGAAAACTTACCTCCACATAGTGAGAGAGTTATCTTATCTCTTCATTCCTTACGTTACCTCTTCTGTAGTTAAGTTACCTCCTCTGTAGTTAAGTTACCTCCTCTGTAGTTAAGTTACCTCCTCTGTAGTTATTTTCACACACAGTTAATGAACAGCCTGTCTTTAACTCTGGAGTTATTTTAAGGATTAAAGAGTTAACTTAAAGACAGAAGAGTTAACTTTAGGTTTGCCTGAGGTAAAATGTTTCCTGAATACTACATGCCTTATCACCATGGTAACAACTCTAGAAGAGTTATTAAAGACAGGAGATAAGCTTAGCGAATTGAGGCCATTGTCTATATATCTTATCTAAAGTTTAGATAGTTTACACAGCAAATCTAGCTGCAAAGGGAACCAGAGACAAAGCACCCTTGTGTATTTTACCATATATATCAGTAAGAACATTAGAGAAAACACTTACCATGCTCTCTGTTTCATCCTCACTGCTGAAAGTGTCTGTTATCAGCTGTGATAAGAATCCCGGACAGAGCATTCAGTCTGACTTTGCTGGGAATAATTATAGCTGAGTCATTATAGCAGAGCCACAAGGGGGCAGGCTTGGGCTTAAAAAGTCACCAGAGAAGACAGACTCTTTCCGTAGCAAAGCTAGACTGAGTGCTCAGTAGGGGATTCTTATCAGAGGTGATAACAGTCAGATTAAACAGAGAACAATGAAACAAAGAGCAGATTAGGTGTTTACTGTCATGTTCCAACTGATTTATAAGGTAAAATACAAGAGGTTGCTTCATCTCTGGTTCTCTTTAAAGGTTTCTGATTATTTATTGCTGTGATACAATGAGGGCAGCCATGTTCTGGAGATGCTATCAGCTTGCCTGTGTGTAAATTAATTTCCCTCTCCTCCTCCCTCCTCCCTCCTCCCCTCTGCCTCTGAAATCAATGGCTAGTAACCTCCTCCTCCTCCTGCCCAGACTGAGCTCCCATAAGCCCTTGCTACAGTGGCAAGGCACAAAAGGAGCTGTGGGTTAGGCTTGTTTAGTTTATAGGGAATTAGAGTATTAAAACAAAACACAAAAAGTATTTGGCTTGAGGAGTGCCCTATAAACTATATGAAAGGAACACAATTATGCAATGAGTAAAAGTTTATCTTGGATCCACTTTAAGTGCTATACGAAAATGCCCCAACTTCACCCTCAACATCAGCAGTATTAGGTGCCACCCACCACCCCCCTCACCTCCTGCAGTGTGGGTATCAGAGCCTTCTACCTGGCATAGCTCTCATGCAGTAACCCTAGACTCTCGCCCCCTAGTGTTAGCCTGTGAGGAACAAGAACTGCAGATTTGCAATCCTAAAGCAAGTGAATATAGACACCTGGCAAGGGAAATAGACCAAACACACTTCTGTGGAAATCAGCAGTATGGGACAGCAAGAATTGCAGGGCAGGTGTAGCCTAGTCAGTACTAGCCCTGCTGTTTGTTCATTGTTTTAGCATATGCTAATATTCTTTACCCCAAAAGTACCGTAGTTCTTTTCCATATATGTAGGAAAATAAAATATCTTTATGGTTGGCAGGCATAGAGGGAAGATTGTGAAATTCTATTTCGAGCACTCTTGGCTCCAGTAGACCAGTATTGGTTAGCAGCCCAGTGCTGTTTTAAGTTTAGATAAACTCTAAAGCAGCCTTTCTCAACCTTGTTTATCGCCTGGAGGAGCTCTTCTGTAAATTTCCAGGTCCCAGGGAACCTCTGCATAGAAATTATCTACAGCTCACATCACTGTATAGTAATCTTTACCCACTCAAATAACAAAAGCAGCAACCCCTGAAATAACAAATGCAGCATTCAATACTCCTCCAAAAACCAATACAGCAGCTACCACCAAATAATAAATACAGTCATTATTACTCCTGCAGGCAACAAATGCAGCCATTATTACCCCCATAACAAATGCAGCAATCATTACCCCATATAACAAATGCTGTCATTTTCCCTATATAGAAATGTGGCTCTGATGCCCTCTTTTTTTTTTCTTCTCTGCCTGAAAGAGTTAAACATCAGGTATGTAAGTGGCAGTTCCTGTCTGAGTCAGAGGACTGGGTCAGAATACAGTGTGACCCTCACTGATAAGAAATTAAAACTATAGATTCTGATTCTTTGAACACCACGTAGCAACATTCTGAATAGGGCTTAACACCTGGACCAGGATTCTGGAAGTGGCTTGGGACAATCCCACAATTTCGCCAGCTGCGTCTTGATAGGAGCCTTTTCTGAAAAAATGTAGTGCAGCTAGCAATTTAGTTAACCCTGGCACTGCCTATGTTCTCTTACAAGATGATTTAAGAGAAATGCCGATGTCCTGGTATAGCAAATAAATCCATTCTCTTGCAAATTGATATGGTTCTAGACCTTATTCTTGCCCTTCTGTGCCTTTGAATCACTCTCAGCTGATACATAACCACTTCAAATGGCTCCATCTTCTCTGTCAGCAATGATCTGACAAGAATAACGACAGAGCAGTGAAGGAGAGAACTAATCCTAAAGTTAACACTAAATCACGCCCACTTTCATTTTCATGAATTGCACTTTCTTCCGTTTTATCACATCATTACAGAATGCTCGCTAACAGCTGTAGAATACTTTGATGACTCCTGAAATCAACTTATCAAGTTCGGTATTTTACCGAGCTGTCGGTAATTGATTCGATCAGTCTTGATGAATCGAGGCCCTTGTGTCTTGTTATATAGCTGCATCTGAATTATGATTTTTAGAAAAGTGCATGAACTAAGGCTTTTGAATGAGTTATGCGAGTGTATTATGGATGTTAAACCGTGGGTAGTAGCAATAACGAAGAAGGCATGAAGGTCTTGTCTCTCCAGAATATACAATGCTTTACTGTGTTTACAGAGTGTCACCGAGACTTGTGTGTACTCTACTGAGACTGGCTGAGGTTTGATGCTTTACATATATCTCACCTGTGGTTTGAACTATGCTGGCAGCAAATTACAGGGCTTCTCAGTGCAAAACGATCTGAAAACCCAATAAGGATACCCCTGCAAAGCCACTAGTAGAATATTGGTTACTGACATGGCATAACCCGAAACCCAAATTAATGGGTGCCTCTTTCGAAAGCACTCACCTTAGGGTGTTCGGTACAATGACTTGGGTGCTGTTATTAATATTTAAGCTTCCTGGTAGTTTAAATAAATCGTAGCAGGCTGTAAAATGAAGGCAATGATGTTTAAAAAAAAATGCAAATAAATGAAAGACTTGCTTGTGCAGCACTGACAAAGCTTAGATTGGTTTGTTAACAAAAAGGGGGTTAGCACCTTAAATGCAGTGTTGTGTGACAGAGTTCAAACCCGTGACCGATCCTCCGATTCCTGTGACTAACAAATCCTACACTGAAATCTTCTTGTGTGATTTTTGACTTTCAGAATAGGATTCATAGGATAAGAAAATGTATTAAGTTGGTCAAGGGTATGAACACATTCGCAAAACACGTCAAGTGAAAAGAGAGATACAATTCCAAACTTAAACGCATATATATATATATATATATATATATATATATAGGCCCGGATTTACATCACAGGAGCCTATAAGCACAGAGGTCATGGCACTTTAGATATCGCCCTCCATAAACCTAGAAACCCCCGATAAGCAGAACTGCACCGCAAGTGTGCTTGCTGTCCGAGCTGTAACTTCTCCCTTACTTCCCTTTCCTGTCATAGGCAGCTACAGGTGACATGCCCCTTACTATTAGGTAGTCAGAAGTACCCTCAATATTAAGTAGCTAGAGGTGCCCCCAAGTATTAGTTAGGTCAGTGCTGTCCAACTTCATGGGCATGGAGGGCCATTTTTTTTCAGACCCCATGGTGGAGGGCCGAAGGTTCTTGCTAGAGTCGCAGCCCCCCCCCCAGGAAAAAAAATGCAATTAAAGGACAATTAGATTGGCAGCACTTACCACAAAATGCAATTTAAGATGTCGGGGAAAACCACGGGGGTTCTGTTGCGTGTAGGCCGAAAAATGGGTGTGGCCATGGACCAGAATGTGGGTGTGGCCACGGGTGGAGACAAATTTACATGAATTTAGCAATGTGGGACATTAGATTAGGACAGTGGTGGGGAACCTTTTGGAGGCCGAGTGTCCAAACTGCAACCCAAAAGTCACTTATCTATCGCAAAGTGGCAACAGCAATTTAAACTACATACAAACGTTTTAACTCATACATGAACATTATGGAAAATCCAAGTTGAAAATAAACTGTGAAGATAAACAATTTCATCCATCCTACTCCTGAAAAATGTGTTTTTTTTTTTTAGAACCTCCCAGTTTTATTTTCCGTTTTAAAAAGCTAAAAAAGTAGGTTTAACGCTATTGTTTCATGATAACGATTTAGCTTTTCCATAGTCTCGCAGTTCGCAATCATGTGACCACCAACAAGACAAATTCAGCAATCATGAGGCCCCCAACAAATCATGAGGCCCCCAACAAGACACATTCAGCAATCATGATGCCCCCAACAAGACAAATTTAGCAATCATGAGGCCCCCAAAAAATCATGAGGCCCCCCAACAAGACACATTCAGCAATCTTGAGGCCCCCAACAAGACAAATTCAGCAATCGTGATGCCCCCAACAAATCATGAGGCCCCCAACAAGACAAATCCAGTAACCATGAGGTATCCAACATGACAAATTCAGCAGTCATGGGGCACATAAATAGACAGCATTTCACATAAATAAGCAGAATGCCCCTTTAATATGGTAGACACCTCTCACCTGGCTTCTAAATTCTCCTCTACTGGCTGCTGTGCCTGGCAATAGTGTTTTGGGCCGGATTGGGGATGATGTGTGGGCTGAAATGTCTTGCGGTGCTGCTGTGGCCGGGCTGCCGGTGATGCTGTGGCCGGGTGAGGTAGTGACAGGTGCCCCCCCAGTTGAGGTAGTGACAGGTGTCCCCCCCCCCAGCTAGATAGTGACAGGTGTCCCCCCAGCTAGACAGTGACAGGTGCCCCCCCCAGCTAGATAGTGACAGGTGCCCCCCCCAGCTAGATAGTGACAGGTGTCCCCCCAGCTATAGTGACAGGTGTCCCCCCAGCTATATAGTGACAGGTGTGTCCCCCAGCTAGATAGTGACAGGTGTCCCATTCAGCTAGATAGTGACAGGTGTCCCACCCAGCTAGATAGTGACAGGTGTCCCCCCAGCTAGATAGTGACAGGTGTCCCCCCCAGCTAGATAGTGACAGGTGTCCCCCCCAGCTAGATAGTGACAGGTGTCCCCCCCAGTTAGATAGTGACAGGTGCCCCCCCAGCTAGATAGTGACAGGTGCCCCCCCAGTTAGATAGTGACAGGTGCCCCCCCCCAAGTTAGATAGACAGGTGCCCCCCCAGCTAGATAGTGACAGGTGCCACCCCAGCTAGTGACAGGTGCCCCCCCAGTTAGATAGTGACAGGTGCCCCCCAGTTAGATAGTGACAGGTGCCCCCCCAGTTAGATAGTGACAGGTGCCCCCCCAGTTAGATAGTGACAGGTGCCCCCCCCCAGCTAGATAGTGACAGGTGTCCCCCCCAGCTAGATAGACAGGTGCCCCCCCAGCTAGTGACAGGTGCCCCCACCAGTTAGCGAGCCCGTTACCTCTCTCTCCTGTGTCCCCGCTGGCCTCTCCTGTGTCCCCGCTGCCGCTGCCCCACAGCTCAGACCTCACAGATCGCGGCGACTGAAGAAGCAAGCAGAGCGCGCGCATGACACCCGCGCGGCAGAAGGTCACATGCAGGAGTGACTAATGATGTTACTTCCGCATGTGACGTACTCCGTGCAGGTACCATGCGCACTCTGTTTACCTCAGTCGCCGCGATCTGAGGTCTGAGCTGTGGGGCAGCAGCGGCAGCGGGGACACAGGAGAGGCCAGCGAGGACACAGGAGAGGCCACAATAAGAGGGAGCAGGCATGGCGCCCATAGCGCAAGTCATGCCTGCATCCCAGGAAGACGAGCGGGCTGCAGCAGGTGGCCTGGCGGGCCGGATGCGGCCCGCGGGCCACCAGTTGGACAGCGCTGAGTTAGGTAGCTAAAAGAATCTCAGTATTAAGTAGCTAGAGGTGCCCCTCACTGAAGGGAGCTCGTCAGTGGAATGCCGAGAGCCGGGTGAGTAACCTCTCATTTACACTCTCATCAGGACTCTGCATAGGGAAGGAGGGCAGGAGGCACTGGGGGAGGGGAGTGAGCCACCTTTCCATCATTAGACTCCTGTCAGCACGTGCCTACAGTGCCTTATGGTAAATCTGGCCCTCGCTGTGAAACAGGAGAAAGAGAGAGAGAAAAAAAAACCTGAACTGTATGCAGCTGCCACTAGCATAACACGAGAGAAGAAAAAAAAAACAGTAAGAACACACATTTGAAAAGGTACAGAAAACACTGCTGGAACAAACTGTCAACATGTAATACCAAACACTTGCATTAGAATTAAACAAATGAAACACTATACTTGCCAGTGTCTTGAGACGTTCTCCCCAAATGACCATTCGTTACAGCATCGGTCAAGTTTTGCTCGCGAAGTTCTGGACCCCCTCGGGCTACTGATTCCTTCGTTCAGCAGATCGACCACCACTACGGCACTTGCACCCCAAGCCGCCGCCCGGGACAGCCCACGATCTGGATTCTGGCGTTAGGCATGTGTACAATCACACCTATATTATTCAGTCCACGAACCTTCGCCACTGTAATTACTCGAACGTCATTCCGTGCGCCCAGCTTCCTCGCAGCCTGGCAGCACCACTTATCTCTTCTCGATAAGTTTCTCGCGAGCGTCTCAGCGTCTCCTCCGCTTGTTACTGTGGAAGTCCTGGAAAACTAGATAACAGACTGACATCTGGCCCGGTCCTTGCCTGCCTTTTCTGCTAGGCAGCGCTGGGTTCACGGCACCAATTGTTAGAACCTGTTCTATATCACCTTGCTTCGACACCATTAACTTCTTACAGTTGCGTCTCACCGACTGTGAGATCACTTGACTCTCAGTGGCGGATCTAGAGGGGTGCAGGCATGGCTAGTGCTATGGGCGCCACTGCCCCATGGGCGCCATGCCTGCCCCCATGCCTTTGCTCCCTCACTGTCTGCCTCCCCTCCTGGGTTGCGCCCCCCTACCCAGCCGCCGCTGCCGCCGTGGTGTGCACCGCTCCAACGCTCCCTGTCTCCCCTCCTGGCTGCGTCCCCTCCGCTGCGTCTCCTCTAGCGTCCCCGCCGGCGTCATAGTAACACACCACCTACTGAGATCAGTGGACAGCGAGAGCGCTCAAGCTACCCGCCGCCCGCTGTACTCCAATGCGGAAGTGACATCACTTTATGCATTTGGAGTACAGCGGGCGGCGTGTAACGTGCGCCTGCTCTGTCCATTGATCTCAGTAGGTGGTGTGTTACTACGACCCGGGCGGGGACGCTAGAGGAGACGCAGTGGAGGGGACGCAGCCAGGAGGGGACGCAGCTATGGCAGCAGTGGGGGAGCGGCATGCACCGAGATACAGGTACAGAAGGCAGCCTGCACCCAGCCCCAGCCTTCACCCTGCACCCAGCCTTCACCCTGCACCCAGCCTTCACCCAGACACCATTCACCCTGCCCCAGCCTTCACCCTGCACCCAGCCTTCACCCAGACACCATTCACCCTGCCCCAGCCTTCACCCTGCACCCAGCCTTCACCCAGACACCATTCACCCTGCCCCAGCCTTCACCCTGCACCCAGCCTTCACCCAGACACCATTCACCCTGCCCCAGCCTTCACCCTGCACCCAGCCTTCACCCAGCCACCATTCACCCTGCACCCAGCCTTCACCCTGCACCCAGCCTTCACCCTGCACCCAGCCTTCACCCAGCCACCATTCACCCTGCCCCAGCCTTCACCCTGCACCCAGCCTTCACCCAGCCACCATTCACCCTGCACCCAGCCTTCACCCTGCACCCAGCCTTCACCCAGCCACCATTTACCCTGCCCCAGCCTTCACCCTGCACCCAGCCTTCACCCTGCACCCAGCCTTCACCCTGCACCCAGCCTTCACCCTGCCCCAGCCTTCACCCTGCCCCAGCCTTCACCCTGCACCCAGCCTTCACCCTGCACCCAGCCTTCACCCAGCCACCATTCACCTTGCCCCAGCCTTACCCTGCGTCTAGCCACCATTCACCCTGCCCCAGCCTTCACCCTGCCCCAGCCTTCACCCTGCCCCAGCCTTCACCCTGCCCCAGCCTTCACCCTGCCCCCAGCCTTCACCCTGCACCCAGCCTTCACCCTGCACCCAGCCACCATTCACCCTGCCCCAGCCTTCACCCTGCACCCAGCCACCATTTGCCCTGCCCCAGCCATCCTGCTCTGCACCCAGGCACCATTCACCCTGCCCGAGCCACCCTTCACCCTGCACTCAGCCACCATTCGCCCTGCCCCAGCCATCCTGCTCTGCACCCAGCCACCATTCACCCTGCCCCAGCCGTCCTGACCTGCACCCAGCCACCCTTCATCTAGCCAGCCACCCTGCACTCTAACCCAGCCACCCTTCAACCTGCCCAAGCCACCCTGAATGCAGACTCACCCTGCAGCCGGTCCCAGTCACCCTAACCCAGCCACCCTGCACCCACACTCACCCTACAGCCAGTCCCTCCCAATTACCCTGCATTCTGACCCAGCCACCCTGGCCTGCACCCAGAGCCACCCTGCACCCTGATCTGATCCAGCCACCCTGCACCCAGACCCACCCTGCAGCCGGACCCAGCCACCCAGACCCAGTCACCCTGCACCCTGATCCAGCCACCCTGCACCCAGACTCACCATGTAGCTGGTCCCAGCCACCCTTTACCCAGACCCAGCCACCCTTTACCCAGACCCAGACACCCTTTACCCAGACCCAGCAACCCTGCACCCAGACCCAGCCACCCTGCACCCAGACCAAGCCACCCTGCACCCAGACCCACCATGCAGTTGGACCCAGCCACCCTGCCCCAGTCACCCTTCATCTAACCACCCTTCAAGGGAAAAAGGAGTAGGGGGGGGGGGGGCACACTTTAAGTGTTTGCCATAGGCACCATATTACCCAGATACGCCTCTGTTGACTCTCCACACACAGCAAGCAGGAGATAGACTTTCTCAGGCTCCTTCAATGTTTACGGTATTTATTCAAGTAACAGAAATACAGATAGATACAGTTTATCATCTCCTTGCAAAGCAGACTTCCATGTTGCGTTACAGCAGCGTGAGTACCTTCCTTCTGAAAGTACCCAGGTCTTCTTGTATCTACTCTATGTTACATCTAGACTACCTATGTACAGCATACATTATATCAGATTACAGAAAGGAAGAACATACTTAGAGAAATAATTGGGTTCCAGTCAGTATTTGAAGCATAGCAGGAATCAGAGAGAGAGCCCCCTTTTCAGCTCGTCCGGCTATTAATACCGACTAGGAAAGAGTTAAACGTGACATCATATTCGCCACCCCTAGATCAGATTATTGGTGGACCCTACTCGTGGTGTCATCATACACACCTACTTGATTAATAATCAATGAGGCATTTGACCCAGATGCAGGAACGTGAATGTTTAGTAAATATGGCCAATGTTTACTGTTCCTGTCCTGTAAGTGGAGGTCAGAGTAAACCGATGGCCTTCTCTTAGGAACATGTTCTCAGTATCTGCGTGTATCTTCTGCTACACGCAGACCCTGAGATGCCTCTGTCTATTTTAAAGGCATACACTGCGGACAAGCCTTTTACATAAAACTCAGGCCAAGTAACTGAGGCCTACTTAAATTATAACATATATATATATATATATATATATATATATATATATATATATATATATATGCACACACACACACAAAGGTTAATGGTAAATATATTAAGTACCCACTGGGCCCCCTTTGCTCCAGAGCCCCTTAGCAGCTGCTATGGCTATTGCTATGCCCCTGCAAACCCCCTTTCCACTCCTAACAATAATCTCCCTTCTCTCCGCTCCTAACACTAACCCTCCCCCTCTCCTCTCCTAACACTAAACTCCACCCCCTCCACTCCCAACGCTAACTTCCCCACTCTCCACTCCTAACACTAACCCAGTGGCGTAGCAATCAGCCCTGCAGCGGATACAGGTGCAGGAAGGACAAGAGTAGGGAGAAGCCCAGAGGCTCTGGGGTCCCAGCCTGCCCATCAGGCTCTAGCGTGGGGCGAGAGGGGGCAGGGCCTCCTCAGATAAATGTCCCCTGCCCCCTCAATTGGCAGAGCGCAAGGTTGCCATCCGTCCGTCTACTGCCACAATCTTGTGTGTGCATGTGCGCACCACCGCAACAGGGTAGTACAGGTGACTGTTCACACCATTCATCGCTTCTATCTATCCAAAATTTTTCTTGGTCTGCCACTTTGAGCCTTAACTTGAAATGAGCCTGTGGTCTTCCATTTCCTCAATAGCTTCCTAACTGTGGAAAAAAGACAATCTTTGTCTTCAGGTCATTTGAAAGTTGTTTTGAGACCACCATTTTGCTATTCTTCAGAGAAAATTAAAAGAGGTGGGAAACTTACAATTGACCCCCTTAAATACTTTCTCATTTGATTCACCTGTGTATGTAGGTCAGGGGTCACTGAGCTTACCAAGCCAATTTAAGTTCCAATAATTCGTTTAAAGGTTTTGAAATCAATAAAATGACAAAAGTGCCCAAATTTATGCACCTGCCTCATTTTATTTGAACAATTATTGCGCACTTTCTGTAAATCCAATAAACATCATTTCACTTCTCAAATATCACTGTGTGGATCTCCTATATGATATATTTAACTGACATTTTTTATCGTAACATCCAACGATTTATACAGGAAAATCATGATGATTAAAGTGATCCTTAAGCCAAGTACAAAAAATGAGATTTACTCACCTGGTGCTTCCCTCAGCCCCCTGCAGCCGATCGGTGTCCTCGCAGCTCTGCTCTGACGTGCTAGGACCCGCCGGCGAACACTTCCGGTTTGGCCATCACCGGCCGACAGGCATGGGAACGCGAGTGATTCTTCGCGTTCCCAGCCTGTATATCGCCCCCTATGCTGCTATTGCGGCCAGGGGAGCTGAAAGACGGCAGACGCCCGTGCACTCAAACTTCCTGTATATCAGGATTACATTTTTTAAATTTTATAACTTGCATTCCATCCCAGAAGCCACTGAGATATTGTGCTATAAAAATGTTTCTCATCAATATTTTCATATGCAGTTCATCTTCTTCTGTGTTTTGCATTTCATGGATGTACGTCTTCATCGGTTCGTACCATTTCCTGATGACATTCCTGTTTTTTCTTGCTCAATAAACGCTTTTTGTAAACTAAAGTTATGTTAGCAAATATGTTAGCGAGCACAGTCCAGATTTGTCCTTTCAGTTGTATTGTGGATGTAGATGGTATATCTGCAGCACGCAAGTACCTGGTTACTGAACACCCAGGCACACGCTAATTAGCTCTGTATGGGGAAAAAAATCATTACTAGCTGTATCCTTAATGAAATAATTAACGTTTTAATTACACTCACACAAATGAAAAGTCACTTTCAATATTTTTAAAAATGGCCTCAGCATATGCATTGCCTGTCTGCCATGCAACATAACAGCGGTAAAAAAGAATGAAAATATTTTTAAACATACGTAATTATTGAATGTATTTATGCTGCTAAAAGCAACCAATGTGTTATAAAACAAATTGATGTACACAGAAGAAAAAAAAAAACACTAGGAAACCTTAATCATCATTTGCAGTGTACAGCAAAACTGCTAGCCTGATGCAGAGTGACGAGGCACAAGTGTGAGCCACTGCCAGTAAACTGTGACTTAATGGCTTGCACATTGGGCAATGTATTGTGGAAGTCTAATATTGCCAGGCATATCTTCTACCTATTCAAGGGGGGGTGAGGGGGGGGGGAATCAGGGCTCCTTAATTAATAACTTAAGGGGGCACATCTGACCATCTATGGGAAGGGGGACTGTGTAATACAGGGGAAATACCTGCTGCCTAATGGTGGTCCCTGAATAACTGGCAATCTATGGAAAGGGGGGACTTTCTAATACTGGGTACATACCTGTTACCTATTTGGAGGGTGGTATGTCCTTAATAACTTGCGGAGTCATATCTGGCAATCTATAGAAAGGGGGACTGCATAACACTGGGGGCATACCTGCTTTCTAATGGGGGTCCTACCTGCTTTCTAATGGGTGTCCTACCTAGCTGTCAATCTATAAGGAAGGGGGGAACTGTCTAAAACTGGTCCGTACCTGCTACCTTTTCAGGGGGGTCCTTAATAATTTGCGGAGGCACGTCTGGGAAGGAGGGATCGCCTAATACTGGGGCCATATCTACTACCTATTGAGTGCAGGGGGGGGGGGGGTTTGCTACTTACTACTGGAGCGGGGGGCATTTCTTGTTACCTATACTAAGGATGGGGGGGGGGGGCATCTGCTGTCTAGTTTAATGGGGCTATCAAATACTTGGGAAAATATTGCTACCTAGTCTGGGGAGGGGGCAAAGCCTACCTATTATGGGTTTGTGGCCTGTTTTGAGGGGCGGAGTTTAGGGCACCGGAATGCATGTGCCTACAGGCTCCTGAGCTGTAAATACAGCTCTGACCTTGGTGTTCAGAAAAATCATGCAGAAAAAGGTGCACAGAAAACTGAGGTTCCTTTCAGGCTCTTCTCACACTTGCTGCCTTTTGTTGCGTTGCGGTACTCTCCGCTGCAGCTCCTCCATCGCAGCTCTTCACAGTAACCATTAGTCTCTATGAGACTGGCCACACTACCCCGCTTTGTGATGCCACGTAAAAGCGAAAATGGCCGCGGTTTTGCGCAAAAATTCACGATTGTGCGTGAAAATGCGCGCAAAGACGGCCGTGATACAGTGGTTTGCAAAAGTATTCGGCCCCCTTGAAGTTTTCCACATTTTGTCACATTACTGCCACAAACCTAAATCAATTGTATTGGAATTCCACGTGAAAGACCAATACAAAGTGGTATACACCTGAGAAGTGAAACGAAAATCATACATGATTCCAAACATTTTTTACAAATCAATAACTGCAAAGTAGGGTGTGCATAATTATTCAGCCCCCTGAGTCAATACTTTGTAGAACCACCTTTTGCTGCAATTACAGCTGCTAGTCTTTTAGGGTATGTCTCCACCAGCTTTGCACATCTAGAGACTGAAATCCTTCCCCATTCTTCTCTGCAAAACAGCTCCAGCTCAGTCAGATTAGATGGACAGCGCTTGTGAACAGCAGTTTTTAGATCTCGCCACAGATTCTCGATTGGATTTAGATCTGGACTTGGCCATTCTAATACATGGATATGTTTTGTTTTAAACCATTCCATTGTTGCCCTGGCTTTATGTTTAGGGTCGCTGTCCTGCTGGAAGGTGAACCTCCGCCCCAGTCTCAAGTCTTTTGCAGACTCCAAGAGGTTTTCTTCCAAGATTGCCCTGTATTTGGCTCCATCCATCTTCCCATCAACTGACCAGCTTCCCTGTCCCTGCTGAAAAGAAGCACCCCCAGAGCATAATGCTGCCACCATCATATTTGACAGTGGGGATGGTGTGTTCAGAGTGATGTGCAGTGTTAGTTTTCCGCCACACATAGCGTTTTGCATTTTGGCCAAAAAGTTCTATTTTGGTCTCATCTGACCAGAGCACCTTCTTCCACATGTTTGCTGTCCCCCCCACATGGCTTGTGGCAAACTGAAGATGGGACTTCTTATGCTTTTCTGTTAACAATGGCTTTCTGCTTGCCACTCTTCCATAAAGGCCAACTTTGTGCAGTGCGCAACTAATAGTTGTCCTATAGACAGATTCCCCCTCCTGAGCTGTGGATCTCTGCAGCTCGTCCAGAGTCACCATGGGCCTCTTGGCTGCATTTCTGATCAGTGCTCTCCTTGTTCGGCCTGTGAGTTTAGGTGGATGGCCTTGTCTTGGTAGGTTTACAGTTGTGCTATACTCCTTCCACATAGCCCCCAACCGTCCCGAATCCTGCTGGATTGTCCCGATTTGTTAGGACTCTCCCGCTAACCCGATATGACCCCACCAAGTCCCGGGCGGCAGTGGGCAGGGAGGAAGAAAAAAATGATCGAGGCGCCAGCCGCGCCGAAGGGGGGGTGTGTTATTCCTGTCCTTCCATTCTATCTCCCTCCTCCCTTGAAATAATCTGCCCCCCCCCTGTGTCTCCCCCCTGCTTGCAGAGTGCGCAGCTAAGCGGAGCGGGCTGTCAGCTTACCGGTATCCATGGACGCGTACTAGCATCTGGCTTCCTGCTTCCGGTGACATCACAGGAAGCAGATTGAAGCCGGACATCGGAACGCGTCCATGGATACCGGTAAGCTGACAGCCCGCTCCGCTTAGCTGCGCACTCTGCAAGCAGGGGGGAGACACAGGGGGCTGGCGCCTCTATCATTTTTTTCTTGCATTGGCACCCTCCTCCCCACTCTGTGTTGGGAGGTATGCTTCCATTTCTGAATGATCACTTGAACAGGGCTCCGTGGGATGTTCAAGGCTTTGGAAATCTTTTTGTAGCCTAAGCCTGCTTTAAATTCCTCAATAACTTTATCCCTGACCTGTCTGGTGTGTTCTTTGGACTTCATGGTGTTGTTGCTCCCAATATTCTCTTAGACAACTTCTGAGGCCGTCACAGAGCAACTGTATTTGTATTGACATTAGATTACACACAGGTGCACTCTGTTTAGTCATTAGCACTCATCAGGCAATGTCTATGGGCAACTGACTGCACTCAGACCAAAGGGGGCTGAATAATTACACACACCCCACTTTGCAGTTATTGATTTGTAAAAAATGTTTGGAATAGTGTATGATTTTCGTTCCACTTCTCACATGTACACCACTTTGTATTGGTCTTTCACGTGGAATTCCAATAAAATTGATTCATGTTTGTGGCAGTAATGTGACAAAATGTGGAAAACTTCAAGGGAGCCGAATACGTTTGCAAGCCACTGTATGAGTTATCACGGTTTAGTGAATCAAGCCCCATGTGTAAAACCGGCCTCACACTTACTACAGTGCATCGTAGAAGATTGGCACATAGCGACACAGAAGCAATGATGGCTCTATGAGACTAACACATTGGTTGCAGTGCAGTATGATGAGACTTCTTAGTTTTGTGATACAGGATGATGCACTGGCATTGAGGCTTACCTTCATGGTAATGAAAGCCTCACTGTACCCTGATGCTGCACCGTTAAGGCGCCATGCTTTTTGGAACCGTTGTGGTGCAATGCAGTAGCATCGCATTGCAGCGGAAAGCAGGAAGTGTTAGTGGGACCTGACAGAAAAGTGTGCTCCCTGCTTCATTCACACTCCATCTGTTGGGTCAACTCACTGCCCATACAATTCTATGGGGCTATTCACAGTACTGCATTGCAACAGATCACCCTATTCTAACTTGCTGCATGAGGGTTTTGAATTACCAGGTATTGTTTAACGAACTTATGCACCGCGCACAATGTGAACCCAGCCTAAGGCCCAGTTCACATTTTTCTGGAACGTAACCGGAACGTATACTGTACAAACGGAATGGATGTGAATGGATCCAACGTTAACCTATGGATCCATTCACATGTGTCCATTGGAACGAATATGTTTTGTACGTTCCCGTCCCCGGATCTGAAAAATGCCGCAGGCCCTAATTCTCTGGACCGTTCTGCACAGCGGAACAGATCCGGACAACAAATACTGCAGCATTGGGGGCATTGGGAAACGGACCGTTCCACGGGGGATGGGGCATGGGCAGACGCAAATCTAGCGACGGGAGGGAGAGAGGAAGGTGCAGCAGCTGGGTGGGTGGGCTAGGGAGGCTTTATACATACCTTATCTTCAAAGGCAGCTGGCGGTAGAGGCTTCTGTCTTCTTCCGCGTCATGTGACTAGTCACATGACGCGCTGTGTAGTCACAGCGGAAGAAGAGGAAGCCTCTACCGCCGGCTGCCCATGAAGATAAGGTATGTATTGCCAAGTGAAAACGGATCCGATCAATCATTGATCAGATCCATTTTCACTAATGTGAACAGGGCCACGGACGAGCCGTCCGGATCCGTTGAAGCGGACACCAGATCCGCTCACCAGATCCGTTTGGCTCAAAACGCAGATGTAAACCGGGCCTAAGGCAGAGAGCACACTTATTAAAATTGCATGAGTTTTGCCACAGAGCGGAAAACGCATGTGAATTTGCATATAAAGTAAGTCTATGGGACTATAGATATAAAACTGGATACAGAGGACAGGACCCAAAAAATGGGATTCTTTTTTTTAACCATTTCTGCCGCTGGGCCATGAGCCTCATGTCCACAGCGGCAGCTGCTACAGCCGCAGGGACGCAATTAATACGTCCCTGCAGCTTGGAGGACTGTGCGCGCGAGCATGCAGGCAGAAGCCCGCGATCTCAATGTTGCCGACAACAGGAGGGATTGGCTGCAGGGGACGAAAGTCCCTGAGCCAATCCGTTCTTGTCTGCCAAGAATAATCACTGTTTTTGTTCAAAAACAGCGTTTATTCTTAAACAGAGCTGCCACGCTTCCTACCGCTCGCCAATTTCCGCCACTTACCGCCGACAATCATTAGATTTATGAATGGGAACAAAGTGAACCTGTGAACCCCCCATGAGGAGATGGGCTAGTCCAAAACCTGTTGGTTCTGTAAGATTTCTACTACCTACTGTAAGGGCTTGTTCACACTATGGGCTTGATTCACTAAACCGTGATAACTCAAAAATCACACCTTATCAAAGATATCACACCTTATCAAAGCTAACACGCCTCATCAGAGTAGCATAGAGAGCACTGCAAACCCGCAGGGGCTCAGGGCAGGATGAGTGCCATTGCCAATTAGCAGGCATACGTTTATAGCGCTAGCTATGCTACTCTGATAAGGCGTGTTAACTTTCATAAGGTGTGATCTTTGATAAGGTGTGATATTTGAGTTATCAAGGCTTAGTGAATCAAGCCCAATGCATATATTTTTAAGCGCTGGTGATTTCTGAAATTGCCCTAAAAGCGCTTGTGCAATTATTTCCTATGGGAGCGTTCACATGTGCGTGTTGTGATTGCGTTTCGCTCCCCAAAACGCTGCATGTTCCATTTTCTGGGCGATGTGGCTATAATGGAAAGTATAGGGAAATCGCAAAGCGCTTGAAAAAGTGCTTTGTATAACTATTCCCCGAGCGCTTTTATGAATAAATACATTGTATTTATTCATTTCTGGGTGAAAGAGTTCACTTCCTGTCTAATGTCAGGAAGTGAAAAAGAATCG
Source organism: Hyperolius riggenbachi (assembly GCF_040937935.1). Taxonomy (NCBI): domain Eukaryota; kingdom Metazoa; phylum Chordata; class Amphibia; order Anura; family Hyperoliidae; genus Hyperolius; species Hyperolius riggenbachi. The sequence continues at coordinate 49,852,709 of NC_090656.1, forward strand.
TTCTACAAAAGCGCTTAAAAAAACGCTTAGAAGGGCAGGGAAAGGCAATTAAAAAATCGCAATAAATCGTTAAGCGCTTGCAATAGTCCTGGCAATTTATAGTGTGACCATAGCCTAGTGACAGCACCATAGGAGAAATTAATTGATGTACTTCTTAACTGTATAAGTTTACATATATTTTATATTTTAAGATTTTCACAACAGAGGTCCTTTAAAGCTGTTGAAGGACAATGCGACCCTAACGAGGGAGGTAGGGAGTTCCATAGTGTCGAAGCAGCTTGTGAGAGCCAGTATTGCTTAAAGAGGAACTCCAGCCTAAACAAACATACTGTCATCAAGTTACATTAGTTATGTTAATTAGAATAGATAAGTAATATAAATCTCTTACCCACTCTGTTTTAAAAGAACAGGCAAATGTTTGTGATTTCATGGGGGCTGACATCTTTGTCATGGGGGCAGCCATCTTTTTGGTTGAAATGAGGTGACAAGGAGCAGGTGACACAGTTCCAACTGTCCTGTGTACTGATAACCCCTCCCAGCTGCACACGCTAGGCTTCAAATGTCAAATTCAAAATGTAAAAAAAATAAAAATGCACCAAAACAGCAGAACGAGAACAACAAAATCAGAAATCCCATCATGCTTTGCACAGCATCAGGGGAAAAAAGCCCGGGCAGTTTTTTTCTGTGCAGCTAAAAATGAGGCTTGTATAAGAGAAACAAAGTTCTGATGCTGTGAAACTGTTACAGAAACACAAAGCCTTTTCAGTGCTGCTGAGTCGATTTTTAGTCCGGAGGTTCACTTTAAAAGGAAATAAATATGACAGCCTCCATATCTCTCTCACTTCAGTTGTCCTTTAAATGTGATTGAGCATGTGACTGTGACATGTCAACTCCAGCACACTCTGAGATCCCGATTGCTGTCCTTCTGCAGTGTTTTTATATGGAGCTCTGCTGACGTAGATCGTGACTCGTCTGTGGGAAAGTTCTGACGGACCCAGGGGAGTGAGGGAGGTCGTGCAAGGCGGCATAATACAGCCTGCCAGCCACTAAAATGGGACACAGAAATCCTTTACTCCGTTCTGTTTAGTTACTTCTAATATTCAGACACTAAACAGCATCAGGATCTGCATCTCTCTGAGTTATTAGATTTATCAAAAAGGTGCCAAAAGATTGCTGAGAAACAGCATGATGAAGATAAACAGCAGAAGAGCTTCTCTTAGCGCTCTACAGGGCTATAATTCACCTTCACGTGTGACAGAATGGATTACAAATGTTAGAAGGCAGCTAAATCAATTGTACATGCTTTATTTGTGTCTGTCTGGCTGCAGGGATCTCTGTATAATCAAAGCCCACCAGAACTTCTTTCAGGATCCAATGCTTCAAGCCACGCTGTAACAAATCAAGTGTGTGATTCGTGGAAGAAAATAGAGTCCAGTTTTCTAAAAAGGCCAGATGTATCCAGGTTCCCTCTGTACATTGCTGGGATGTTTACAACAGACATTTTGTAGGTAGTGGCACTGTGTTTACACGCATAGAAAACACACCAGCCACAGCATTGTGAAGAATGTGGGAGTATCAGCCTGCTATAAATCACTGGATCAGTCCCAGGTGACACAGAAGAGAAATACATGTCTCATCTCCCTGTGCTACTAATTGCTGCTAATTACTTATACAAGTATTAGGGGATAGTCTGTAAGTGAAAAATTACACCAAGCAGCACAAGGCCTCTTTTTTACGGGCAGTTGAAGGTGGTAAACTGCATATGTAATATGAGTGCATGGAAATTTGGTCACCCAGGAAAATCGATAGTAGAATATCGGCTTTCTGACATTCTTCTATTAAAGTGTAAAGAAGCATTGTAAAATATCGGTATTAAATAAGGATATTTTACTATAGCTAAACCTAACCCTACTCTCACACAGAACCCTCCCCCCTGATGCCTAAACCTAATTCCCCACCCGCACAAAAACCCCACCTGAGGCCTAACCCTAACTACCTTCCCTCCATGCTCAAACACTCTACCTGACACCTAACTATAACCGCTTCCCCCCGCACAAATACCCTACCCGATGCCTAACACTAACTGTCCTCCCAACAAACACCCTACCGCCACCCCCCTGCACAAACACCCTAACTGATGCCTAACCTTAACTGCCCCCCCCCCCCACAAACACCCTACCTGAGGCCTAACCGCCAACTCCCTGCACAAACACCCTATCTGATGCCTAACCCTAACTGCCCCCCCCCCCCCCACAAACACCCTACCTGATGCCTTACTCTAACTTCCCCCTTTTCCCCTCCCCACGAACACCCTACCTAAGGCCTAACCGCCAACCCCCTGCACAAACACCCTACCTGATGCCTAACCCTAACTGCCCCCCCCCCACAAACACCCTACCTTATGCCTTACTCTAACCTCCACCCACTCTCCCCACAAACACCCTACCTGAGGCCTAACCACCAACCCCCTGCACAAACACCCTACCTGATGCCTAACCCTAACTTCCCTCCTTGCACATACACCCTACCCTGACCCCTAACTGCCCCTCCACACAAACACTCTTCCTGGTGCCTAACCCTTACTCCCCCCCCTGCACAAACACCCTTCCTGGTGCCTAACCCTAACTGTCCCCCGCTAACACCCTACCTGATGCCTAACCTTAACACGCCCCCTTGCCTAACCTTAGCCACCCTCTCACCACCATCTTTCGCCAGACCCAGCACTCACTATTTATTGCTTGCCATGGGTGCACACATTTCCCCTCGATGCCGCTATTTCAATGGGCGCCTATTGCAGCACCCAAACTTCTGCTGCTAGTGGGTGCCCAAATTACCTGCTTCGGATGAATTTGCCAGCTGCTCCCATTCACCGGCCAAAGGCTTTCCTAGCACTTGACATGGGCGGTGGATTAGTCCCCCGCGCCTCCCACAGAGTTGCATCTGTGCACAGTTCACCCCCGGGTAATGCTGCTTTGTGTCAAATGTGACATGCATGTTATTACCAAACGCTGCCATTTGGCTGCATGTAATTACAGCCAAATGGTGCTTGTGGCCAGCAGCCCGGAGGATAATCTGCCCAACAAATGAGCAGCCTGTGGAAAAGAGGCCTAAAGCTAGCAAGTTTACAAAGTTACAAATTACATGAAAACTTATTTTAGAAACGCATTGTTAACCTGTTCCGTGCCAGCTGTCTCTGGCCCCGTAAGGACCAGAGACTGCTGGTACAGCAAAGCGGCGCAAAACATCGCTTACCAATGAATCTCCGCCCAGTCCCGCTGCTCTCACCGGTCACACCGCTCGCCCATTGCTGCAGGTTCCTCTCTCTGTCCTCTCTATGATGGCAGAGCTCTGTTAGGAGCCGCTTTCATTGGCTCCTGACCCTGTCAATCAATGTAAGCCAATGGGATTATCAAATAGACGGCAGGGCGAGTATTTTGCAGCGGGGAGAGAACGGCGAGATCGGCAGAAGCAGCGTGACTGCTCAGTAAGGATTGTTGAAATCTACATCCTGTAAGAGCCGTGCAGCCACATAGCAATAATGTTTTAAAGTGAGTTTTCCCTGATGGAAAAGTATATAAAACTCCACTGCATATTTGTTTTATACAGAAAATGCAAGCTTGCCTGCTATCAGCTAGTGAGCCATTCAGCCATTACTGCAGAGTCGGATCATCCACAAGGCAAACCTAGGTTGTTGCCTAGGGCCTGAAGAGAGACTAGGGGCCTAGTTAACACTAGCCCCCGCCAATTTTTACCCCCCAAAAAAAGCCAGATGGCCATCAAGGTTGGACCCAAAGTTGGTACTTGACTAGGGTCCCATTTCACCATGGGACCCTTTTTTTTACATTCCCAGTGAGGGTGGGAATATGTTCTCCTGTGCTTGGTAATGGGCACACATGGGCATTTTTGTATTTTGTGTAAATATGCAGTCATGAAACCTGCCACACCTTGCTCAATGTGAAAGCCCCATATCATTGCAGAGCATCGCAATGCAGTGATAATGTCCGTTACAAAGCAACACAATGGACTCTGTATGGAACAGCCCTAACTCTGTGATTGTGATGTAAGAAAACTTGGTTTAACCACTTCACCTCCCCTGGGACGAGTAACTACATCCCTGCAAAATCCTATATCACCTTGCAGAGACGTAGCTACTAAGTCCCGCCCCACAGTGCACTCCCGCTCACCCCTCCATGTTCCCCCACGCTCGTTACCACTGCCAATTGTTAACTGGGAGATGAATGAATGGGAATGCAGTTCCCATTCATTAATCTCTGTCCCTGTATGAATGGTCACAGGCATCAAAGCGATACCGCAATCATTTGTCTACATCCAGTGAAAGCCATGCACGCATGGCTTCCTATTTAGCATACTGTAGGTACGCAATAAGAAGTAATGCGCAAAGACATCTTGTGGCCAAATAGTGAAATTAAATCTACAAACTTTTTTTTCATAATTTAAAATGAACCCCTTAGCTCTCACACTCCCCAATAGTTAACGCCAAAAATTGTTTGTAAAAGAAAAAAATACAATAAAAAAAAAAAATACATAAATACCGGTAGTTACTTTAGAGTTTTAATTTTTTTTTTAAATATGTATGTCAAGAGGTTATATTACTGTGATTTTTTTAAATTATGGGCTTTTAATTAGGGATGGACGCAAAACTGAAAAACTGCACCTTTATTTCCAAATAAAATATTGGCGGCATACATTGTACTAGGGAAAAAATGTAAATGGTGCAATAACCAGAACAGAAATGTGCAGTGGAGTTCTCCTACTTTTGCTTCAGGTTTTGCCGTGCCCAGGTCCGTCTGTCAGCACTACAGACCATAAATTCTTGGATCAGGAAGAGACCGGCACCGTCCACTTGTATTATGCTCTTTAATTTAAAAGTCATATATTGCCAACAAAGCAACGTTTCGGAGCAGCTGCTCCTTTATCAAGCTAGGCATATAATGACTGCAACACATACTATTCACCATTCACATTTATATACACACGGTAGGCAATTGACCAATCCTGATCAGGAAAGCTCATAGCCAATCAGCCAGGTCCGTATTGATGGGGAACTTACTTGCTATTTGCCTATTGGTCGCCTTCTGGAGTGTTGTATCTCCGCTCTAAGGAATGCTATGACATACGGGGTCCCACGCTGTGCAGCAGCTGCTCACAAGTCCATGCATCTGCGCCGCCTATCGCCGCCGAGAGCGGACTTGATGGGAAACCGCAGTGCGGTGACGTAGGAGTAGGCGGCAATTTGCCGCTGATACTCCCACTCTCTTGTGTGGCCAATAGGAATACACCAGGGACCCGCCCACCGCATCGGTCAGGATGCCGACGTGAGCGGGTTTACCCGTGCATTCCAATGGCAGTTGTAGTTGAACAGCCCGGGTTTCTATCTGTCAATCTCACCTAATGTAATTGAAAGCAATAAGAGATTATTTGATATACACTAGTATACATAACTCTATTGTTAGATCACATCAATGGGTTTGCAGGTATAGGGGACATAGGTTGGAGGTAAAAAGATATGTCTCTATCTAACCATTAAAGTAACATCCAAAATATTAGTATTTAAATAAAGGGGATAAGATCTAACTCCCTATTAAGACTTTTGGGTTCCATGGTGTCTAGTTTTTTTTATCCACCATGCTTCCCTGTATAATAGTTTTTTTTATTAGGTCGCCCCTCTTCTCAGTGGCAACACCTGTTCAATTATTTGATACCTAAGTTGGCTTACATTGTGTCCAGCCTGGACAAAATGATAGGGGGCAGCCTGATCTGTCAGGTGTTCCCTAATAGCATGTTTGTGTGCGGAAAGGCGCACTTTAACTTTCTGCATGGTCTGGCCAACATAGATCAGCCCGCAGGGGCACTTTAATGCGTATACCACATATGTGGAATCGCATGTATGACAACCTTTTATTTTAAATTTTGTGCCTCTGTAAGGATATCTGATTTCATCCCCTTTAATCACAGAGCTGCAATAAACAATTGAGACATGGATAAGTGCCCCTGCAGGACAACAACCGCCCATCAGACCACACAGCAGGAGTATCTGCATGCACTAATTTGTCCCTGAGGGTTGGGGCCTTTTTATATGAAAAGTGTAATGATCGCTGCTGCAGCAGCTATTGCTGGAAGTAGTGCTGCAGCTCAGGCAGTTCTGATCTATTTCCATGCAAGCTGTATAGCTTTGTCTGTTTTTCCCTGCTGTCAGCTTGTGACTGATTATCATTCACCTGTGTGGGAATCTGCATGTCTGCTCCCATTGGATGACCTCAGTATAAAGATCTGCTTCCTGCAGGGTTTCCTTGGGTTTTCATAGCTTCAGCTTAAGCCTGTCTTGCTGTCGCTTTAGCCCCCGATCGTGTTTCTTGTTATAAAGATACTTTGCTGGTCTTTGCATCATATATTGGTTCATTGCCAATATATATGCATACCAGCACGTTTATTATTTTCCTTGTATTTGTGTTACGTTAATACACCAGTGTCGCTGATGTATACGTACACAAACTGTTTATATCCTGTGTGCAGTTAGTCAGCTTTCCAGCACGTTTTGGTAGGTTGCGCGTACCGTGACCACCCGTGCTGAGGTAGTTACCCTGCTCCTGGTTCTGTTTGTGGATTGCGTTCATCTCTGCGAAGAGATAACGGATCCTTCTGAATCCTGTCCTGTTACCGTTTGTGGATTGCGTTCATCTCTGCGAAGAGATAACGAATCCTTCTGAATCCTGTTCTGTTACTGTTTGTGGATTGCGTTCATCTCTGCGAAGAGATAACAAATCCTTCTGAATCCTGTTCTGTTACCGTTTGTGGATTGCGTTCATCTCTGCGAAGAGATAGCGAATCCTTCTGAGTCCTGTTCCCTGTTTTGCTCCAGTGTTAGTCAGCGTTCCTGCTTATGTCATATATCGGTTCATTGCCGATATATACATATGTTAGTCAGACGTTACAAATAGTTTCATTGATAGCTGTAATTGTAATACGCTAGGAAAACATACTTATTGTATATTTATCTGTGTTACGTTCATCTATCTTAATCCTGCTATTTTCTGACTGTCCTGTCTTTGTGAGGCACGCCATCGCCGCAGCGCATTGGCTGCCTCATTCCAGTCTGTCTGGTTTTGGACGCTTGCTGTCGCTAAGTAGCCGCTAGCTAGCAAGCGTTCATTCTGTCTACCTGTCCTGATCTCCTCAGTTCTGGTTTGTGCGCTCAGCGCTACTTTGCGCTGAGACGTTATAACGAAAGCATTGTTTGTGGCTGTCAGATCTGCACTGGCTCTGTGCGCCACAATCTCCTATTGGAGTCAGTCCTCCCCTCCACTATACTAGGGATAGCCTGTTTCCTGGTGCTAGTGTGTGTACCTCCTCCACGTCAGCTCATGCGTTGCATGCTGACTGTGGAGAATACACCACCAAGCGTTACAAAAAGATTGGAAGATTCCTAAATTCTGGAATCTCAGGTAGACTATCTGCTAGTAAATACCAATATTTTTTTTAATAATCTTAGCAATATTATTGCTTTCAACATTAAATTTGGTTTCAAATGGAATACGTCCAGACATATTTCTACTCTGACGTTTACAATATTATATATTATATTATATTGGCGCTTTGAGTCCGCCAGGAGAAAAGCGTGATATAAATGTTCTGTGTTTGTTTGTTTGTTTGATATAGGAGAGAACAGAGGTGCCAAAAGGATAAAAGGGGTTTTAAAAGAGCTTAAAAGTCAAAAATTTGGTAATTAGAGGAGGCAGTGGTGGACTTACCTCCTCCAAGCAGACACAACACGACTGTACATTCGGTAGGTGCCGAGTGTTGTTTGTTTTGCTAGATGCTGTAACTCCTTTTTCTATTGCCTGAGGAAGCGGGCGCTGACCCGTGAAACGCGTTGCTTTGTTTTATCTGGAGTTCGTAATGAATAGACTGAATGTACAGTCGTGTTGTGTCTGCTTGGAGGAGGTAAGTCCACCACTGCCTCCTCTAATTACCAAATTTTTGGCTTTTAAGCTCTTTTAAAACCCCTTTTATCCTTTTGGCGCCTCTGTTCTCTCCTATATAATATTGTCTCCACCCTGGGTGGAGGGTTGCGACCCTTTTCTACTATCTACAGAGAGCGACTTCTTATTCCTGAGTGGGGTCAGGATAATCTCCCCACCTGCCTTTACAGTGGTTGCCTATTGGTGACCCATGCTTGTGAGTATAACAACTATTACTCTTTGTCATTATCCCCTTTGTCAATACATACTACACTATTGGGGCTCTTGGTGTTCCTCTGTTTATCTCGTCTGACGTTTACAAGATCTTTCTCCCACTCTATGATATGCACCATCCACTATTTCACTGGGATACCCTCTCTGTTTCATGTTGTCCATTCTAATTTTTTTCTGAGTCTCATCCGACATGATCATCTGCACCCTTTTAAACTGACTAGAAGGAATTGATCTCCTGGTAGCCCACGGATGGAAACTCCCATAGTGTAAAAGGGAGTTCACATCCGTGGGCTTAACATAGAGATCAGTAACAAGATTATCATCATTCCTGATGACCATTGTGTCCAAAAACCGAATCCTATCTACCGAACTATGTATTGTCAATCGAATATCTGGACATCAATTTTGCCACAGAGGTCTCTAGGGTCGAATGTGGCCCCGCCCATATGCAAAATATGTTGTCTATATATCTAAACCACTGTTGGGCATATTGTTTAAATAATAAGTTTGTATAGACGAACATTTTTTCATATACGCCCATATAAATATTTGCATACGACGGGGCCACATTCAACCCCATAGCAGTGCCTCTCATTTGCATGTAAAACTGTTCTCCAAATCGAAAATAGTTCTTCTTCAGGACCAATTCCAACAATTTGCAAATAAACTGTATCTGACCAACATTGTAATCTGACATTGATTCAGGTACATATTTGATGGCCTCTACACCCCCATCATGTGGCATGGAGGTGTAGAGGCTCTCTACATCCATAGTGACCAAGAGAAACTCTCCACCAACTGGATCCATGTTATGGACCACATTCAAAAACATTTGGGTGTCCCGCAGATAAGACTTTTGACCCGCTACATATGGCCTCAATATTCTATCTAAATACTTTGAGATTGGGAAGAACACTGAATCTACTCTTGCCACTATAGGGCGGCCTGGTGGATTGTCCATGCTTTTGTGGATTTTCGGACATGTATACAACACGGGAGTTATTGGATCTTGTTGGATCAAACATCTAGCTAACTTGGCATCAATAATGTTTTTGTTCCAGTGCTGCTGATATAATTTCACTGATGTTCTTCTGAATTTGGCCCAAAGGGTCATAGTCCAATGTACAATATGTTGTCTCATCGGTTAATTGACATTTGATTTCTTCATTATACTTTACAGTGTCCATCACCACTATGGCCCCGCCTTTGTCGGCTGGCTTTACTGTAATTTTAGGATTGTTCACAAGTTCCTGTATTGCAGCACAATGTTGTTTATCCAGGTTATTGTAAATAGATATGCCCGATTTATCCAGCCAACATATCAACGTCTCCCTGTACTTTCTTTGCAAACAGATCTGGCAAGATGGAGGATAGAATGTACTCTTAGATGACAAGTTAGTACTCTGCAGAGTCAAAGTATCATCTGTGTTTTGTTCTAGTCTCCGTGTGGGAAAGTCCCTTGGTATTGAGAAATAATACTTCAATTTAACATTTCTAAAAAATTGTTGTAATTCAATGTCCACCTCTAATGGATCAGGCCAATTGGTTGGAGAATACGATAATCCATAATTGAGTGCAGTGATCTGTGCCGTAGTCAACTGTACAGATGAAATATTAACCACTATGTTTCCCTCTGTTGTTGTTGTCGTGGTTGTCGGGGTCTCAACCGTGCCTTTATGGTACCTCCTTCTACGCCCCCTTCCTGCGGTTCCACTTCTTCCTGTTGGTATGTCTGATAGACCCTCCTGAGAGGAGCTGGTAAAAAAATCAGTAGATTCTCTCTGCGATTCGTCTTGACTTGTATTGGGATTGTTGCCTCGTTTGAGTTTGCGAGGCCTTCGAGGTCTGCCTGCCGGTTTTTGCCAGGCGTAAATGTAGCCATTAGTATAATCATACTCATCACGTTCATATTTATCTCTTTTGATGGCTTCCACACTAGATTTATGTATTTCCAGATGAACAGTCAGTTTTTGTTCAAACTGTTCATATGCTTCAGCTGTTAAGATATTTTTCAATTTATCCAGCAGATTTCGGTAGCTCATACTGAATTTGTATTGTTAATACCATTGCATCAAAAGATGCTTTGTTCCATATATGTGACCATGTGCTACAGAACTCTTTGACAGCTGGGAACATAATTGGCGCTACATGTGCCCCCATGCCTCGAAGTATACGTCCCACTCGATGGTATTCAGCTAATGTCTTCGCATGGAGATCAAAAGTAATATAGTCTTGCAACTTTCATTATCTTTTTGCAAATAGTTTTTGTAATGATCCGCTCAGCTGTCTGCACAGACAGACAGCTGTTTGACCATTCCTTAAGTCTGAGGGCTGCAGGTCTCTGGAAAAGAGACCTGTCTTTGCTTTGCAAGTTTCAGACCTGCTCTGCTGCTGAGGAATGTGCTTATATTTGTTATGCAAATTGCCTAGCTGCCTCCTTTGAAGGCTGGCAGTATAAATACCATGTTCTCCCAGAATCCTTTGCTGGTCATAATGGTTTGTTACTGCTAAACACTCCTAGAGTGTCAGCCTTGCCTGTTTGTTAAAGATTATCTTAGAGTAATTCTTGGGACTGTACTAGGCATTCCCTCTAGTGCAGTCGGATTGTATTATCTGTTTTGCCTGTACAGTCTTTGTGTCTCGATTGCCTTGTCGCCAGCGGCGGTCGACAGGGAATCGTTCTGTCTGTCTGGGGGTGCTAACCAGAGCAGCGGTTGCTACTGTTAGCCCCTTCTGTTCATCTGTGTGGATCGCACTCGCCCTAGTGGTAGTGGCAGTGCCACCTTCTGTATTCTGTCTGGGGGTGCTAACCAGTGCAGCAGTTGCTACTGGTATCCCCTTCTGTTTATCTGTGTGGATCGCACTTGCACTAGTGGCAGTGGCAGTGCCTCCTTCTGTATTCTGCCTTTGGGGTGCTAACCAGAGCAGCGGTTGCTACTGGTAGCCCCTTCTGTTTATCTGTCTGGATCGCACTTGCCCTAGTGGTAGTGGCAGTGCCTCCTTCTGTATCTCTGCCTTAGGGGTCCTAGCCAGAGCAGCGGTTGCTACTGGCAGCCCCACCTGTCTGTCTGTCTTGTCTGATACGAAAGCTTTCTGTAGGCTCGGTGAGGTAACCGTTTAGCAAGCGTTCGCGTTCTCTATTTCGTGTTTGTCTGTCATTGGTTAGTTAGGGTGGCACGCTTATCACTGGGCGCCTAACGCGAAGTGATCGTGCTGAAACGCGTTTGCTGTTGCGAATGAGTGCGGTGTTTGCGTTTAGCTAGCGTTTGTTATTTTCTTTACCTTCTGATTGTTGTTTGCTGTGCCTTTGCTACTCTCGTGTTCTATTCTGTTCAGCCTTGTGTCACTTCTGGCAATCGCCTCTCTCTTGCGATTGCGTTCCCACTTTGTTTCTGCGAATGTGTGTTCGCCGTCGCTGGGTGGCAACTAGATTGGGGAACACACATTTAGTCTGTCTCTGTGCTCTCTCTTTTGGAGGGCTATCGTGCCCTACTTTGCCCTTATCTGTACAATTCCCATCTGGCATCTGTGGCCGTGCAGAGGCTGTGCTCGTCTGCACTCCACAGCTCCATCTGCTGGTGGGAATTGCCCTCTACTGGTACATTGCACCTAACCTGGCTACTATCTAATTATACGCTTGTGGAGGATTTTCGCTGTGTCAGCGCACATCTTGTGCGCTGACCACAGAACTAAATCCCGCAATTGTTAGTTTTCTCATCAGTGATTTTCAAAAATGATACTTCTTGAGACACTTGAAAAAACGATTTTAGCGGATTCTTCTAGTGTGTAGGAGAAGATCAATGCATCCAGATTGGCGTCTTTCATGTTGATTCAGCTTTAGCGTGCTCACACTATGTGCTGTATATTCCAGATCAGAAATGTGCAGTGCATCTAATTGAATCCCGGACATGTTGGATTTAATTGGATCGTAAATAAAATCGCAATCGAATCGCACAAAGAATCGTATCGTGTAGATTGGGCTTAATGGCTGCCCATACACTGCACACAGATTTTAAAACGATTTCAGCATGAAATCAATTCACAACCTGTGGAATTGCCGCTGCCGCCCTGCCTCGCCACCCCCAGGCCTCCTTTCGGGCTTCCCCGGCCAGCAGCAACTATATTACCTGTCCAGCAGTGCGAGTCCCCAGGTCCGTGCTGTCCTTTCTTCCAGCGTCCTCCTCTGTCTCCTCTTCACTTCCTGTCCCGTCCTGTGACAAGCTGAAGTTCAAAAAGTAGAGTGCCCTATACAGTTTGAACTTCGCCTTCTCACAGGACAGGACAGGAAGTAAAGAGGAGACAGAGAAGAAGGCCAGCAGGAAGAAGGGACAGCACGGACCCGGGGACTTGCGCAGGCAGACAGGTGATGTTATTGCTGCGTCGGTAATTGCGGAATCTATCGGCGCTAACGACGCGCTTCCGACCCGCCGGCGATCGAGCGAAATTTTCTGTCTGGACAGATCAACTGAACCAATTGATTTCGGGTGGAAAACGGTTGATTGGTCAACATTTGCATTAACGTTTTCACAGCAGACTCGATCACAGTGATCGAATCTGCTGTATATCGACGGGAAATCGATATAGTGTATGGGTACCTTTAGAAGTGTTGAATGATATTTTGTAATTGCAGAAGGCAGATGGAACAACTGGGAAGCAAAGGTTTAAAACGGGATACTTCTACACTGCAGTTAGTTTACTATCTTTGATATGATCAGCATACATTGGACAAGTCTATTCAATATTAAACAATTTACAAAGTAATCTCCGCTTTACAGTAACAAAATGTTGTACATGTTAAAAGTAATAAAAAAAAAATATATAAAAATAGTCCTTAACAAACATAACAGACAAAAGACAGCGTTGACTTAAAAATGTGAAGTAATCATTGTAGAAGAATGAATATACTGGGGAAAAAGAATAGCAAAATGCATTTATTTATAAGAAATCCTTTGTCAAGATTGAATCTAGCAGCACAATGAAGTTCATTTTATTTGGTGCTGTGTTTGCACAGTGAATCGGCACAGATACTTCCCTGTGCTTCTTTCTGTCTTTTGCTACCAGCAAATACATTTTCCCAAAAAGTCAAAACCCTTGTTATAATCCACCATTGTCAGTTTCCTCTGCTAGTTTTTACCGCCTCTGTGTGTTTTGGTATAGCAGACTCTATACACTCACCTAAAGGATTATTAGGAACACCATACTAATACGGTGTTTGACCCCCTTTCGCCTTCAGAACTGCCTTAATTCTACGTGGCATTGCTTTAAAGAGTAACTGTCAGGCTGCAGAAGCTAATTTAAACCTCTATTCTCCTGTGTTAAACAGTTTAGAAGGAAGCTCAAAAGCCATTAGTGAAGATAAAAATCTCAGTTACCTTTGATGTGTGCTTATCAGCAAGTCTGTTATAGACCCATAAAGACGCAAGCCGCATACTAAACTGCAAAGCATTCTGGGGCCCTCCCCTCGGCTGCTAATGAGACGTTACAGCAGCTTGTGTAATCAGTCCAGCGCGTAGCACTGATAAATCTCGGGCAGAGTACACTGCAGGAGTCAGCTATTGTTCCTAGCCACATGGCTCATTAATATTCACTGCACACTGTGTTGTTCAAGTAGGAGCTTATCTGTGATCAGGAAGCAGGCAGGACATGACGACACATTTGACAGAAAAACATGGAGCCTGCCATGAGCTGTCAGGAGCATCAATCTCTGCATATACTATATACAAATTCTGTGAAATCCAAACGTGGACAGTGAAATGCATATGTAATTAGAGTTGGGCCGAACGGTTCGCCGGCGAACGTAGGTGGTTCGCGTGCGGGTACCGCACGCGAACCTTTTGCGGAAGAAGTTCGGTTCGCCCCATAATGCACTGAGGGGCAACTTTGACCCTCTACATCACAGTCAGCAGGCCCAGTGTAGCCAATTAGGCTACACTAGCCCCTGGAGCCCCACCCCCCCTTATATAAGGCAGGCAGCGGCGGCCATTACGGCCACTCGTGTGCCTGCATTAGTGAGAGTAGGGCGAGCTGCTGCAGTCTCTCATATAGGGAAAGATTAGTTAGGCTTAACTTCTTCCTGGCTGCATACCTGTTCTGTTCAGTGAGCCCTCAGCCCACTGCATACCTGTACTGTGATCCTGCCACTGCATACCTGTTCAGTGATCCTGCCACTGCATACCTGTTCAGTGATCCTGCCACTGCATACCTATTCTGTTCAGTGAGCCCTCAGCCCACTGCATACCTGTACTGTGATCCTGCCACTCCATACCTGTTCAGTGATCCTGCCACTGCATACCTGTTCTGTTCAGTGAGCCCTCAGCCCACTGCATACCTGTACTGTGATCCTGCCCCTCCATACCTGTTCAGTGATCCTGCCACTGCATACCTGTTCAGTGATCCTGCCACTGCATACCTGTTCTGTGAACCCGCCACTGTATACCTGTTCTGTTCAGTGGACCCGCCACTGTATACCTGTTCTGTGAACCCGCCACTGTATACCTGTTCTGTTCAGTGGACCCGCCACTGTATACCTGTTCTGTTCAGTGGACCCGCCACTGTATACCTGTTCTGTTCAGTGGACCCGCCACTGTATACCTGTTTAGTGAACACGCCACTGCATACCTATTGTGTTCAGTGATCCTGCCACTGCATACCTGTTCTGTGAACCCGCCACTGTATACCTGTTCTGTTCAGTGGACCCGCCACTGTATACCTGTTCTGTGAACCCGCCACTGTATACCTGTTCTGTTCAGTGGACCCGCCACTGTATACCTGTTCTGTTCAGTGGACCCGCCACTGTATACCTGTTCTGTTCAGTGGACCCGCCACTGTATACCTGTTTAGTGAACACGCCACTGCATACCTATTGTGTTCAGTGATCCTGCCACTGCATACTGCATATAGTCCAACGCCTCGCCGTAGCCCTTCCGGATCCACCCTCCACCAACGCCTCGACCGGCAGGTAGCCGACTACCTGGCCTTAAGTGTGGATGTAGACACTGCTGTGAACAGCGATGAGGAACCCTTGAACTACTGGGTGCGCAGGCTTGACCTGTGGCCAGAGCTGTCCCAATTTGCCATCCAACTTCTCTCCTGCCCTGCCGCAAGCGTCCTCTCAGAAAGGACCTTCAGCGCAGCTGGAGGCATTGTCACAGAGAAGAGAAGTCGCCTAAGTCACAAAAGTGTTAAGTACCTCACCTTTATCAAAATGAATGAGGCATGGATCCCGGAGGGCTGCTGCCCGCCCCAAGACTAAGTCAGTCCCCGCACACACAGCATCTCTGCCTGCACGCCGTGTGACTGGCTGCCTGGCCTGCCCCAAAAAGACTAAGTCGCTCCCAGTCCCTCCACACAGCATGTCTGCCTGCAGGCCGCTTCACTACCTTCTCCGCCACCACCAACAGGGTCCGGGACTCCAGGCGGATTGCTGAATTTTTTAGGCCGCTGCTAGCAGCGGCCGCTGTAATAATTTTTATGGTGCGTGTACATGACTGCCTAATTTTTCTGGCTGCACTGAGGGCAGCTGCAACAACAAAAGAAAAGGCATGTACATGCGCCCATTCCCCTTCGTGATCATTACCTTGCCGTGGTGAAGGGGCTTGCGTATCACAATGAAGCAATGACCGGCGCCTAGATGAGTGTCTCGGGGGGCACACAAAAGATAATAAGGTCGTTGCTTCATTGTGGTCAGACCAAATTTGATCAGCTGGACAGTCACTGTTCTGTCATTCAGCTACATCAGCCAGGCCGACCATATGGGCTGTAAAGCCACCAAAACCTGCACTCTCGCCATGGTGCGCACCAGTCCAGCACGGCCGTCACTAGTACAAACAGCTGTTTGCGGTGCGTTACACGGTGAGTTTGGTGTGTCAGTGTGAAGCAGTACCTTAATTACACTACCTGATTGATGTATACACATGCAAGATGTTTTAAAGCACTTTAGGCCTGTCATTTAGCATTCAATGTGATTTCTGCCCTTAAAACGCTGCTTTGCGTCAAATCCAGATTTTTCCCGGGGACTTTTGGCGTGTATCCCACTCCGCCATGCCCCCCTCCAGGTGTTAGACCCCTTGAAACATCTTTTCCATCACTTTTGTGGCCAGCATAATTTTTTTTTTTTTTCAAAGTTCGCATCCCCATTGAAGTCTATTGCGGTTCGCGAACTTTAACGCGAACCGAACGTTCCGCGAAAGTTCGCGAACCCGGTTCGCGAACCTAAAATCGGAGGTTCGGCCCAACTCTATATGTAATGTAAGTACAGCCAATCTTTAGCTACTGATATATGTGTTTATTTTCTCTGAGACCTTATACCTAACAGCTCCTCTTTAACAGGGTGCTGAAAGCATTTTTTAGAAATGTTGGCCCATATTGATAGGATAGCATCTTGCAGTTGATGGAGATTTGTGGGATGCACATCCAGGGCACGAAGCTTCTGTTCCAACACATCCCAAAGATGCTCTATTGGATTGAAACCTGGTGACTGTGGGGGCCATTTTAGTACAGTGAACTCATTGTCATGTTCAAGAAACCAATTTGAAATGATTTGAGCTTTGTGACATGGTGCATTATTATTATTATTATTTATTGTAATTATCTTGCTGGAAGTAGCCATCAGAAACAATGCTCAGGTAGCCCGTGGCATTGAAACGATGCCCAATTGGCACTAAGGGGCTTAAAGTGTGCCAAGAAAACATCCCCCACACCATTACACCACCACCACCACCAGCCTGCACAGTGGTAACAAGGCATGATGGATCCATGTTCTCATTCTGTTTACGCCACATTCTGACTATCGAAACTCATCAGACCAGGCAACATTTTTCCAGTCTTCAACTGTCCAATTTTGGTGAGCTTGTGCAAATTGTAGCCTTTTTTCCTATTTGTGGTGGAGACGTGTGGTACCCGGTGGGGTCTTCTGCTGTTATAGCCCATCCGCCTCAAGGTTGTGCGTGCTGTGGCTTCACAAATGCTTTGCTGCATACCTCAGTTGTAACGAATGGTTATTTCAGTCAACGTTGCTCTTCTATCAGCTTGAATCAGTCGGCTTATTCTCCTCTGACCTCTTGCATCAACAAGGCATTTTCACCCACAGGACTGCCGCTTACTGGATGTTTTCCCCTTTTCACACCATTTTTTGTAAACCCTACAAATGGTTGTGCGTGAAAATCCCAGTAACTGAGCGGATTGTGAAATACTCAGACTGGACCGTCTGGCACCGACAACTATGCCATGCTCAAAATTGCTTAAATCACCTTTCTTTCTCATTGTGTCATTCAGTTTGGAGTTCAGCAGTTTGTCTTGACCAGCACCACACCCCTAAATCCATTGAAGCAACTGCCTTGTGATTGGTTGATTGCATTAATGAGAAATTGAACAGGTGTTCCTAATCATCTTTTTGGTGACTGTATATCACTCTAGGAAAACTCTACAATATGACCTCTTGGCCCTGAGGCAGGCCATACACACATCAATTTTCCTGTTCAATTCCATCACTCTGGTTGAATCTGCCTGAAATCTAGTGCACAGCATGTCAGATTGATCGTAATTTTGACTTCTACCAAAATTATCAATCAGATTGGAAAATCTTTATTGATTAGGGGGCGGGTCAGAACTGGCATTCGATCAACAGCCCATAGCGATGCACTGCCCTTAGCAGTGCAATGCTGCTGATTTATGCTGAAATCTATTGAAAATCCGACAAAGAGTGTAACTTTCTCTGATTAGATTCAGATCAGAGAGCGATAAATTGTTTTGCCAGATTGGGTGGACATTTATGTGTGTAGATTATTATTCAATCAACCTCCTACCCTCAAGCAATTAACTTTTCTTCTGAGCTTCCCCCAAGGAGATACATTTTTCATCTTGTCTATAAAACAATTTTTCAACATCTAGCAACTAAAAAAAGGTATGAGGTGCCCCCCAATATTAGGTATCCCCCAGTATAGCTAGCCACAGGTGGCCCCCAGTATTAATTAGCCAGATGCAGCCCATCTCCAGCATAAATAGCCATAGAGCCCCCAATATTAGGTAGTCCGATGCAGTTTAGTTAGCCACAAGAGCCCACAGTATTAGGGAGCCAGATGCAACACCCCTAGTATAAGAGTCCCCCCCCCCCCTCCAGTATAGGTAGCCACAGAGCCCCCTGTGTAGGTAGCATCACAGGGGGCACTGTTACCATGTGAAGGGACCCCTAGGACCAGAAAGTACATAAGGTGTGTGTGGATCCCGGGGAGGTGAGTAATCATAACCGCTGTGCTCTCTGCATGTGCCCACGCCACGCCCTGGGCGATGCCCCGTCTGCCCAGAAAAACAGGCAAGCATCACACTTGTTTTGAGAATTTTCTGGCTTTCTGTGAGCTTTAAAGCTATTGAATTGAATTGAATCGGGACTCTTTCAGGGGACATGGTAGTGAATGTAGGAGTGGGGTGGTGGTGGTGGTGGGGGCCAGTGGCTAATAGCATTGTAAAGCAGCACAGGATCCTCCTGTCATTGGGAGACCTGTCACCTCTTTGAGTGTCAGTGAAAAGGTGAGTTTCTCTCTTTCCTGACAGGTTTTTAACTGGAGCGATAATTTAATTTTGTTAAAGGAAAACTATAATTATAAATATGCTTAACCCTGACCAAATGTGAACATGATTCTTAATGCAGCTATAATAAACAGGAATGCACCCCCCCCCCCCAACAGATCTGGCAACACCCGGCTGTCTGCTGCTCTTAAGCCCCATCTACACGATACGATTCTTTGTACGATTCAATTACGATTCTATTTACGATCCGATTAAATCCGACATGTCCGATCGGGATTCGATTCGTTTCAATTCGATTTGCCATTGTTTTGCAATAGCAAATCAAATTGAATCAAATCGAATCCTGATCGGACATGCCGGATTTAATCGGATCGTAAATAGAATCGTAATTGAATCGTACAAAGAATCGTATCGTGTAGATGGGGCTTTAGAAGTTTCCCTTTTACAGGCACTCTGTACACATATGGCCTGTGCCTCTCCCCTAGTCTTCCCCAGTGCTGTGCATGAAGGAAGGCATTTCTCACACATCTGTGATGATTCAGTAAAATAATCAGCCATCCCCTGTCTTTACTTTTACTGCAGTAACCCTTTCACTGCACAATCTACAGAGTACACATTTGTGCAGATGCCATATTTTTCTGTACATCTCCCTGTGATCAGTCAGTCTGTTATCATTCTCTATTAGGAAGATATTGCAGAGCAGAATCTGATAAGCTCCAGAAAAATAAGTCACTGAACTCTTCAATGCAACTTCAGTACTGCAAATTATTGTATGATTCTGCATGGATGTTTGCTTAAAGGACAACTGAAGAGAGAGGGATTTGGAGACTGCCACATTTATTTCCTTTAACCATTTCAGCCCGCGAGTATTTTTCACCTTATGGACGAGAGGAATTTTCCCCTTTTAGCGCTCTTCCCTTTCATTCCCCAATAACTTTATCACTACTCATCACAAATAAATGATCTGTACCTTGATTTTTCCGCCACCAATTATGCTTTCTTTGGGTGGTACATTATGTTAAGAATTATTTTATTCTAAATGCATTTTGACGGGAATAATACAAAAAATTATGGAAAAAAATCATTATTTCTCAGGTTTCGGCCATTATAGTTTTAAAATAATACATGCTACCGTAATTAAAATCCACACATTTTATTTGCCCATTTATCCTGGTTATTGCAACGTTAAAATTATATCCCCCTAGTATAATGTATGGTGACAATATTTTATTTGGAAATAAAGGTGCATTTTTTCAGTTTCACATCCATCACTAACTTTTAGCCCATTATTTCATAATTATATGCCCTCTTGTCATAAATATTGTTTTTTTTTCTTCCCTAAAGTCAGTAGGTGTACTTTACTATTTGGCCACAAGATGTTCCCGCTGAGCAAAAATCCTATTAGCATACTTTGTACTCTACATAGGATACAATGTGTTGTCACATTGTAACTAAGAAAGTGCGATTACATTGCCGGCGGGGAGATTATGAATGGGAACATTGTTTCCGTTCATAAATTTAACGATAGGGCGGTGGAAACCGGTGGAAATCATTGGCAGGAGATAGCGTGGCAGCTCTATGTAAGAATAAACACTGTTTTTGAACAGCGGACATGTTCAGATTGGCACAGGGGACAGCCAATCTCCCCCTGCTCCCGGTAACAGCGCGATAGGAGGCATCTGCCCGCACGATCGCCTGCAAACCCCCCCCCCCCCAACTGCAGGGACATGACTAGCGCGTCCCTGCGGCTCTAGCAGCTGCCGCTGCGGACGTGAAGCTCACGTCCGCACAGCATAAATGGTTAAACAGCACCAGTTGTCTGGCAGCCCTGTCGATCTATTTGGAAGCAGCAGTGCCCGAATACCACCAGAACAAGAATGCAGCTAAAACATACATATATCCAGGCACATCGCCTCTAGTTAGGACATTAAATAAATTATTAAGGAAAGGGAGGTGCTGAAGGGGGTGTGGCTAGAAACAGCAAAAATCAATTAACCCTTCGCACACTCACATGCAAATGTTTAAACAAATGCATTCACAGATTTACTCATCCAGGCACAACTGTTATCCCTACAGCTAAATTAAAAGCCAGGGTTTTAGTTCACAGAAGAATGCATTCTTATGCTTAGTCACCTATACTGCGCAGAAGTACCCAGGTCAGCATGCAGACAGCTTATGCTGGTGTATGCGCATGGTGCACATGGACACATAACATTAGCTCCCTTGTGCGATTGGTAAGATGCACTGTCTTTCCCAGGAGAGGAAGTTAGGATGTGTGCTCCTAATCCATTGATAGGTTTAATGCAATGAATGTGTTTGCATGTCTGCACTATGCATGTTACAGGGCCAGAGTTAGGACACCTATGTTTACCTGGGTACTTCTACGCAGTATAGGTGACTAAGCATAAGAATGCATTCTTCTGTGAACTAAAACCCTGGCTTTTAATTTAGCTGTAGGGAAAACAGTTGTGCCTGGATGAGTAAATCTGTGAATGCATTTGTTTGAACATTTGCATGTGAGTGTGCGAAGGGTTAATTGATTTTTGCTGTTTCTAGCCACACCCCCTTCAGCACCTCCCTTTCCTTAATAATTTATTTAATGTCCTAACTAGAGGCGATGTGCCTGGATATATGTATGTTTATTCTTATCATTGACCCCTGTGGCTAGGGTCCAATTCGGTGCACTCCCCCCTTCCCCTGTATGTTTGTCAGCATGCAGACAGCTTATGCTGGTGTATGCGCATGGTGCACATGGACACATAACATTAGCTCCCTTGTGCGATTGGTAAGATGCACTGTCTTTCCCAGGAGAGGAAGTTAGGATGTGTGCTCCTAATCCATTGATAGGTTTGATGCAATGAATGTGTTTGCATGTCTGCACTATGCATGTTACAGGGCCAGAGTTAGGACACCTATGTTTACCTGGGTACTTCTACGCAGTATAGGTGACTAAGCATAAGAATTCATTCTTCTGTGAACTAAAACCCTGGCGTTTAATTTAGCTGTAGGGATAACAGTTGTGCCTGGATGAGTAAATCTGTGAATGCATTTGTTTGAACATTTGCATGTGAGTGTGCGAAGGGTTAATTGATTTTTGCTGTTTCTAGCCACACCCCCTTCAGCACCTCCCTTTCCTTAATAATTTATTTAATGTCCTAACTAGAGGCGATGTGCCTGGATATATGTATGTTTATTCTTATCATTGACCCCTGTGGCTAGGGTCCAATTCGGTGCACTCCCCCCTTCCCCTGTATGTTTGTCAGCATGCAGACAGCTTATGCTGGTGTATGCGCATGGTGCACATGGACACATAACATTAGCTCCCTTGTGCGATTGGTAAGATGCACTGTCTTTCCCAGGAGAGGAAGTTAGGGTGTGTGCTCCTAATCCATTGATAGGTTTGATGCAATGAATGTGTTTGCATGTCTGCACTATGCATGTTACAGGGCCAGAGTTAGGACACCTATGTTTACCTGGGTACTTCTATGCAGTATAGGTGACTAAGCATAAGAATGCATTCTTCTGTGAACTAAAACCCTGGCGTTTAATTTAGCTGTAGGGAAAACAGTTGTGCCTGGATGAGTAAATCTGTGAATGCATTTGTTTGAACATTTGCATGTGAGTGTGCGACGGGTTAATTGATTTTTGCTGTTTCTAGCCACACCCCCTTCAGCACCTCCCTTTCCTTAATAATTTATTCAATGTCCTAACTAGAGGCGATGTGCCTGGATATATGTATGTTTATTCTTATCATTGACCCCTGTGGCTAGGGTCCAACTGGTGCACTCCCCCCTTCCCCTGTATGTTTGTCAGCATGCAGACAGCTTATGCTGGTGTATGCGCATGGTGCACATGGACACATAACATTAGCTCCCTTGTGCGATTGGTAAGATGCACTGTCTTTCCCAGGAGAGGAAGTTAGGATGTGTGCTCCTAATCCATTGATAGGTTTGATGCAATGAATGTGTTTGCATGTCTGCACTATGCATGTTACAGGGCCAGAGTTAGGACACCTATGTTTACCTGGGTACTTCTACGCAGTATAGGTGACTAAGCATAAGAATGCATTCTTCTGTGAACTAAAACCCTGGCTTTTAATTTAGCTGTAGGGATAACAGTTGTGCCTGGATGAGTAAATCTGTGAATGCATTTGTTTGAACATTTGCATGTGAGTGTGCCAAGAATGCAGCTAATCTTGTCAGATCTGACAATAATGTCAGAAACACCTGATCTGCTGCACGCTTGTTCAGGGTCTATGGCTGAAAGTATTAGAGGCAGAGGATCAGCAGAAATACCAGACAACTGGTATTGCTTAAAAGGAAATAAATATGGCAGCCTCCATATCCCACTCGCTTCAGTTAACAATAACATTTTTATAGCGCTTTTCTCCCATAGGACTCAAAGGGCTTAGGCTCTCTCAGATTCAGTAATTGGTAGTAGGATGAAGTATTAACACATACATTAATATTATATTATATATGGTATTCAGTCTGGATTTTAACACGTCCAGAGATGGAGATGTCCTGATCTGCTGAGGTAAGGAGGTCCATAATGTAGGAGTGGCATGACAGAAGGCCGTGTGACCAAAAGTTTTCTGAGACTCTGGGTATGACTAGATTATTATAACCTGTGGATCTGAGATTGCAGGGATTGCTACACAGCTGAAACATTTCTTTCATGTATCCAGGGTCCAGATTATGTAGTTTTAAATGTAAGTAGGCTGTTCGTGGATAAGATTCTCCAGGGGAGTAGCAATAAGGGGGTGCTGAGGTTGCGACCACATCGGGGCCCTTGGACCAGAGGGGCCCTGAGGGGCCCTCCCTGAACTGCAGTATATTATTTCTATTGGTCCTGTGCTCATAATAATCGCTTCTATAGATACTTTGAATAGTGGTAATCATGAAAAAAAACTGCTCCCCATTCCCTTCTTGCACATCTGACACTGTAGTTGCTATTGGCAGGTTTCGGTGCGCCATATCAATTATGTATAGAGTGCATTGGAGGGGCTCCAATGTAAAACTTGCATTGGGGCCCATAGCTCCTTAGCTACGCCACTGGGATTCTCCATTTTATAGGTAGCCAGTGAAGGGAGTGCAGGACCGGTTTTATGTGGCAGTGACGAGGTTGGTACAAGTCCTAGTATGGAAGGTTTAGAGAACATTACAATAGTCCAGTTGGAATGTAATGAAGGCATGAACTAATGTTGGCAGATCTTCTTGGAGAATGAGATGCTTGATTTTTGCAAAGTTCTTCAGGTGAACATAGGATGACTTCACCACAGCAGAAATGTAAATTCTGTAAAAGTTTAAATGAATCCCCATCAATTAGAACTCCCAGGCTACGTACATGATCAGAGCTGTGTAGATCTGTGCCTCCTATTACCAGTGGTGAAGGCTGCAAGTGAAGTTGTTTTGTTGTCATGTGCTGCCCTCCGATGAGAAGGACTTTTATCTGCATTTAGTCTCAGCCAGTTGTCACTCATCCATTGCTGTAGTTTGGCTAAGCAGGCATTTGGAGTTGGGTCTGTCACACTAGGCTTGAATGAAAGATGTAATTGGGTGTTGGCAGCATAGCAGTGGTATGTCAGGCCATGTTGTTGGATCCGTTTTCCAAGTGGTAGCATGTAAATTGTGAATGGCAGGTGAGAAAGCATTGAGTTATTGGGCACGTAATACTTAAGTGGTACAGAGTTGGACAGGAAGAGACCCATAGACACTTTTTGGGTTCTGCCACTCAAGAAGGATTGGAACCACTGGAGAACTATGCCATCAATGAAATAATATTCCTGTAGCCTGCTTATCATGATGTCATGGTCAACTGTATCAAAGGCTGCACAAAGGTTTAGCAGTATCATAATGGAACACTCTCCTCTGTCTCTTGCCATGAGTGGGTGGTTATAGATTTGGATGAAGACCATTTCAGTGCCGTGATTTTTTTCTGAAGCCAGACTGGAATGGGTCATAAATATTGTTTTGTAAGATTTTGGCTTCTAGATGGTGGTATATGGCTTTTTCAATTACCTTCCAGAGAAAGGAAAAGGATTAGAGACAGGTCTGTAGCTGGTCATTGCATCTGGGTCCAGGGAAGGTTTTTTGAGGAGCGACCTGATGATTGCTTCCTTCAGTAAAGCAGGAAATATCCCCAATTGTAAGGAACAGTTTGCAATTTTGAGGAATACTTGTATAAACAGGTCGGGACATTTCAGCATAAACTGTGTCGGGCCAGGGTCCAGGTCACAGGTAGTTTGGCGTAAGTGAAGGAGGATACTTGTGGTGACTTCTTAATCAATTTACTTAAAGTTTGACCAATGTGTTACATTGTCTCTGCTAATGTTCTTCAGCGTTCTTTTCTCTAATTATGAAAAAAGAAATGATCGAAAACTCAAAAAAATATTGCTGGGTTTATAAAATAAAGAAATTGACAAGGATACCTTTTAATTTTCTGAAAGATTGATCAGAATTTTCTAATATGGAAAAAATGGGTAATTTGATTTTGCAAACAACTTTCAATTTTTCTGTGTAACCAATTGTTTTTATTGAAAAATGGAAAAATCAAATCTTTTTATTTTATAATGTGTGGCCACCTTAACCACTTAAGCCTATCTGGATGAACATTCTCGTCCAGATAGGCTGCGCTTGCTCCTGCCGTCCACGCCATGCTCCCTCCGCTGGCCGTTAGCCTAGTGATCAATGAATGGGATTATAGATCCCATTCATTGAACAAAGTCCCCCGCAGAAAAACTGACAGCCTCTTATCAGAGGCTGTGGTCTTTCTGAGTAAAAAAAAGTTTCCCATCCTCATTCTTGTTCCTGAAAGCGAGATCGATCGCTCCCAGGTCTTTTTGACTGCCAACTTGTGGCCAAATAGTAAAACTACACTAACTTCAATTGTTTATTAAATAAATACATTATTTTACATTTAAAATTAGCTGTTTACCTCCCACACCAAAAATTACCCAAATAAAATTTTTAATCATTTTTTTTAAAATTACAATTAAAAACAAAAACATAAATAGTTACCTAAGGGTCTGAACTTTTTAAAGATGCATGTCAAAGGAGTATATTAATATAATTTTTTTAATTATATGCTTGTAAATAGTGATGGACGCAAATTGAAAAAATGCACCTTTATTTTCCAAATATAAAATACATGGGTTTTATTTACGATAGCATGTATTAATTTCAAACTATAATGACCAAAAACTGAAACATGATGAATTTTTTCCATTTCTTTCTTAATATTCCTGTTAAAATTGATTTAAAATAAAATTATTCTTAGCAAAATGTACCACCCAAAGAAAGCCTAATTGGTGGCAGAAAAAAAACAAGATATAGATCAATTCATTGTGATGAGTGGTGATAAAGTTATTGGCAAATGAATGGGAGGTGAAAGTTGCTCAGATGCAAAATGAACAACTCTGTGGGCTGAAGTGGTTAATGTAGTGACAAAAGTTAAACTGTCACATGGAGTGCTGATCCTATATGGGAAAAAGTGAACCACATAATCCTCAGTAAAGTTAAATATGTAAAATACAGGCTGATCTCCAAATTTAAAGTAGGAACCATAAGTGAGCATAAAACAAAAAGAAAAAAAGCGTGCAAAAATTCCCCCACTAAAAGTGCTGACTGACTGCTGACTGCTTCTCCAAAAAGTTTCTATATATTTGACAGGGCAAATAATACGATCTACTAAGAAGCACATCTAAATGGATCTTTCATAGTACTGCTGGTCACGTCTACCTCCATAACACCACTGATTAAATCCATGTTCGCAGTGACATTTGGTGATGGGATAATGATTTCAGGCTTTGCCAAACTCTTGGTGATTACCTTAATGGGTTTTTAACAGATTTCAGCTTTTACTTACAGGGATGTTTTACTGTGTGTATATACAGTAAGACTAGAGAGGAGTTAGGTTATAGTCATCACCAGGGGGGTCTTAGGGTTATGCACCACCAGAGGGGGTATTAAGGTTAGGCACTACCAAAGGAGTCTTAGGCACTACCGGGGGGGGGGGGGGGTTTAGGTTAGTCACCACGGGGGGGAGTCTCAGGGTCAGGCACCACCAGGGGAGGATTCTGTGTGAGAGTAGGGAGATGTTGCATTATAGTAATCTCTTTTTTTTTTTTAGCTATTTCAGTTTTCTCGGCTCTATCACTTTTCTCAGCTATACCCAGCGCCCTTTTATAGCTCCAGAAATTTTGTCTATAACAGCATCCTTTTTTATAAACTAAAGCTATCTTTGCGGCTACACTAGGTGCCTTTTGTAGCCAAATTTGGCATCTCGGCTACACTAGGCGCCTTTTGTAGCTGCATTCGACATCTCAGCTACTCCAGGTGCCTTTTCGTCTATACCAGGTGCCCTTGTGTGGTCAGGTGCTGATGTTGGATGAGAAGGTCTGGCTCTTATTCATCCTAGAGGTGTCTGTCAGTTTGAAGTAAAGTTCCTCCTCAACCAGTTCTCTCACCCACATCTTAAAGTGGTTCTGTGGATTATTAAAACAACAAAAACTGACACTTACCTGGGGTTTATCTAGGCCCCCTGCAGCTGTCATGTCCTGCGCCATCCTACTACGATCCTCCATTCCCCACCGCCGGTCCGGGTTCACTTAGCCATCTGATGCCATTTTGTTGCTCTGCTGCCTTGGCTACGCGCATGCTTGCTCCCATAGTATCTCCGGGAGCTTACAGGCGCAGTACGAGAGAACCTCATACTGCATCTGCGCAGTAAACTCCCGGAGACGCGAGTAAGAGCGAGCATTATTCTATTCGTCTAATCTGTTAATGCTGTTTTCTCTTTTTCTTACAGATTCAGATGGAAATCCAAAGGATCGGGAGCTGGTTCAAATGTTCCTTATGATGCATCCTTGGTACATCCCATCTGGAGATCTGGCAAAGAAACTCTTCACTCTATATCCTTTGTAAACTCTTTACCATGTATTATTATGCCTTTATGTAGTGCCAATATTTTTCTCCAGCGCTTTACAGCATATATTGAACTGCTGAGCTGTAGTGATGACCATATATTGGAGGACTCTGGGAGAAGCATGTGATGTGTTTGATCAGCTGATAGATTGGCAAAGCTCTGATTTGCTGTAATCACATCTTGCTTTAGCACATGACTAGCAAATCAGAGACTAACATATCCATCACCTGACCAAGCTGATCACATGCTTCCCAGTGAGTTCTCCTGCACATGACCATCAGGGCAGGTTCTAGACTTTTTGCTGCCTGAAGCAAGTTTGTGAGGATACGCCCTCCCATCCAGAGGAAAAAATCTGATGTATAGCTGGGTGCTGATAGGTGAGTGGCTGGGTGCGGATGTGTGGGTAGGTGGTTGGCTGAGTTCTGACAGCCAAACAAGTGGGTGCTGATAGGCCTACGGCTGAGTGCGGGTGTGCTGGTTGGTGGCTGGTTGCTGACAGACGAGTGAATAGGTGCTGGTTGGTGTACGGCTGAGTGAGGAAAAGTGGATGGGCGGGTGGCTGGGATCTGATTAGCTGGGTGCTGATAGTGTGTTGTGGAGTGCTGATTAGTTGCTGGCTGGGGCAGCATGCATACACTATACACACACAGACACCAACAGTGCACACACACACGCTGCACACACTACACACACACACTGTACATACACATACATACAAACACAAACACAGCATTCTTCCCTCGGGTATAGTATACATTCACAGCATAAACAGCAGAGAGCCGGGAGGGAGGAGGGGCGGAGCTAGCAGAGTGCAGTAAATATAAAGGGGCCTGTCAGCACGCATGGACCCACAGCAGGTAAGCTGTGTGCTCTGCGAGTCAGGCAGAAGCAGCAGAGCAGTGGGAGAGACCGACAGAGATTGGCTTAAGCCTCATACACATGAGGCACAAAAGTCACAAGAGACCAAAAAAAAAAAAAAAAAAAAAAAAAAGCAGCGACATTTTGTCGCCAGGTCCCTCTGTGCAGCAGCCATACACATGACGCACAGAGGGACAGAGATGCGGCGGAAGCTGTCGCTGAAGGTTCCTCCTCCCGCCGGAAGCTCCGTGCTCCATCTATGGGTTGCTGTCGCTAGTCCGCATACACACGCAGTACGCGTGGCGGACTAGCGACAGTTGCGGCGCAGTTGCAGCAACAGCTGTTGCCGACGATTGGCCACGTCGACAGCTAGGACTGGCGACGGCACGGGGATCTGTCGCTGCAACATGCGCGTGCCACGTGTTTGCGGCGACAATTGTGCCCCGTGTGTATGAGCCATAAATGTAGAGCTGTTTCTGCCCCCTACAGTCTGCCACCCTGAATCACATGAATTAGTCTGCTTCATCACTACTGAACAGACTATTTCACTGACTGTCCTTTAGAGTAATTTACATTGTAATCCCTTCTATAGTCTTAATCATTTATGCCTCGTGGATGTGAGCTTCACGTCCGCAGCGGTAGCTGCTAGAGCCGCAGGGACGCGCTAGTCACATCCCTGCAGTTTGAGGGGTTTTCAGGCAATCATGCAGGCAGATTCCCGCGATAGCGATGTTACTGGGAGCAGGGGAGATTGGCTGCAGGGGACAAAAGTCCCCTGTGCTAATCCGTACATTACCGCCGAGAATAAACACTGTTTTAGTTAAAAAACAGTGTTAATTCTTACATAGAGCCGCCGCGCTATCTCCTGCCATCATTTCTGCCGGTTTCTGCTGCCCGATCGTTAAATTTATGAATGGGAACAATGTTCCCATTCATAAATCTCCCCGCCGGCACAGTGATCGCAGGCTTCCATTGAAACCTTAAGTCACTTCCCCTAGTTACAATTGTAGCAATACATTGTATCCTATGTAGCGTACTTGTACGCTACATAGAATTTTGCTCAGCAGGGACATCTTGTGGCCAAACAGTAAAATACACCTACTGACTTTAGAGGAAAAAAAAAACAATATCTGTCAAGAGGGCGTATAATTATGAAATAATGGGCTAAAAATTAGTGATGGATGTAAAACTGAAAAATGCACCTTTTATTTCCAAATAAAATATTGTCACCATACATTATACTAGGGATATAATTTTAACGTTGCAATAACCGGGACAAATGGGCAAATAAAATGTGTGGATTTTAATTACAGTAGCATGTATTATTTTAAAACTATAATGGCCGAAAGCTGAGAAATAATGATTTTTTTTCAATTTTTTTTTTGTATTATTCCCGTCAAAATGCATTTAGCATAAAATAATTCTTAACATAATGTACCACCCAAAGAAAGCCTAATTGGTGGTGGAAAAATCAAGATTTCTTTGGGATAAGTAGTGATAAAGTTATTAGGGAATGAAAGGGAGGAGCGCTGTAAGGGGAAAATTCCTCTCGTCCATAAGGTGAAAAATACCCGCGGGCTGAAATGGTAAGGTGGCCACACACAGTACAATTTTTGGTACTTGCGTATTATGCCGTCACACAGGAAAAGTGTATACAATGTTTCAATCCTTTCAGCATCAGTGTTTAAGATTACAGCCTGGAATCTCTTTCAGTGGAGGTGCTGTGGCTGTGCAGAATGAACACATTACTTACATAATAAATTACAGTACATAACTAAAGTAACAGGAAAAAAATAGTGTCACAGGAGCTCTAGTGGCTGACCGCACTTAGCCTTCTAAACGGTGCCAGCGCACAGATCGTGCGAACTCTGGTCGCAGTCAATGCGCAGGAACCGTTAAGAATTAGCCGCAGACAACTCAGAAGGGAGCCTGTGAGACACGGGTAATTACAACGTCACCTACTGGTTCAGAGTAGACTGCCACCACCGCGGTTACTATGGGACCGTGGGGCCCACTAACTGACTGACTAATCCTGCGAATAAAATGGTTAAACACACGATATTCTGTCTAGCCAACAACAAACAAACAGTAGCGTATCTTCAGAGACCCGGGATCATTTCTGTGTGTGCTGATAAGCAGGGTAGCGAAACAGTGAATGACTTGGGGAAAGTCGTTTATTCACGCAATATAAATAATTAATATATACAGACAATTATGAAAATCAACAATTATTAAAACAGTAATAGCCAGTATGAAAAATAAAAGAAGGGAGAAAAATACTTAGTTCCTGGAAAGATGTCCTTATTGTGGGAAGAATCATAAAGTCCTTGGTTTCAAAGTCCAGAGTTCAGAGTTCAGACCAGGTGGATACCAGCATATCCTCAAGCTGGCATCTGATGAGTGCAAGATGGTTCAGTGTGGAGGACCTCTTCCCAGGCAGCTCATTCACTTTTTATGGAGCTGAGCTCAGAGGCGGGCTCCCAGAGTCGGCCCTCCAGGCCGGACTATGGTAATCACATGTGGGCAGGGGCTTTAGCAACCTCATAATCCTGACATGTTCCCTAGGCAGACCTGCGCGGCCGGCCCACAAATAATAAGTACATATTCTCGATCCCCAGAACCTACCGATTAATATGATATCAAACTTGGGCATGTTTGCATGCCTGGTTAAAAAACGGTGGAATTCCCAGAGTTCTGTTTAGGACAGTGGCCCAAATTTAATATCAAAACACTCACAAGATCCGGACCAGCAGAATGATATAACTTTCACATTTCTCACCTGAACGGTATTGCTTAAACATGCTCAAAATACTAAACTCCATGCTTTCTAATATGGCTCCGGCCGGTCTGAGCAGAGCAGATTTTTTGAATAGCCCCCTGCTGGGAGCTCATCCTGTCTTCCCCAAATGGCAGAGTGAGTTCTCTGCTGACTAATTAACATCTAGGTGTCACCTGGTTCCCAGAGCCAAAAGGGAAATTGTGCCTTCCACAGGGAATATGTCCAAGCTAATTAACACCTTCCCCCTAGGCTGTCATTTCAGCTAAGACAGATTTCCCAGCTGTTCCTAAGCAGAGGGATACTGCACATCAGATCTTGGCTTTATTGATCTGAGGCGCAATCGATGCAGGAATCGAGTGCGATCGTTCTTTTCTTCACGGGCGGTTCCAGGACGCGCCTGCGTCCCCGCAATCGTCCGTGACAGCCCTCCCCTTGTCCGTGGCTTAGCCACTCATCCGCAAGATGTGTGGCGGCGCCGCTAACCTGGCTGACGGGCCTCGAGGTGCCGGTACGGCGGGAAAACCTATTGGAGCCTGTGGCTCGGTTCCCCTGGACCGGTCGCGGTCTGCTACCCTCAGGGTTGACCCAACCTGGACCGTTCTGGACAGGGCGTTTGCGCCACTGCAGTCGGACGTGGTGTCTGCCGGGACTGCTGACAACGGGCAGTGGGTTGGTTAGGTCAACAGCCAGCCCACGCAGGGTTCCCCTGCTGAGTGGCTGTGGACCTAAGGGAACCCCGCGGGAATCCCTGGACCTTCCCAGCTCCTGACAGACGGCACATGCCCTGCAGTAGTTTGCTACATCCCTGTTCATCCGGGGCCAATAAAACTGGTTCCGAATACCGGCGAGTGTCTTGTGGACACCCGAGTGCCCTGTCAGAGGATTACCATGTGCGGATTTCAGCACATGTCCCCTGAACGCACTCGGGACCACAAGCCACTTGGTATCCGCGTGGGATCTACCTGTAGGGGGCTGTACAGACTCACTGTACAGTCTCCCACCTTCCCAGTACACCTTGAAAGCGGCCCCGTCTGCGAGGGGCTCAGCGGCTTGCTGCCTGAGCACCTCCAGGCTTGGGTCACTTTGTAGTGCAGCTGAGAATACGGCGCTGTCAGTTTCAGCCAACTGGCTCATGTCACACGAGGCCAGCGGCTGAAAGGTCTCATCCCTGCGGTCAGAGGAGGGGGAGGAGGCCGGAACCCCCTCCACCTGTTCCGAGCCCAGGTTCTGAGCAGTGCAGCTGCGCGGTACTGCTAGCACCGGTACACTGTCAGAATGGCACAGACGGACAGTACTCAAATCATCATTGCATGCAGTAATGATATTGACAGGTATAGACATTTTTCCATGACAGATAGGTTGTACAGTAAACTCAGGTACAGTTACAGCATCATCACAACAGACAGTCTGTACATCAAACTCAGGTGCCTTTGAAGCAGGCACTATTGAACCTGGTACCCTTGAACTGGGCACATTCAACCCACCTCCCCCTGGTGCTCCCCCAAGTGTATAAAGTACCTGGTGGTGGGTGGAGAGTCCGTCTCCTTCCGTGAGCGACAAGGCGGTCGTGGCAGGTTCATAGTAGGACACAAGCTTGCCCAAATCAGTCCCAAGCAACACAGGGACTGGGAGATCCTTCATAACCCCAACAACCCGTTCTTGGACTCCTCCCGCTCCCCAATCCAGCTTCACTTTTGCGTGGGCTATGTGGAAAAGGGTGCCCTCTACTCCAGTAAGGGCAAGGGATCGGCTGGAGCTGATGCTCTTCTTTGGCACAAGATGTGAGTGAACTAACGTGATGTCAGCTCCGGTGTCTCGAAATCCGGTGACAACTTTGCCGTTCACTCTAACAAGTTGCTGCTGGTCGGTTCGGTCGCGGATTTCCTGTCCGCGTGCAAACAGGACAAAATCTGATGATCCAGGCTGTGGTTCGCTGGCGGGTTGCCTCTGCTGTGGGTGAGGTGCAGGTGATGCAGATGATCCAGGTGCTGGTGGTGTCTGTCTCCGCTCCGGACAGTCGAATTTCATGTGTCCGGGCTGGCGGCAGTAGTGACAGGTGACCTCTCCAGGCGCTGCGGGCCTGGGTGCAGCAGCTGCGCTGGGTGGCCTCTGTGGCGGACGGCTCACAGGGGCAGGAGGGTCTGCCGAGGTATTGGGCTGACCTCCTCTCCAGCTGGATGGGACAGTTCTGCGTGTATCAGCCACCCGGGTAGTTGCAAAAGTCTCAGCAAGGTCTGCAGCGACAGTGGTTGAAGCCGGCCTGCGTTCTAACACAAACTGTCGTACATCAGCAGGGCAAATGTTCAGAAATTGTTCCAGGACTATCAAGTCCTCCAGGACGCCATAAGACCCTTTGGTGAGGCCGAGTGTCCACTGGCGGAGTGTGGTGAGCAAGCTGCTGACCACATCTCGGTACGAATCAGAAGACTTTTTCTGCCAGGCCCTGAACTTTTTGCGATAGGCTTCTGGCGTCAGCTGGTACTTAGTAATGATAGCGTCTTTTATAGCATCATAATCATTATCCTTTTCCGCAGGCAATTCTGCGAAAGCATCAAGCGCTTTGTAGCGCAGCAAAGGTGTCAGATGTCTGGCCCACTGGTCTTGGGACAGACGATACTGACGGCATGCTTTTTCAAAAGACCGCAAAAACAAGTCAATGTCAGTGTCTTTTTCAATATTAGCAAATTTAAATTTTGCACTTACGGGTGCTGCAGCTCCTTCAGCAGGGAGGCTGGGCGGTGAACTCCGGCTGGCCTGTTGCACCTTTGCCAGGTTGAGCTCATGCTGTCGTCTCTCCCGCGCCTCTGCGGCATCCCTCTCCGCGTGGCGTTCAGCAGCAGCAGCAGCTTTGCGTTCTGCAGATTGGCGCTCCCGTTCCTCTCGTGCTTCCATGTACTGCATGTACTTTTCCAGGTCAGTCTCCATCAGCTTTTGTAATGCCTGCTGCATTACCGGGTCAGCACCCATGGACAGTCCAGTACTGGCCAGTTCCGGGCGAGTAATGTCAGAAACTCTGGGATTGGGGTCCATACTGACAGTCTCTGGCGTAACTGTTGCAACAGGGCCCGCAGGATGCTCAACCTCTGTACGCCTAAGATCTTCAGCCTCTGGTTCCCCTTGATTGTCAGATGGGCTGGTATCCACCTCAGCGGACACTCCCGGCTCCCGCAGTTGCTGGGCATCCCATCTGGACAAGTCTGCTATCAGGTCCCGTTTTGTCTTGCGGAGGATGCCAATGCCCCTCTCTTCGCAAAGATTTTCCAGGTCTGCTAGGCACATGTTCTGGTAGTTCCCGGACATTTCCATGCCAAATAAAATAAAACTTTGGGGAAGGGGTACTGGCTACACAGTCTCTCTGTATATATAAAAAATATATTGCCTTCCAGCTACACCAACGAATTAGTTCGTTTCTCGATAGCGCTAGCGCTATCGCAGATACTTTCAGCACAACACAGATCCCCTCAGGAGCGGCGGCAGCAGAGACGCACAGGGCAGACAACGGCCGAGGATTTTACATGTGATATGCGCATTGTTCTTCTATACTTGTGAGTGCACTTTTAATCTTTTATATACTATAATAAAGTGGAATTATGCTATGGAGGCATTTGTTTTGAGTTCTTAAGGAAGAAAACAGCTGGTGGAAAGCGGAAGTCCGCATGGCAGTACCTGAATGACACCTGAGCGCACTTGCTGGTCTGGAAACAGTCAGCCATTGAATCTGGTGAGCGGCTAGGTGCTTATAGCGGTGGTTGTACACGGACACAGTGTGCTGGCACATAGGTGCTCACTGGTGGAGGGTGTCACTTGGTAATAGTGCCTAAACTGGATTACGCTATGTACTTTCTCTCTCCTCTGACCTGTTTGAGTGTAATATAGAGTGAAGCTGATGAGGAAGCCTGAGGTCCGGATTTGTAAACAAGCGTGGTTGCTGATATTTATGCTATCAGCCACTGGATATTGGTGAGAGTATAACTGTTGAATTGTGGAACTGTCTATTATCAAAAAGCTTGGAATCAGTGTGGTTACTTTACACTGGACTTGAGAACATATCGTGTAAACAAGGGACTCTGAACTGTGTTCAATGTAATATGAATTGAGTGATGTTATATGATAATTTATCCCTGTGTAGTATGTGAGATATTGGAAAAGGGAGATAGTGAGCCCATAACTCCATTTACTTCCCCGCCATTGGAGCGCTGCACACATTACAATATAACAACACAGATCCCAACCGCTGCCTAACACTGTCACAGGAGCCCTAGTGGCTGACCGCACTTAGCCTTCTAAACGGTGCCAGCGCACAGATCCTGCGAACTCTGGTCGCAGTCAATGCGCAGGAACCGTTAAGAATTAGCCGCAGACAACTCAGAAGGGAGCCTGTGAGACACGGGTAATTACAACGTCACCTACTGGTTCAGAGTAGACTGCCACCACCGTGGTTACTATGGGACCGTGGGGCCCACTAACTGACTGACTAATCCTGCGAATAAAACGGTTAAACACACGATATTCTGTCTAGCCAACAACAAACAAACAGTAGCGTATCTTCAGAGACCCGGGATCATTTCTGTGTGTGCTGATAAGCAGGGTAGCGAAACAGTGAAGGACTTGGGGAAAGTCATTTATTCACGCAATATAAATAATTAATATATACAGACAATTATGAAAATCAACAATTATTAAAACAGTAATAGCCAGTATGAAAAATAAAAGAAGGGAGAAAAATACTTAGTTCCTGGAAAGATGTCCTTATTGTGGGAAGAATCATAAAGTCCTTGGTTTCAAAGTCCAGAGTTCAGAGTTCAGACCAGGTGGATACCAGCATATCCTCAAGCTGGCATCTGATGAGTGCAAGATGGTTCAGTGTGGAGGACCTCTTCCCAGGCAGCTCATTCACTTTTTATGGAGCTGAGCTCAGAGGCGGGCTCCCAGAGTCGGCCCTCCAGGCCGGACTATGGTAATCACATGTGGGCAGGGGCTTTAGCAACCTCATAATCCTGACATGTTCCCTAGGCAGACCTGCGCGGCCGGCCCACAAATAATAAGTACATATTCTCGATCCCCAGAACCTACCGATTAATATGATATCAAACTTGGGCATGTTTGCATGCCTGGTTAAAAAACGGTGGAATTCCCAGAGTTCTGTTTAGGACAGTGGCCCAAATTTAATATCAAAACACTCACAAGATCCGGACCAGCAGAATGATATAACTTTCACATTTCTCACCTGAACGGTATTGCTTAAACATGCTCAAAATACTAAACTCCATGCTTTCTAATATGGCTCCGGCCGGTCTGAGCAGAGCAGATTTTTTGAATAGCCCCCTGCTGGGAGCTCATCCTGTCTTCCCCAAATGGCAGAGTGAGTTCTCTGCTGACTAATTAACATCTAGGTGTCACCTGGTTCCCAGAGCCAAAAGGGAAATTGTGCCTACCACAGGGAATATGTCCAAGCTAATTAACACCTTCCCCCCAGGCTGTCATTTCAGCTAAGACAGATTTCCCAGCTGTTCCTAAGCAGAGGGATACTGCACATCAGATCTTGGCTTTATTGATCTGAGGCGCAATCGATGCAGGAATCGAGTGCGATCGTTCTTTTCTTCACGGGCGGTTCCAGGACGCGCCTGCGTCCCCGCAATCGTCCGTGACAAATAGTTTAGTAAAATTAGTAACCCTTCACCCCTAACCTTAGCCCTAACCCTTCACCTTCCCCTCCTTGACTCCTAACCTTAACCCTTAACTTCCCCCCTAACCTCCCCCTCCTTTGCCCCTCACCTTAACCTCCCTCCTCCTTAACCTAACCCTTAACCTCCCCCTTAATCCCTAATCTTAACGTCTAACCCTAAGCCCCTAACCTTAACCTCCCCTCCTAAACCCCTAACCTTAACTCTAACCCTTCACCTTCCCCCTCAACTCCTAACCATATCCTTTAACCTCCTTAACCCCTAACCTTAACCTCCCCCTCCTTAACCCCTAACCTTAACCCTAACCCTTCATGTCTCTCCTCAACTCCAAACCTTAACCTTCCCCCTCCTTAACTCCTAACCGTAACCCTTAGCCTCCCCCTTCTTAACCCTAACTTTAACCTTCTTGCCACCCTCCTTAACGCCAAACCTTAACCCTAACCCTTTAACCTTCCTCCTTAACTACTAACCTTATCCTCTCTGCCCCCCTCCTTAACGCCTAACCATAACCCTAACCCATAATCCCACCTCCTTAACTCCTAACCTTAACACTAACTCCCTCCTCAAGGTTAGGCGTTATGGAGGGGGGATTAAGGTTAGGAGTTAAGGAGGGGTAGGTTAGGGGTTAAGGAGGGTGGTTAATGTAAGGGCCTGTTTCCACTACACGCAGATTAGATGCAGAGTGGATGCAGAAAAACTGACTCCAATGAATGCCTATGGGAAAAATCTGCATCAGAAAAATTGCTTTTAGTGGAAACAGGCCCATAGGCATTCATTGGAGTCAGTTTTTCTGCATCCATTCTGCATCCAATCTGTGTGTAGTGGAAACAGGCCCTTAGGGGTTAAGGAGGGGGAAATGGTTAAGGTTAGAGGTTAAAGAAAACCTGAACTGAAAATTAAAAGTCAAAATAAGCATACACAAGTCATACTTACCTCCCATGTAATCTACTCCTCAGTGTCTTTCTCCTGTCCCGCGTCCTGTTTGTTCACTGTGATCAAGGGAATTTTCTGTCCTCCATTTTGAAAATGGCCATTACCCATAACAGCTTTCTGGTCAGCACACAGTTAAACTGTAACATCGCCCACTTGAGCCATAGGGAAACATGGACATTACCTGGTACATCAGTTTTCCTCTCAGCTATAACTGACAGCAACTGATATTTTACTGACAGCAACTGATATATTTCAGATCTGACAAAATATTGTCAGAACTGGAAGGCATTATTGTCAGAAGAAAATGGGGAGCTTCAGAGAGGAACTGATGGCAAGGTAACTATGTAATGTTTATTTGAAGTTACCTCATGTGTTTATTTTAAATATTTTTACTCAGTACAGGTTCTCTTTAAAGAAAACCTGAACTGAAAATTAAAAGTCAAAATAAGCATACACAAGTCATACTTACATCCTGTGTAGTCCACTCCTCAATCTCTTTTTCCTCTCCTGCGTCCTGTTTGTCCACTGTGATCAGTGGAATTCTCCGTCCTCCATTTTGAAAATGGCCGTTACCCCATAACAGCTTCCTGGTCAGCACACAGTTAAACTGTAACATCGCCCACTTGAGCCATAGGGAAACATGGACACATCAGTTCTCCTCTCAGCTTTAACTGACAGCAACTGATATATAACTGAGAGCAACTGCTATATTTCAGTTCTGACAAAATGTTGTCAGAACTGGAAGGGATCATTGTCAGAAGAAAAGGGTGAGCTTCTGAGAGGAACTGATGGCAAGGTAACTATATAATGTTCATTTGAAGTTACCTCAAGTGTTTATTTTAAATAATTATACTCAGTACAGGTTCTCTTTAAGGAGGGAGGCGGTTAAGGGTTAGGGCTAATGTTAGGAGTTAAGGAAGGGATACAGGGTTAAGCGTTAATCTTTAGGGGTTAAGGGGGAAGGTTAAGGGTTAGGTTAAGGAGGAGGGAGGTTAACGTTAGGAGTTAAGGAAGGGAATAAGGGTGGTTAAGGTTAGGTGTTAAGGAAGGGGGTTAAGAGTTAAGTACCCACTTTTTTAAATATCTTTTTAATTCAAGAATTGCAATCCATTTTTCTGATTGATTGTAACATTTCAAAAATCTGACCAATGTACCATACACATGTTTAACTTTTCCCCAATGATGAAAAAAATTTATATAAAACTCAGAAAAAATTCCTTGGGTCTATGCTTTACATCAAGTAATTGACAATCTACCCTACACCATTCAAGTTTCATAAAAAATTCTCAGAAAAATCCAACGCTCCCAATCTTCTTTTATCGAATAAAAATGGGAAATTCGATCAGATTTCTTGAAAGGATGAAAAAAAAAAACCTTTCGATTTTATTGTATCATTTTATTGTATGGTCATATTAAAGGGAACCTAAGCCATATAAAATTCTTTAAACTTAGTTAAATAAACACATGATGTACCTGCAAATGACTATTACACACATACCTCGCTGTCAGTTTCTCTCAGTAGCTCACCATTTTCTTTTAAAAACAATTGCTTCCAGTTCCGACAAGATCTAGTTGTACTTGTCTCTCCGGAAGCTGAAAACCTTAGAGCCATTTTCCACTATATGGGCTGAGACACACCAGAAAAGCTCCCCAAACGCTAGAGGTTTCAAAAGCTCTTCCCAATGTAATATGTTTTTTTTTTTTTACAAAACCTCATTGCTCCAGTGTGCATAGACACATTGTAACGATCGGTGAAGCACATAGAGGATCTGATTACCGGTGATCTGCAGTATCACCGGGAATACAGAAATATACCAGATTATAAGTGATCTGCAGTATCACCGATAATCCGATATACCAGCTAACCTCTGTTCACCTGAGTGGAGTGTTTGGTGTAACAGTAACACTTAGAGGACTAGGCCTCAGTGTAGTAAAGAGTACTACACAGATTCCTTCCGAAGACCTGAACTCTCCAAGGCGGGAGGAGTCAGGCTGAAAGAGTAGGATTACAGCTCCAGCTGGTCCCGGCACACTTAAGGATCTGACTAAGGGTCTGAGTGCTCCCACATATGTGATCGCAACGCCAGACACTGGAGAAATGACCAGGCTCCAGTATATTTCCACAAGGATCCCTCCAGCACCTCCCTAAGTGCTGGACCAATGAGGAGTGGAGCCAGAGTCAGCTGACCAGCCTGGTCAGCTGACTACCTCTGGCTGTCATATAATTCCTGCCTGAGTGCGCGCGCGTCACTCTGAACCTGGAGGGACTACGTGTCCCAGCCACACAAACACCGTTCTGCGGAGTCTCTGCAGTGGGGCCATGTGCGCTAACCGCCGCGTCCAACGCGTCGGTTTCTCCGCGCACCGCCATGCCTTGCACGGAGACAGCCGCCTCACGCTGAGAGGAGGCGGCTGCCTCCCCGTGCTCTGCCCCAGTATGCGCGGAAAGAGCCGCCTCCTGCTGCCTCATGGCGGCGGCTCTTCCGCGCTTCTTAACACACATAGGATAACATTAGCAGGAGGTTTCAATAACTCAAAACGCTCAGAAAAACTCCTCTGGTGTGCACCAGGCCTATCAGTTGCTGTCAGTTATAACTAAAGGGACAACTGATATGCATGTTAATATCCATGTTTCCCTATGGCTCCATTAAAGTGGTCTAAAAGTCAGCATTTCTACTTTGCTCTAAAAGATACCTCACAGCTTTAAAGTAGCTTTATCCCAGATTATTTTTTTTTAGCAGCACATCACTGAAATGGTTAAACAAAGCACATTGTCCTGCTATTCAGCTTCAAATCTGCATCCAAACTGGAGATAACAGTATCTTAGTTTGCATTCCAATGTTGATACATGTGTGTAAACACAGTGTAACAAGTGAAAAGGAGATCTCTGTGAAGCTATCTGTGCTTTAAGCACACAAACAGCTCAGAACAGCTAATTAGAAGATGTTAATATATAATAAAAACCAGTTTGAATAAAATGCCATGGCAGGTTTCAGGACAATGTAAACTACACTCTGGAAACTTTTTTTTGTCTGTTTTTAAACAGACAATATTACTTTTGTACAAAAGCAAATATGATAACTGTATGAGTAATAAAAATTAGGAAAACACATTTTTATTGAATGTTATGTCAGAGTTTCAGACCACTTTAATATTATACACATTTTAGCTGAACACTTTTTCACAAAGCACTGCATTGGAAAGTTAAAATGCATCAGTTTTTTAGTGTATAGTGTAAAAGAGGCTTTATAGGCCCTCTGTGAATGCGCCGTCCCCATCTTTAGGCTCGATCACCTTGGGCGATATTACAGGTAAATGGAGTGCAAACCCAATTTTTAAAATGGAGGACAGAGAATTCCATAAATTAGTGGACAAAAGAATGTAGTAGAGGAGAAAGAGATTGATGAGTAGACTAAGGGGGAGGTAAGTATGACTTGTGTATGTTTATTTTGACCTTTATTTTTCAGTTCAGGTTTGCGTTATAGGACAACTGTAGTGAGAAGAATACAGAGGCTGCTATTTTTATTTCCTTTTAAACAATACCAGACGCCTGGCAGCCCTGTCGATCTATTTGGCTGCAGTAGTGTTTGAATAACACCAGAAACAAGCATGCAGCTAATCTTGTCAGATCTGACAACAATGTCAGAAACATCTGATCTGCTGCATACTTGTTCAGGGTCTGTGGCTAAAAGGATTAGAGAGCGGATCAGCAGGACAGCCAGGCAACTGGTATTGCTTAAAAGGAAATAAACCTGACAACCTTCCTATCCCTCTCGTTACAGTTGTCCTTTAAATCCTTACACCTATTGCAGTTGACATGACTACTTTTTTTTACAACATTAAAGCTGGTTTCAAACCGCTAACCCACGGTAGCGGTGCGCTGTGATCGGAGGATTGCAGAAGTGTATTAACAAAGTGGTCTTCCGCTCTTATACGAATATGTGCACTGTTCAGTTTTAAATATGTGCAGCGCCATAGACTTACATTACTTCTGGTTGTCGCAGTTCGCCGCGCATGTAGACCACCAACATGCTGTTGCTCTAGCATTGCCTGTGCGGCGAAAACATCACTTCTGCCTCATCACATCGCACAGGTATGAAATGCCCCATAGACTTACATTGGTGTAGCGCTTCCCAGCGGTAAAAAACGGGTAATGCAATGCACTAGTGTGAAAGGGGCCTTAAGCAGCAGACTCCTCATTTGACACAACAAAGTGAAATTTGGCCACTCTGTTTACTAAGCTATTATATGGTGTATTTCATGGGTGTATCTGGGTAATATAGAGCCTATGGCAAACACCCCCGTCAGAGCCACCCTCCCTTCTAAGAGCAGCAGCCTATCTCCAGGGATGCAAGCCAGAAAAAGGAAGTGACGGCAGCGAGGCTTGGACACGACTAATAGGACGCATGGACTGCTTTGGAGCGCAGGGAGGATGCCGATTTATGGGTAAATAACCCTTTCATCGCCCGCCGCACACCTGCTGTAATTAAACCTCATTTGAGTCACGTGTAATCACTCGTGATTACTCGTGATTGAGGTTGGAGAGCATCCCTGAATATCTCTTCTTATTCCCTCTCTGTCCTCTTTTCTAACACTAAGCCAAGTGCACCCTACATATATAAGTTAAGTATTTGAGGTCTGAGTGATTGGGGAGGCACCGGGGTAGGCATGGCAGCGCAGTACAGGGGGCGGCATAAGGGCGCAGCACAGGAGCAGGCATGGTGGCGCAGCACAGGGGCAGGCATGGGGAGGCACCGGGGTAGGCATGGCAGCGCAGTACAGGGGGCGGCATAAGGGCGCAGCACAGGGGCAGGCATGGTGGCGCAGCACAGGGGGCGACATAAGGGCGCAGCACAGGGGCAGGCATGGGGAGGCACCGGGGTAGGCATGGCAGTGCAGTACAGGGGGTGGCATAAGGGCGCAGCACAGGAGCAGGCATGGTGGCGCAGCACAGGGGCAGGCATGGGGAGGCACCGGGGTAGGCATGGCAGCGCAGTACAGGGGGCGGCATAAGGGCGCAGCACAGGGGCAGGCATGGTGGCGCAGCACAGGGGGCGACATAAGGGCGCAGCACAGGGGCAGGCATGGGGAGGCACCGGGGTAGGCATGGCAGTGCAGTACAGGGGGTGGCATAAGGGCGCAGCACAGGAGCAGGCATAGTGGCGCA
The DNA here is from genome assembly GCF_040937935.1 of Hyperolius riggenbachi. Lineage (NCBI taxonomy): Eukaryota > Metazoa > Chordata > Amphibia > Anura > Hyperoliidae > Hyperolius > Hyperolius riggenbachi. Next base: position 49,895,792 of record NC_090656.1, read on the forward strand.
GCACAGGGGCAGGCATGGGGAGGCACCGGGGTAGGCATGGCAGCGCAGTACAGGGGGCGGCATAAGGGCGCAGCACAGGGGCAGGCATGGTGGCGCAGCACAGGGGGCGACATAAGGGCGTAGCACAGGGGCAGGCATGGGGAGGCACCGGGGTAGGCATGGCAGTGCAGTACAGGGGGTGGCATAAGGGCGCAGCACAGGAGCAGGCATAGTGGCGCAGCACAGGGGCAGGCATGGGGAGGCACCGGGGTAGGCATGGCAGCGCAGTACAGGGGGCGGCATAAGGGCGCAGCACAGGGGCAGGCATGGTGGCGCAGCACAGGGGGCGACATAAGGGCGCAGCACAGGGGCAGGCATGGGGAGGCACCGGGGTAGGCATGGCAGTGCAGAACAGAGGCCGGCATAAGGGCGCAGCACAGGAGCAGGCATGGTGGCGCAGCACAGGGGCAGGCATGGGGAGGCACCGGGGTAGGCATGGCAGCGCAGTACAGGGGGCGGCATAAGGGCGCAGCACAGGGGCAGGCATGGTGGCGCAGCACAGGGGGCGACATAAGGGCGCAGCACAGGGGCAGGCATGGGGAGGCACCGGGGTAGGCATGGCAGTGCAGTACAGGGGGTGGCATAAGGGCGCAGCACAGGAGCAGGCATAGTGGCGCAGCACAGGGGCAGGCATGGGGAGGCACCGGGGTAGGCATGGCAGCGCAGTACAGGGGGCGGCATAAGGGCGCAGCACAGGCGCAGGCATGGGGATGCAGCACCCCTCTAGATACACCTCTGGTATATTTAGACCTGTTCCTCAAATTGAACTTTAAAATGTATTAGGTGCGTTTCCGGTATCCAAAACTACGAGGAAACGGAGAAGTCTCTCTACACTGGTATAAAGAGGAAGGTGTAAATGTTATGCATAAGTTATAACCCTGTCACAGCATAGCTATTCCTCATAAATACTATACACAGCTAATAACCCTGTCACATCACAGTCATGTCTCATAAATATGAAGTGTTCTTTTTGACAGCAATTGTCTACAGTTGTGAATTGAGCATATGTGGGCGAAAATCCTTCGGGGACCAATTAATAAAAAGTTAAACGTGAAGATGTTTCCATTTAGAACCATAGTAACATCATTTTTGTGAAGTCCACACCTTCATTTGCTTCTCGACATCATCCGTTGGTTTGTGGTGGTTGGGGAATACAAAGATGTCAGAGGAAGTATCTTCATGAAGGTTTTATACTGTTGTGTGAAACATGCCGATAATATAATGGAATGTGAGAAAGAAGCTACGGATTTTATTTTTTTGGTTAGAAGCGCAAATTAAAGGGGATCTGTAGTTTAGGCTTAAATTGTGTAACATAATTAAAAATGGTCGGGTGTAGTGTTAATGTACAGGTGGCCACACGTAGTACAATTTTGTATTTCTTTTTAAATCAAAAATGACAATTTCTCTGATTGTAACATTTAAAAAATCTGCCCCCCCCCCTTGCTAGGCCACCAGCACTGGAGCATGTCTCTCAGTGAGCATTCAGCAAGCTAATACGATATGTCTCATCATGGCAGCCCTCCTTATTATACAGGGGGGCTGGCCAGTGTTTCTTTCTGTGATTGGGTGCCAGGGTTTAGGCTGGGAGCCCTCTGATTGGCTCAATGAGGTCAGGTGGGGCTGGCCAGGGTTCCCCTCTGAGATTGGTTGCTAGGGCTTCTGCTGGGAGCCCTCTGATTGGCTCCAGGACGTCAGTTCCTTAGCTACAGTATTTTGGATCCGGATATCCGCAATATCCGCGGATATCCGGGTTAAGCGGCCAAATATCCGCAGATAGCTAACTAGATTTTTAGAGAAATCCAGAATCTGATCCGGATAGCGTAAAAATGGTTGGATATCCGGGTTACCCAGATATCCGGAATCCTGATGAGCAGCACTGGTTCTGTGTGGACCCTGGTGGTGGGAAACAGACAGCAGCAGGAGGAGGTAGATACAGCTATTGTAGTGGCATAATAGCTGGTGGTGGCAGACTGGCAGCAGAAGATTTGTTCTGTGTGGACCCTGGCGGTGGGAAGCACAGACTGACACAGCAGCAGGAGGAGGAGGTAGATGCAGCTATTGTAGTGGCGTAATACTGGTGGCGGACTAGCAGCAGAAGATTGTTCTGTGTGGATTTTGGCGGTGGTAAACACAGACAGAAGCAGGAGGAGGCAGCCGCAGATGCAGCTATTTGTAGTGGCATAATAGCTGGTGGTGGCAGACTGGCAGCAGAAGATTGTTCTGTGTGGACCCTGTGGCATGCATAGGTAGTCCATGGCACCTAGTGTTGGTACCACAGCACAGTTAAACCATAACAAACGTGAGGTTCCAGGAAGCGGTCGTACTGCCGCAGTTGGGGCCTCCTCACAGCACAGTTTTCATCCCAGACACCTCAAAAAAATTACACAATTTTTTGGGCTTCGCAGCAGTGGCCTGTGGCACCCTGGCGGTGGGAGCACAGGCAGCAGGAGCAGGGCAATGCAGCAGCAGGTGTAACGTGTGCCAGCAGCATACAAGTGATTGTACCATGGCATGTAGCGTTGGTACCACTGCTGTAAAAAAATTGTGAACCAGGCTTATTAATCAGGAGGAGCCAGGAGGTTGTGGTGGTAAAGGGTGGTAAGGCAGGCATAGTGATTCCCAGCCACTTCATGTCCCCCTCTTGCCAACAACAGGGGCCAGGAACTCACCAACCACCCAAGCCTGGTTCATTTTCAGAAACACAAACACTGGTTCGCACGACAGCCGGGGGCAACAGTCTCTCTCACTGGCTGGGGCCCCCAAACCACCATGCGATACCTAGAGGGAAATGTGGGCAAGCCCTGGCTCTCTCACTTCCAGGAACTTCACCCCCACTACCTCTAAACTGAATGCAAACTGCAACACACACAATTGCTCACTACCAGTTCAGGCAATTTCCTACCTTTATCTGGCCAGCAGGCGCCAGTCAGCCAATCAGGTGTACGGTCATACACCCTTTGCCTGCCATACCGATCTAGCAGGATCTGCATCAATTAGCATTCAGGTGGGAGGCTCGGTTGGACGTAATCGTTGATTACATCTTTTACAGGGACCACCGCATGTAGGCATCTCCCACACAGTCCCATCCCTAACCACTCACCTGTCAACCTCATCCTGGAAGCTGCAAAACAGAAATTTAAAATCACAAACACTGGTTCGCACAACAGCCTGGAAGTGAGAGAGCCAGGGCTCGCCCACATTTCCCTCTAGGTATCGCATGGTGGTTTGGGGGCCCCAGCCAGTGACAGAGACTGGGTCCGCCGACTGTCGTGCGAACTAGTGTTTGTGCCTTCCAGTGTGCTGTTAGAGAGGTGCTTCAGTGCGGCTGGGGGTGTGGTCACCAAGAAGCGCTCTCGTCTGTCCACCCAGTCTGTGGACAGACTTACGTTTCTGAAAATGAAAACTGCAACACACACAATTGCTCACTTCAGCGCAACCGCCGCACGCGCACCCCACGGCACGCCCGCGCACCCCGACGCACACCCGGCCGCCTGCTCGCACGCCCGCCTGGCTGCGTCCTTCTCGTCCTCCCTGTGTGAGGTTTTGTCCGTGCTGCGCACATGTGCAGTGGCAAAAAGCACAGACCCAGCTACACTGAGACGCAGGGACAGTTGCCTATTATTATAGAGGATGATCATATCATGTTCTACATCAAAGTTTGATTGGTTTGATTGATAAATGGCTGCTTCCTGCCTCCAATACTATAACACACACACTGTGAACTGCGTTATGCGCTCTCCTGAGCGGCTGAGCACTAACTGACCAAACGAGGCGGGGAGGGTAAGGACCAATGACGTCAGCAGTAGCTGATGTGATGACGAGCGCCGCACAGGGGGGCGCCGGAGCATGCTGATTCGCTATCACTGAGGACTGGACTGGAAAGCATCTGTTTGCCATGGCGATGCTCAGCCAGCCAGCCAGCCTCAGTGTTTCTTCTGTAGCGGCGCGCGGTAGAGCGGAGCGGGCACAGCCGGGCAGGAACATTATTGTGCACATCATTGCTGGTAATGGGGCCAATTAGCCACACACAGCGCGGCAGCGACCGCCTGGGAATGGGAATACATGCTGAGGGGCTCAGAGGGGGCCCTTTAGACACCGAATGGGGCCATAATCCGGTGCTTGAGGTGCCTGGTCGATGGTCCGGCTCTGAGCTGGCTGCTGCTTCTGCTGGGTGATGATGGCTGCTTCTTCCAGCGGACCAAAAAGGGCACTGTCTAGCATGCAAACCAGGGGCACCCACTCACACATCAACACACGGTCCCGGGTGACCATGTTGGTGGCCTCCAGGAAGGGAGCCAGCACCAAGCACACCTTCTGCATGTGACCCAGTCAGCACTGGGGATGAGGGGCAGGAGGTTGGTAGTGCTGGTCCTGGACATGGTGGCGGCCACAGTGGTGGCATTGGCCAGGTACTGGCTGACAGCCTACCTCTGTTCAACCAGATGCTCCAACATCGCCAGGGTGGAGTTCCAGTGTGTTGGAACGTCGATCATCAGCCGGTGCCGTGGCAGGTTCAGCTCCTCCTGCAGGGTTTCCAGGGACGCTGAGGCACCAGCTGAGCTGCAGGAATTTCTGCACCACCACATTCAGGATGTGGGCCAGACATGCCCGTTTTTAAGGCCGTGCGGCCCGTGCCGGCGCACTGAGTGCTGTTGGGAGTGGGGCGCTGTAATGGAGGGGGAAGCCGCAGCGGCAGGCCGACCTCTCCCTCTCTTCCCCTCCCCGGGCCGCCCTCCATGCTCCCCCCTCAGATGCAGAGTGAGCGCGCAGCAGCGAAGCGCTGGAAATAGAGAAACAGACACAACTCACCTCGCTGCGTTCCAATCGCCGCTGATCTCCTCTCTGCATACATGCCGGCTAAACAGGAAGCAGCATGTGTATCAGCGTGTATGCAGAGAGGAGATCAGCGGCGATTGGTGAGTTGTGTCTATTTCTCTATTTCCAGCGCTTCGCTGCTGCGCGCTCACTCTGCATCTGAGGGGGGAGCATGGAGGACGGCCTGGGGAGGGGAAGAGAGGGAGAGGTCGGGCTGCCCTCCCCGCGGCTGCGGCTCCCTTCTCCATTATGGGGTAGCACCTACCTATCTAACCTATACTGGGGGGGGGGGGGAGGGGGGGCACCTACCTAATCTAAACTATACTCGGGGGGCACCTACCTAATCTAAACTATACTGGGGGGGGCACCTACCTAATCATATTTCATCTATAGCAGGTGCAATCACTATGTGCCCCCATCACAAGTACAAACACCATATTTCACCTATAGCGCGTGCAATCACTATGTGCCCCCATCACAAGTACAAACATTATATTTCACCTATAGCGCGTGCAATCACTATGTGCCCCCATCACAAGTACAAACATTATATTTCACCTATAGCACGTGCAATCACTATGTGCCCCCATCACAAGTACAAACATTATATTTCACCTATAGCACGTGCAATCACTATGTGCCCCCATCACAAGTACAAACACCATATTTCACCTATAGCACGTGCAATCACTATGTGCCCCCATCACAAGTACAGTCATCATGCTCCTTCTATGCCCCCATGGATCAGTGAGAATCACCAGGGCACATCTGTGGGGCAGCACTTCTGTGCACCAGGCCAAAGCAGGCACCAAAATAAAGTTTTTATTCTAAAGGGGACTGGACAATGTAATGATCAAGAAAAAAAATTACAGGGGCAGGATGTTTATACAGTGTTTACACTAAGGCCCTGTTCACATCTAAAAAGGCAAAACGGGAGCGCTTTGCGCTTGTTTTACACGAGTGATTTTACCGTGAGTACCATGGTAAAAATTACTGGACACTTCCGTGATTCCAGAATGATCGCGGTCAGCGCTTTATAAGCACTGTACCGTGATCGCTCCAGAATCGCACAGAAAATGCTGCAGATAACATGTTTGGGATTGGCACTAATCGCAAAATGCCCGCGATCGGCGCCAAGCACAGCAGTGAGAACACTGCCATAGGATAACAAAGCTCTAGTTCTTTAGAACTAATTCTTTAGAAAGTGCTAGCGCTTTAGCGATTAGCGGGAATCGCTCGCTAATCACATAAGTGTGAATGAGCCATAACAACATGCAGTCAGAGTAGGAGGAGAAGTGAGAGGAGAGTGAGGTGAAGAGGTCATCATTGGGGAAAAGCAGCTTGTTGTGCTGTGTGAGAAGTCTGACAGTGAGTGAGGAGGGAGGAGGCAGGAGAGCAGCAGTGTTTCATTTGACTTGCTCAGCAGAAGGGAGGAGGTGGCACTGCTGTGCTGACTGAGGAGGAATGGAGTGGCTGAGGGTGAGCAGTTTGTTTGTCACAGACTCACAGCCAGCCAGTGTGCTATTTTATTGAGCTGCAGTATGTCTTGTGAGAACATTAAATGAAGCAGAGTAGATTGTCAGGAGCTGTGTGATAATTACAAATTGGGGGGGGGGGGGGGGGGGAGGTTGCATTTTTACAAGTTTGCCTCAAGCAGCAGAAAGTCTAGAACTGGCCCTGTATGTAATGTCAGTGCTACATAAGTACATAAAATCCATAATAATATTTATAACATTTGTGTAAGCATAACTTTTGTTTTCACGTAATATATACCTTAAAGAGGTTGTAGTGTTTGTACTTTCTTAACCACTCTGCACTTCAGAAGCCGGTGATAACGCTGAACGGGAGAGGATTTGCCATCTTGTAAGGTATTTCTTCTTTCACTTCACTATCATAATGATCGGATTCAAGCATTATTAAGGGCTTTTACACTTAGGTCCACATTCAATTCACCTTTTCTCCTGAGTTATCTTCTTGGAGATAATTTTCATATTCTCTTTAACCACTTAACAACCTCTGCCACGCTTATCTACGCCCCTTTAAAATTCACCTGAGTCACAGGGGCGTAGATAGGCAACTCCTGTTTATTTTCCTGCTGTGCGCGATCGCGTCCGCGTGCATGCGGACGGGCATACGCGTCGGGCACCCGCTGGTCTGTGATTGGCTGATGTGAACATGTGTTCACAAAGCCAATGACAGTGCTTATTCATGCAGAATGTGTGTAAACATTGTATCAGTCACTATGCTGTTACAGTTACTGAGATCACTCTTGAGAGGATCTCAGATAACTAACACAGCATTAGTGACTGATCAGCATCAGTGAGGTTTTTTTTAAATAAATTATACCCCCATTAAGCCCATTAACCCTTGCCTCCCTTAAATGTGAAAATTGCTGTGGTTTTTAGGTGAAAAACCCTGTGGTAGAGAAGTGGTTAAAATAACATTTAAGCATTTTATGATTGAAAACATACCTAAAAGTAGGTGAATAAGTACTATTAAATGTATTTTGACTATTTGTTTGTTTGCTGGTGGCTTAAAAGGCATTTTATGACAAAGTGTAGACATATCACCTTGGAGAAAAAGTGAATTGCATATGGGCCTTAGTCCGTTGTGGCGCATTGGACAATATCGCAACGGGATACAATGATATTCTTATGGGGCCTCCACATTTAAACAAATCTGTAGTGAAATAAAGAAAAAAAGTTAGATACTTGCCTGGGGAGAGGGAAGGCTCTGGATCCTATAGAGACTTCTTGCTCCTCTTACATTCACCTCATTCCAGCGCTGTTCCTGTTTCAAATTTGCCTCCTCTGGCAGCCCTTGGAAGACTTTGGAAGCACTGCACATACACAAATGCTCGCTCATGCATGTGCAGTACGGAGTGGCGCGTCTTCAGAAGCTCTCGAGGATGCTAGTGTGCACGAAGGCTTCCAAGGATCCCCGAAGGCGTATCCCCAAAGTTGCAATACAACTTACATTGGGCTTGATTCACTAAGACAAATAGCATGCCTTATCAAAGTTAACACACCTTATCAGAGTAACATAGCGAACTTATGCCTGCTAACTGGCAATGACGAGAGCTCCACTCGTCCTGCCCTGTGCCCCTGCGGGTTCGTAGCGCTCGCTATGCTACTCTGATAAGGCGTGTTAACTTTGATAAAGTGTGCTAACTTTGATAAGGCATGCTATTTGTCTTAATGAATCAAGCCCCTTGTGTGAAAAGGTACGTCAACCTGTGTGGTGGTAGACGGCCACGGATGAGCTCCCATTTAAACATATGATTACACTAATGGGCTTGATTCACTAAACCGTGATAAGACAAATATCACACCTTATCAAAGGTATCACACGTTATCAAAGGTTATAACACGTTATCAACAGTTCTCACATATTATCAAAGTTATCACACGTTATCAACAGTTCTCACATGTTATCAACAGTTATCACACATTATCAAAGTTAACACGCCTTATCAGAGTAGCATAGCGAGCGATACGAACCCGCAGGGGCTCAGGTCAGGATGATTGCCATTGCTAATTAGCAGGCATACGTTTGTAGCGCTCGCTATGCTACTCGGATAATGAGTGTTAACTTTGATAACGTGTGATAACTTTTGATAATGTGTGATAACTTTGATAACGTGTGATAACTTTTGATAACGTGTGATATCTTTGATAAGGTGTGATATTTGTCTTGTCACGGTTTAGTGAATCAAGCCCCCTGTATGAAAAGGCCCTTAGAGCCCTTTTCTATTGCTAATCACGTTTGCCGTCCGAACATTGCGATTCTGATCGCAACTTATAGGACTTTAAAAATATTATTTCCTGTGTATTTCATTGTAATTTTTGTACGACTATTATGTGCGGCACAATTGTGATTTTCAGGAGTAAGGGAATGGGGCTAATGTCACATAGGGAAATGGCTCAGTACCACAATTTTTGTGTGCTCCTATTGGGTATACCTATGCGCAATCGCACAAAAACTGCAGGAGGCAGTGCGATCGAGCTTTGGTAAAAACTGCAACGCACACAATAGCCACAATCGAGAAAGGTCACCCCGATTACAGTTGTAATTAGTGTGCCCATGCGATTTACCAGGCATCAGGAAAGCCTGTGTGATCTGATTTTTGGATCGAAACACAACTAGTGGAAAAAAAATCCTTAGAAAAACAGCAACAGATTTTTTTTTGTGTGCATCAGATATTATTCTTTTCCTGTCTACAGTAGCTATCCCAGTCACACAGTCATGTGTAACTTTGCTTCTGCAGGTTCTGGATAGCTGAATACCCAGCTGAGTTTGATCTGAATCCTGAACTGGGAGAACAAATCAGAGACCTGAAGAGGGCGCTGGAGAACAAAGGAAATCGTAGGGAAAGCAGCCTGATAGACATTGAAAGCGTGTAAGTCACACAGGTTCACAGCTCTAACATCATGCAGGGGGTTCCTATCTGTAAAAGGTTCTGCAAGATTCAAGTTAAACAAAGAAAGAAAAAAAAAACAACCACCCACCTGATGCTAGTAAACATTGCTTGGCCTGGGTCTAACACACTTCTTTTCTGGCTGATGCAATTGCCAATTTAATGATAGCGGTGCTGATAAGAAAATTAATTTGTGCTTTGCATTAGAGCCCTTAGATGCTGCAATACGGCGTATTGGAATCTCTATTGCCTTTGGCCATCTTTCTTTAGAAACACAGGTGTCTTTTTTGCTACTGCTTAGATAAATGTAATACAGTTATTGTGTTTGTGTTACATTTTTTTACTTACTTTATATACTTTAAAAAAAAAAAATAGCTAGTGTATTTAAGTGTAATGGGTACTAATGTATTTCTATGCTCATTCTCATGGGAAAAGATGGATATCACGAAGATCCCTTTTGAAAAAGGGGTTTCCAAAGTTTGTTCAAAGCCCCTGTTTACCGTTACCTCCACCTACTCTTTAACACCAAATTAAAGTCACTTGAATGTGTTGAAATCCGTTCTGGCTTCCTCTTTCACAGACCCCCTCCCCCCAGCCCTTTCCCCTTCAAGAACCATGGGTGCTGCTAAGGTTTATGTGCTCCAAGCAGCACATAATTTGTGCCCCCCTCCCTCCAAGTTAGAGGCCCCTTTTCCCATTATAATAGGAAGCCATAAGTGCTCCCAATAGGTGGTCCTCCTGTGTAGGAAGGTAGTCATCTCCAGTATGGGTGGTCCCCTAAATATAGGTAGCCCACCTCCATGTGGGGAGCCAAAGTGTCCCACAGTATCCCCCCGGTATAGGTAGCCAAAGGTGCCTCCCCCCCACCCCATACAGGGCATTGGTGTCAGTGGGGGTACGTAACATCCTTCCGGCCCCCCATTCTCCAACACTCAGCCACCCGCAGATCGACAGCGAACCGAAAAGAGGAGAGCAGCGCATAGTAAGCGTGTGGCACAATTCAAATGCAGGAAGTGAGCAATGACCTCACTTCCGCATCTGAAGTTTGCTGCGCAGCTCTTCCCTCTGTTCCCATTGTCGCTGATCTTAGGTATGTGTGAGTGATGGGGAGGCAGCAGAAGCCATATAAGTCACAGGCAGAACAGCATAGGAGGCCCCTGCTGTGGGTGAGGCCCCAAAGCCACCACTTGGTTTGCCTGGCCTAGCAGCACCCCTGTCAGGAACTACAGGCTGGTATTGTTCAGGCGGCAGACACCATGCTTTATGATTCAGCCATCCTGCATATGGGATTTAGAGTTAAAAAAGTTTGCGCAGGGAGGGGGAGTGCATTGTTTTTTTATTTAATGAGCCCTTTATGGTGTAGTACGTAGTAGAGGCAAAAAGGAAAGAAAACAAATAGGGCACTTACAAAAAATGGTTGCAGAACAGTAACCATGGATTTTCGCTTGAAGATGGTGTTGACGACCACCAAGACCTACTTTGGTGTAGTTAGGTCACACTCCTAAAAAGGAATAGTAGATGGGGAAAAAAAACAAGCAATTTACAAACTAACCCCCCCCCCATGGTGGATTGGATGTATAATACATGGAGAAAGGCAACCCAAAGGTTGTGTAAAATGATTAAAATGTTTAAAGGGCAAGGACTGATGTAAGATACAAAAATAATGTAATCAGAAACTCTGGACAACATGTTTCGTGGCCATCTACCCACTTCCTCAGGTCAATTAAACAGTGTCTCAAGATAAGAGTGAATTGGCTTGGAGTGCCTTAGCATGGGTGGATGCCTGAAAAATGCCTTGCCATCACTGTGACGGCAGAGCTCCCTGAGCCAGTCAGGAGCCGATTTCATTGGGATTGGCTCACAGTGATCACAGGGTAAGGAATTAATGAAATCGGCTCCTGGCCGGCTCAGGGAACTCTACCATCTACCAACGGCGAGACATACTGTAGCGGCGAGAGAGCGGTGCAATCTGCGGTAGCATGCGCCACGTATGATTGAAATAGACACCCGGGCAGAGATAACAGGTGCCAAACAGAGCATAGATTTCAATCAGCGTGATCCGGTAGCGGTTAAAGACAGTAAAACATCCTACTTTGTTCTATCCTACTATGTACAATCTACTTTGTAAGTGTTTAAATGTAAAACAAAACCCTGGCATAGTTAAAAAAAAGATCATTTTTAGGGGAAGGAGGATAAATATAATTGTTTATCTCATCAGTTTATTTTCTCCTCGGCTACACTTTAAGAGAACAGTTTTAATGGTGAATTAGTTAAGCAAAAAATAATGTACCATCAACTGTATATCATACAAATATGGGGTCTAAACTGGCTTCTGACTTGTTGCAATGGAACCATAAGATGTTGGGTTACACTTATTTTTCCTGAGATAACACCAAAGTCTAGCCAAGAGATGTGTGTATGATGTACAGTTAACAGGACACTTCTCTTTTGCAATTTAAAACGTTTTATGTGCCTGCCCAAATATGTTTCAGCATACTATTCATCATTATTTATTTAACCTATGTTCCTTCAGTATAGTAAATGTAATCATCTCATATCATTATAGAATATCATTAGCCTTTTTTTTGCTGCCACACTTCTCAGTACCATTACTGATGGCTTATTAAATGGTAATAATGTTAGCTGATTACAAAAATTGCCGCTGCCTTGTAGCTCATCATTGCTACAGTATATATCGCTATAGAACAGGATACTAGACCTTCCAGTCACCCCAAAAGCAAGCTTAGGTAATGGAAAGAGAGCCTATGATGAAATCAGAAACGGATTAAAGTGAACCTCCGGACTAAAAATCTACTCAGCAGCACTGAAAAGGCTTGGTGTTTCTTTAACAGTTTCACAGCATCAGAACTTTTTTTTTTCTTACCCAAGTCTCATTTTTATCTGCACAGAAGAAAACTTCCCGGGCATTTTTCTCCTGATGCTGTGCAAAGCATGATGGGATTTCTGATGATGTTGTTCTCCTTCTGCTGTTTTGGCGCATTTTTTTTTCATTTTGAATCTGAGATTTGAAGCCTAGCGCGCGCAGCTGGCAAGGGTGATCAGGACACAGGACAGTTGGAACTGTGTCTCATGCTCCCTGTCACCTCCTTTCAAACAAAAAGATTGCTGCCCCCATGAAAAAGATGTCTGCCCCCATGAAATCACAAACATTTGCCTGTTTTTTTAAAACAGGGTGGGTAAGAGAATATATTACCTATCTATTCTAATTATCATAACTAATGTAATTTAATGACAGTATGTTTGTTTAGGCTTAAAGGGAACCTGAAGTGAGTAAAATTTTTTAAAATAAACACATGAAGTAGCTGCAAATGAATATTACATACTAACCTCACCGTCAGGTCCTCTCAGAAGCTCACCATTTTCTTCTTAGAGTGATCCCTTCCAGTTCTGACAATATTTTGTCAGAACTGAAATATACTGGTTGCTGTCAGTTATATATCAGCAGCTGTCAGTTACAACTGAATGTGCAAGGTAATGTCCATGTTTCCCTATGGTTCAAGTGGGTGATATTACAGTTTACCAGTGTGCTGATCAGGAAGCTGTTATGGGGTAATGGCCAATTTCAAAATGGAGGATGGAGAATTCCATTGATCACAGTGGACAAACAGGATGCAGGAGCAGAGAAAGAGATTGAGCAGTAGACTACACAGGAAGTAAGTATGACCTGTGTATAGTTATTTTGACTTTTTATTTTCAGTTCAGGTTCTCTTGAAGTTCCCCTTTAAGATGAAATGGAGCCCTAGGCAAGATAGCAGTTTTTGCCCACCACTGATGGTCATCTGTTTTTTTTTTAGTAAGATTTGGTGGGAGCTAGCGCCTACCAGGCCCCTAGACTCTCACCAGGCCCTAGGCAACTGCCTAGGTTTGCCTTGTGGATGATCCAGCATGAAATATTACACAATCTGAGGATACCTACAGTGAAATATTTCAGTATAAATAATAAGTACACATATAATAAAGAAAAATGGAACTGAGCATCTTTATTGGATAGTGAAAATATCTATTGTATAAAAAAAGACCAATAGGAAAATTTATAAGGTGAAAGGATCAAAAATCTCCGGCAGTGAGGAACTACTTAATGAAGCTAGGTACTTGTGCTACATTAAACTTGGCTAAGGCAGGTGTTAAAGAGAACCTGTACTGAGTAAAAATACTTAAAATAAACACATGAGGTAACTTCAAATGAACATTGCATAGTTACCTTCCTATCAATTCCTCTCAGAAGCTCGCCATTTTCTTCTGACAATTATCCCTCCCAGTTCTGACAACATTTTGTCAGATCTGAAATATATCAGTTGCTGTCAGTAAAATATCAGTTGCTGTCAGTTATAGCTGAGAGGAAAACTGATGTACCAGGTAATGTCCACGTTTCCCTATGGCTCAAGTGGGCGATGTTACAGTTTAACTGTGTGCTGACCAGAAAGCTGTTGTGGGGTAATGGCCATTTTCAAAATGGAGGACGGAAAATCCCCTTGATCACAGTGAACAAACAGGACGCAGGACAGGAGAAAGACACTGAGGAGTAGACTACATGGGAGGTAAGTATGACTTGCGTATGTTTATTTTGACTTTTAATTTTCAGTTCAGGTTTTCTTTAAGGACTGTCTTAGCTTAAAGAGAAACCGTGACCAAGGATTGAACTTCATCCCAATCAGTAGCTGATATCTCCTTTCCCATGAGAAATCTTTACCTTTTCACAAACAGATCATCAGGGGGCTCTGTATGGCTGATATTGTGGTAAAACCCCTCCCATAGTGTGATGTCATGACCATACATCACACTGTGGGAGCCTCGTTGCATTGTGGGAAATAACCGCTGTTTCCAACTGCCAAAAAAGCAAGCAGAAGCTACTTTCACTGACATCACCTGCCAGCAGTACAAATGTCAACATGTGATAAATGTTAGAATGTAAATCAGCGAGAGGAAAGATTTTACAATGGGCATACACTGACTAATCATCATTATCATTATCATCATTATTGTAAAAATCAAGCACTTTTGTTCATTACGTTATTTTCACTGGAGTTCCTCTTTAGGAATGAAGAAGCATGGCTGACCTTTAGCGACAGTGATGCCTGATCGCATTGATCCTCACCTTGCCCGTTGGAAGCTGCTCCACACTGTCATCCCTTCTCCGTTCTCCATAGAAACAGACACTTTGCTATAGCAGAGTGAGGTGCAGGAGTGTAACTACAAATTATGGGGTCCCCCAGCAAAATCATGGGGTCCCCCAGTGAAACTTTCATGGGGCCCCCTTAATGTTCACTCCCTTCCCTTGCCTCCCTTTGGTGACCCTCACATCCTGGGGGCCCATATTACAAGGATCATATAACAAGTGTAGCCACAAAACACCTGATCTTGAGTATTAGAGGGAGGGAAGGTTAGTAGTTGGGGCCTCCCCACACCTCTGGGCCCCCATGCAGTCGCAGGAGCTGCTCCCCTGTAGTTACGCCCTTGGTAAGGTGTCTGTACAGCCCTTGGCCTTTAAGCTGTCTGCTGAGGAATCGAGTCCGGACTCCTTCAGGTGACAGCAATTGTGCATGTGTACTGTACTCGCCTAAACACGGTTAGTAACAGTCAGGGTCGGATTTACCATAAGGCAGTGTAGGCACGTGCCTACAGGTGCCTGATGATGGAAACGTGGCTCACTCCCCTACCCGAGCGCCTCCCTCTCTCCTTTCCTATACAGAGTCCTGATGAGAGTGTAAATGTGAGGTTACTCACCCTGTTCTCAGCATTTCACTGATGAGATCTCCCTTCAGACAGGAGTACTGAGATTCTTCTAGCTACCTAATACTTGGGGGCACCTCTAGCTACTTAATATTGACTTAATATTGAGGGTTCTCCTGGCTACCTAACACTAAGAGGAACCTGCATCCAGGGCCGGGCCGAGGCATAGGCTGGAGAGGCTCCAGCCTCAGGGCGCAGTGTAAAAGGGGGCGCAGAATTCATTCAGCTGTCATTCCTAATTGTGTTTGAAGCAAAAAGAAAAAAGAAAAGGGGATACATGACAGTCACTGCAGCCAGATAACTAGAGATTAAGGTGCTGGGGGCCCTGGGGAGCCTCTTAGTCTAATAGCAATCAGTGTGTGACGGCTGGGGTGGCAGGGATGGAGGGGCGCACTTTGGTGTCTCAGCCTTTGGTGCTGGAGGACCTTGTCCCGGCTCTGCCTGCATCTACCTATAACGGGCAAGCAAAGAATAGAGAAGTGACAGCTAGGACAGCCAACACAGTAGCGGTGCATTTTGGTGGGGGTTTGTAGGTTCATGGAGGGTGAAGTCTAGGGTGCCAGGACATTTGATCCTATAGGCTCCTGTGAGGTAAATCCGGGCCTGGTAACAGTGGTAATTTGCATATCATTTTCCTGGGCATATCTCAGAACAGTTAGATATTGTTGTGTAGTTTTCACTGAAGGCAACCTCTGAGAAAGTATAAACCCATCATATGCTTACTTTATGGTGCGTAGAATTGTGCAAGATAACTTTCAAGGAAATCTGAAATTAGAGAAATATGGATGGTGACAATTTTATTCCTTTTTAAAGACCTGTTTACATACCTCCCAACCAGGGGCGGACTGGCCCGGGGGGATGGGTGGCATTCTCCCCCCGGGCCGCCGCCACCTCAATCGATCAGGGCCGGTGCGGTGGTAAAAAAAGTTTAGAGCAGCTCCGCAGCCACTTGATTCAGCTCCGCCCCCAGCAGCCCACTGCTGTTCTGATAGGCTTACTCAGTAGGGCCAGGGAGCAGGGCATTGGCTGAAAGCTCCTGCTTCTCCCGGCATCCTCTCTCTCATTGTGAACTAACAGACTGCGTGGTGCACTGTGTGTATGTGTGTAGGCTCCGCCCCCCGGCCTGTGGAGACCACGCTGAGACTGACACACTTGCCAGGCTGCTGTGTGATGTGCCTTCATGGGGAGAAGCAGCCAGGGCCCCAGAGAAGAGAGACACCACACTGCACTGGGAGAGAATCAGATCTGCATGGCTGGGAATTTCTTCTGCTGCTGTGACTCTGCATGCCTGTAAGTTTCTGACCCCCCCTCCCCCACTCCACAGCATTAGGTAGCCCGTTTTTCCCATCCCCCTCTAGAGAGGTACCATAGCTCCCAGCAGGTTCCCCCCATAGAGGCACTACTGTTCCCAGCATGTCCCTCCCCTCCATAGAGGTACCACAAGTCCCAGCATGTCCCTTTCCCTCAATAGAGGCACCAAGTCTCCCAGGAAGTATCCCCCTCCCTTATAGAGGCACTAAAGCTACCAGCATACCCCCCCCCCCATGGAGGCACCATAGCCCCATTAAGTCTTCCCCCTATAGAGGCACTACTGTTCCCAGCAGGTCTCTTACCCTCAAAAGAGTTACCACAGCCCCCAGCAAGCTCCTCCCTATAGGCACCACGGCTCCCGTCATGCTCCTTGCCTTCCCTAGAGGCACCACAGGTCCCAGCATAACCCTACTCCATATATTGTTGGGTTGTTACCCAGGGCCCCACAGCTGGTTGCTGGGCCCCCCTTGGTCTCCCCAAATTGAATAGTGGATCCCCGGAGCCTCTGCAGAGTATTCACAGCGTCTCCATCCTCACAGGCACCTTATCTCAGTGACCCAGCAGCACATAGGTGTGTACATGTCACCAGGTCATGGAGATGAGGTGCCTGTGAGGATGAAGCACACAGATGGAGGGAGCCCGCTGGCTGGACAGGTGAGTGTGCGCCACTGTAAATACTCTACAGGGGCACCAGGGGAACATTATTCACATTTAAAAAAGCCTGGGGAGCCCTGGGGGCTATATAATTCTATATGGAGGAGGAGAGGGTTGCTGGGAGCTGTGGTGCCGCTTTGGAAGGGGAGGAGCATGATGGGAGCTGTAGTGCCTCTATGGAGTGGGAGAGGTATGCTGGGAGCTGTATCTGTACTCCGCATGCGCAAGTAACATCCACACATGCCCAGTCAAATGGAGTGCTTTTACATGAATGAAAAGAGCCATGCACAAGTGCCTTAGTTCTCCTGGGCATGTGTGGGCCTCATTTGCACATGCCCAGTATGGACATGCTTTCCCACGGTCAAGCTTCTGCACTGAAGAAACCTATGTGACCAATTCCCTGTACTGTCACTGCCGTTAGATAGGGGTATTGTGAAATACTGAAGGGAGGGGACAGGCAGTGTAGCTTTAAGGCTGGTACACACAATGCTATATTCCATCAGATCCACGGGTCGAATTGATAATGTCCGGCATGTATGATCTGCTCCCTATCGAGAACGGGATCGTTTTTTTGGGTTATTTTTTTTTTTTTTGTAGTACTGATCTGAAAATCGATCCCATTCTTGATCAGGAACAGATCAGACATGCCGGAAATTATTGATTTGACCCATCAATCTGACGGAAAATAGCATTGTGTGTACTAGGCATTATGAAGCTGGGAGCACCTGCTTCATTTAGGGACACTGGGCACCAATGACTTAGGGGGTGTGGCTGGTGGTGGCTGCATTAGGCCCATGACTGAGGGGACTCTGGCTGCACCCAACACTGCACTGAGCAGAGGAGGAGACACTCACTGCTATACTACTGTGCTCCCCTGTATGCAGAGCAGCAGCACAGCAGTCTCAGCTCATCCAGCTAGATGTCTGTCCTCTGTAGCGGCCACCTGCTCACTACGACTTGGTTATCCTGAACATCGCCTGATTACACACAATGTGCAGGAGATGGAGATAGACAGAGAGCAGACAGCCACTAGCTGTGGAGGACGGACACATTGCTGGAGGAGGTAAGACTGTCAAGCACCACCGCTGCACCACTACTCTGTTTATACAGGAGAAGAGTGGGAGGGTGACCACTAGGGGAGCTAAATGAGGATAGGGGACCACTAAACAACCAAACCAGGGCTTACTGTAAAGGGGAGAGGGGACCACAAGATCATTAGGGAAAGTTATATGGAGATCAAGGGACCATAAGAAAACCAGGGAATACCTCGAGGGAGATTTTTTAGTATTTATAAAACGTCTTTTGCAGCGTTCTACAGAGTACATAGTCATGTTACTGATTGTCCGCAGAGGAGCTCACAATCTAATCCTACCATAGGCATAGTCTAATGTCCTACCAGATTATTATTATTATGTATTTATATAGCACTGACATATTCTGCAGCACATTGCAGAGTACATAGTCATGTCACTGACTGTCCTCAGAGGAGCTCACACTCTAATCCTACCATAGTCTTATGTCCTACCATATTAATAGTATATTATATAGCACTGACATCTGCAGCATTGTAGAGTATATAGTCATGTCACTGACTGTCCTCAAAGGAGCTCACAAGCTAATCCCTACCATAGTCATATGTCTATTGTAGTCTAGAGCCAATTTAGGGGTAAGCCTTTTAACTTATCTGTATTTTTTTAATGTGGGAGGAAACTAAAGTGCCCAGAGGAAACCCACATAGACAAAGGGAAAACCTACAAACCTAATGCAGATAGTACCCTCAAAGGCCCAAAGTGCAACAAGAAAATGTCCCCCACACAATTACACCCCCAGCCTGAAATGCTGACAGGAGGCAAGATGGATGCATGCTTTCTTAACGTAAATGCAAAATGTATTGTTGCTTTAAACTACCATCGAAACATATCTTTATTGCGTGCAAATGTATTTGGGCTGGGGATTTCGTGACCGGGCCTCTAGGTTGTGTTTTCCCCCCAGGCCAAATGGTCCCAGTCCTCCCCTGCTCCCTACACCTCTATTTGCTTGGGACTGCCCCGGGTTGGGAGGTATGATCCCAGTGGTAGGCAAAGGGGTAGTGCTTCTCTCACTCTTGGGCTCCAACGATGTTTGTCCTCGCTTTATTTCCTGACATCTCCTCCTATGTTGTAGATTACATGGCATGTGAGGAGATTAAGATGCCAGGCACTAAAGCGAGAGGTAGGTGGTGAGAGCATCCTCTCACCACTCATCTTTGGAGCCCGGTGGAGGAGGTGAGAGAAGCACTCTGTGCATATACTCTGTACATATACTCTGTACGTATACTGGATTGGGGGGCACCAGGAAACACCATCAGTAAAGCTGGGGCCACTAAACACTGTCAGGAAGCTATATTTTTAATGGAAGGGGGACAGCACTAGGCATCATGGAATCTATATTGGAGAGGGAGAGGGGAACCACCAGGGAACTGTATGAGAGGGGTTGACAGACACGTGCGAAAACTTAGTGTCCCTTTTTGCTCCAAAAGGTGGAAAGTACGTGTTTAATCTAGGTATTATTCTAATCTAAATCCAAGGGTGCCATCTTTGCTAGGTGTTCAGCTTGTTCAATAAAGATTTACTGGTAAAAAAAAAGCTTCTGTTAGGCTCCATTTACACTTAATCAGTTGCTCTCAGTTATAACTGAAAGGACAATTGATTTTCAAAGTAATGCCCATGTTTTCCTATGACATCTTTCCCACTTAACGCGTTTAACTGAAATCTTTTTCACAATGCACTGCTATGGAGAAAAAAAAAACGCGTACCAAGTGTAAACGGGGGCTTAGAGAACAGTAGAGAAGCAGAGGATGGGTAGAGTCACCTGCTACCTCTCCCTCTACTGTTAGCTATGATGATCTTTATAGATATAATCACATGACCAGGTGCACAGTCAGATGTTTTTAGATTTTTATTCAGAAAAGGACAGAATACAAGCTGGGTAACAAGTCTAACGACACATTCTTCTGCCTTTCAATGATAAGGCAAAATTAAATTAAATTCTTGGGCGTAGGTCCATTGGAGATCAAGAAATTGTAATCTTTGTAGCTATTTGCTTCATTTGCAGTGCACGGCTTTTAAATGAGAGAGTTGTCAGTGGGGAGTTCTATCTCTGAATCTCAAGTGATTCATCTCAGTTGTGTGAAATGCTGCCCGCCTGGCTGCCATGATGATCTTTTGGCTTTGTGGGCTTTTGAGTCATCCAGCCAGGGGAGTCGGAGCAGCTGTGCTGCATGCTTATGCTGGGTCACTGATTCCAAAAGTATTAACCATTTTATTGCCCAGGTTATTTTGACTTATGAATGCCAATGATCTGCTATCTGCCATCTGAGATGACAGCTGCCTAATTATTTCTACAAACTTAGTGTGTACCACCCTTCCTCTACCCCAGAATTCTGACTCATGCATACACATGCTCCACAAACACTTGTGTGCGCACACACACACACACACACACACACACACACACACACACACACACACACACACACACACACACACACACACACACACACACACACACACACACACGTACACACACACACACATACACACACACACCACACACACACACGTACACACACACAACACACACACACACACACACACACACACTCTGTACAGACACGCTTACTCTCTCTCTGGTCATTCGTCTCACTGCTTCGCAGCTCCACATTTCATTATTATGCTCAGGAAGGATTAAGGATCAGCACAAGGTATATAATTGAAAGTCATCATTCCTGATTGCTTCTGGTTTTGGGAATCCTAATCCCTCCCAGGGCTGGGCCGAGGCAAAGGCAAGAGAGGCTCCAGCCTCAGGGCGCAGTGTAGGAGGGGGCGCAAAACTCACTCAGCTATCATTCCCTTATTGTGTTTGAAGCAAAGAGAAATAAGAAAAGAGGATACATGGCAGTCACTGCAAGCAAGATAATTAGAAATTAAGGTGTTGGGGGCCTGGGGCTCCCCTTAGTCTAATAGCAATCAGTGTGTGACGGTTGGGGTGGGAGGGATGGAGGGGTGCACTTTGGTGTCTCAGCCTTGGGTGCCGGAGGACCTTGTCCTGGAGCTGATCTCTCCTATCAGCCTTCCATTCACTCCTTTTAATGGGAGTGAATAAAACAGAAGAGAGAAAGGAAGGGGAGGGTAATAGAAGGGAATGACGCAGCAACTCTGCCCCTTCCTGTCTAAAGCTTTGACTTTTGCCAAAAGTTACATTTTTCGAGGAGTGATTACAGGGGATAGAGGGAAGGAGGGTTGGAATGGACAATACACAGAGATATGTGGATCCTGTGTGAACATGCCTCTTGCTTACCTTGGGTAGCTTTGCCTCGGGTCTGGTGTGCTTTAAGGATAGTGAATGGAAACTAAACCTCTGCAAACTGAACTGAAACCACTCTGCGTACAGCTGTCCTGTCATCCAGTGAAGGAGTTGTTCCAGCTCCCATTGTAATAAGTTCAGACCAGGGGAATAACTACAAATCATTGGGCCCCACCAGCAAAACATTAATGTTCACAACCCTCCCATTGCCTCCCCTTGGAGACCTCACAGTCTGGGGGCGCATCTTACAAAAGTCATACAACAAGTGTGATCATTATTATTATTATGTAGTATTTATATAGAGCATACATCTTCCACAGCACTGTACAGAGTATATTGTCTTGCCACTTAACTGGCCCTCAGAGGGGCTCACAATCTAATCCCTACCATAGTCATATATTTATATTGTGTAGTGTATGTATTGTAGTGTAGAGGGAAGCCAATTAACTTATCTGTATGTTTTTGGGATGTGGGAGGAAACCGAAGTGTCTGGAGGAAACCGATACAGACACACAGATAACATACAAACTTCATGCAGATAGTGGCCTGGCTGGGATTCAAACCGGGGACACAGCACTGCAAGGCAAGAGCACTAACCACTACACCACCGTGCTTATGTGGTCATAAGGCTCTTCACACACATAACAAGTGTAGCCACAAAAAACACATGATCTGGAGTATTAGAGAAAGAGAAGGTTAGTAGGTGGGTCCCCCACACCTCTGGGCCCCCTGCAGTTGCCGGGGCTGCTCCTCCCTAGTTACACCCCTGCTTCAGACTTCTTTGAATATACTTACTGTAATCAGTGGGCAGTGTGGCTTAGTTGTGGACATCATTACAGCTGTTTAGTTGCTGGACAGTTGTGCTACCACAATATCTACAAGTGGAAAGTAAACTGGAGAAAATGTTTCCCAGAGCAAATTATTTACGATCCAACTGAAAAATGAAACAAGACATCTGATTGGTTGTCTCGGCATCTGCTCTACTTTTGCTACATTTTCTTTGCATTCATCTTGGTAAACTAGCCGGTAAAAATATAACTAGGAATCAGTACAGCTGAGCTGAATTAATCGATAAGTATATTAGCTGGTAGGGTCGGTCGGAAATGGCAATTTTCAATTTCTGTTTTCCAAGGAGTTTATTTTTTTTTGGTCATTTTTTGCATTTTCTGATTGGTCCACTGCTTCCGAGTGCTGTGATTGGGCCAAAATGATTGAGTTGTGGTAATGCTGTATTTCTACAGAAATCCAATTTCAGATTTTTCATTTTCCCAGGAGTCCTCTTTGGTCATTTTTTTGTATTTTCTTATTGGGCACATACTTCTGAGTTGACACCTCATTCTCTGATTGGTCCAACGCTTCCGAGTTCCACGATTGGGCTAAAATTAGTTGTGGTAATGCCGTATTTAATTTCTGTAGAATCCGAATTAGCATCCCTATTAGCTGGCAAAGCTTAGGGTATATATTGGCATGTTTTAGCGCTGGCTACTCACCAGTGTGAAGTGGTGCCCTATCGTCATTGCCCCATTTCATTGTTATGCGGCATATTATAAATGATGCAAAGAAGGAAACGGCTTCTCAATTTATCACACTAATTACATGGAATGCTCCTTACTGAGCGCTAGTACCAGGTCAGAGTCCCAGGCGCACTGTCAGGAAAAGCATACGTCTTATTCAGAGACCCAGGGAAAGGAAATGAAAGGGTCTGAGTACTACGGTTGGGATGAACAGCTGCGCTGTGTCAGCCTGCAGTGTGGTTTACTGGAACCTCAGCTCTCACTACAAACAGCGTGTAAACACAATGCACACATGATCTCATAAACCTGTGTATGTCACATGACCTAGTTACACGATATAATTAATGTCAGCCATGGCGGGGAGGGGATTCCTTGACGTACGATTACAGCACCACTATTACCGAAGAACCTCCTGACATGGTCCTTTCATAGTAATTTATTTGCTATCCGCTAATCAAAGGGGATTATACACAAATCATAACAAGGTCTGCCACTGAGTGACTGGAGAGGGAAATATTTGCATCTGGGTTGTAATAATGTTTAATTAATACAGTATATAATTAATAACAGCTCTAGTTGTTGTAATGCATATGTAGTGAATTTACCCTTTCCACACTGGACTCCGTGTCTTTATAAAAGGGTTAAAGAAAACAGCAGGGGAAAGTGAGGAGGAGGAAGAGCAGAAGGGGAGTCAGAACTTCACAGACTGGATGCTGCTGAACTTCACATGGTGAGTGAAGGAAGTCCACATCCTCACATCCTTTATAGAAAAAGGGTGTGGCTTCCTTTGGCTCTCCACCTATCTCCACATATTTAGCAAGCATTAACAACAGCCACCACTGTGCCATCAGCAGCCACAGATTAGAAGCTCCCAATTTGCCAGCTGCAGAAACAGCTACTGATTAGCAGCCACCACTGTGCCAGCATCACTAACAGCCATTTATTAGCAGCCACCACTGCCAACAGCAGTAAAGGTCACTTATTAGCAGCCATGAGTGTGCCAGCAGATGTGCTGTGTCAGCCTGCAGTGTGGTTTACTGGAACCTCAGCTCTCACTAGTACTGTAGCTGCCACTGTGCCAGCAGCAGTAAAAGCCAATGATTAATAACGGCCACAGTGCCTGCAGCAGAAACAGCTATTTATTAGCAGCCACCACTGCCAGCAGGAGTAAAGGCCACTGATTAGCAGCCACCACTATGCCAGCAGCAGTATCAGCCAGTGGCTTAGCTAAGGAGCTATGGGCGAGTTTTACATTGGGCCCCCCAAGTAGTGTTGGGCGAACAGTGTTCGCCACTGTTCGGGTTCTGCAGAACATCAACCTGTTCGGGTGATGTTCGAGTTCGGCCGAACACCTGACGGTGCTCGGCCAAACCGTTCGGCCATATGGCCGAACTAAGAGCGCATGGCCGAACGTTCCCCGAACGTTCGGCTAGCGCTGTGATTGGCCGAACGGGTCACGTGGTTCGGACCCGAACGCGCTCTGATTGGCCGAACTGTCACGTGGTTCGGGTAAATAAATACCCGAACCACGTCATATCTCCGCCATTTGTCTGTGGGTTTAGCTTTGGGTAGGCAGGCAGGGTAGTTCGCGCTCCAGCCACGCTAGCCAGGGTCCCCCCCAGTCATTGTGTGTCACTGCTGGGAACAGTAGTACACCGCTCGTTCAGCCACACTATATAGCATTCTGTGTACTGTTCTGTGTCTGCTGGGAACAGTGGTACACCGCTCGTTCAGCCACACTATATAGCATTCTGTGTACTGTTCTGTGTCTGCTGGGAACAGTAGTACACCGCTCGTTCAGCCACACTATATAGCATTCTGTGTACTGTTCTGTGTCTGCTGGGAACAGTAGTACACCGCTCGTTCAGCCACACTATATAGCATTCTGTGTACTGTTCTGTGTCTGCTGGGAACAGTAGTACACCGCTCGTTCAGCCACACTATATAGCATTCTGTGTACTGTTCTGTGTCTGCTGGGAACAGTGGTACACCGCTCGTTCAGCCACACTATATAGCATTCTGTGTACTGTTCTGTGTCTGCTGGGAACAGTAGTACACCGCTCGTTCAGCCACACTATATAGCATTCTGTGTACTGTTCTGTGTCTGCTGGGAACAGTAGTACACCGCTCGTTCAGCCACACTATATAGCATTCTGTGTACTGTTCTGTGTCTGCTGGGAACAGTAGTACACCGCTCGTTCAGCCACACTATATAGCATTCTGTGTACTGTTCTGTGTCTGCTGGGAACAGTGGTACACCGCTCGTTCAGCCACACTATATAGCATTCTGTGTACTGTTCTGTGTCTGCTGGGAACAGTAGTACACCGCTCGTTCAGCCACACTATATAGCATTCTGTGTACTGTTCTGTGTCTGCTGGGAACAGTAGTACACCGCTCGTTCAGCCACACTATATAGCATTGTTTACTGACACTATATAGCAGACTATATAGCATTGTGTGTACACCGCTCAGCCAGACTATATACCATTGTTTACTGACACTCTGTGTACACCGCTCAGCCAGACTATATACCATTGTTTACTGCCACTCTGATTCTGCTGGGAACAGTAGTACACCGCTCGCTCAGCCAGACTATATACCATTGTTTACTGACACTCTGTGTACACCGCTCAGCCAGACTATATACCATTGTTTACTGCCACTCTGATTCTGCTGGGAACAGTAGTACACCGCTCGCTCAGCCAGACTATATACCATTGTTTACTGACACTCTGTGTACACCGCTCAGCCAGACTATATACCATTGTTTACTGCCACTCTGATTCTGCTGGGAACAGTAGTACACCGCTCGCTCAGCCAGACTATATACCATTGTTTACTGACACTATATAGCAGACTATATAGCATTGTGTGTACACCGCTCAGCCAGACTATATACCATTGTTTACTGACACTCTGTGTACACCGCTCAGCCAGACTATATACCATTGTTTACTGCCACTCTGATTCTGCTGGGAACAGTAGTACACCGCTCGCTCAGCCAGACTATATACCATTGTTTACTGACACTCTGTGTACACCGCTCAGCCAGACTATATACCATTGTTTACTGCCACTCTGATTCTGCTGGGAACAGTAGTACACCGCTCGCTCAGCCAGACTATATAGCATTGTGTTTACTGCCACTCTGTGTACACCGCTCAACCACACTATATAGCATTGCGTACTCTGCCAGTCAGTGTGTATATTGCTGGGATCAGTAATACTCCACTCACCGTCAACCACTATATGAGCTCAACATGAGTTCCCCAGAGACCTCCGCTGTGAGCAGCACTCCCAACAACAGCAACAGCCAACGCCCCACGCAAGCTATAACATCCACCCCAGCAGCCAGTGGTCAGCAGCAGCCCTCCCCGGAGGAGAACGTTGTGTCCATCAGTCCGTCGCCAGAGCGATTAATGAGGGCTGCCATTGAGGAGATGATGGGGCCTGATGTGGAGGAGGAGGTCTGGCTCAGGCCAGCATCCCAAGTTAATGTTGAGGACGATGAGGGGTCTGTGTCTGGGGATGTTGGGGTGGCAGAGGTGGTGGGTGGGTCAGACTCAGGAGAAGAGTTGTATGATGAGGATGATGATCGGGACCATCTGTATGTGCCTCAGAGTCCGACCCCGGAAAACATGTTGTATCGTGTGTTTAGGTACTAAAATCTGCGTTCCCTCCCAGTAGTGTTGGGCGAACAGTGTTTGCCACTGGACAAGATAGAAAAAACACAGGGACACCGGGAGCCCGATATCGTGTAATAACGTCTCAACAATGGGATTATGTAATAAGAGGTAGTATACTCACAAAGGTAGGTTGCTTTTGAAGGCAACCACCATCAGCACATGTGGAGAAATACCGTCTCCACTCGGCCTTTTTAGGTCGCTGCTCCTGAGAAAAAACAGGTGCCTTATATCCAAATAAGGACACCTTCCCTAGCTAGTAGGGTATAGATTCAAACAATCGATAGAAGTAGGAGGCGCCCTCTAGTATAGCAAGGTAGCACTTAAATAATTTATATCGTTTCACAGGATAAGAGTAAAATTGTCCTACCTGTGTTGATAGATACTCAGATGGGAAATATTATTCAGAAGATTTTTATTTATCGTATAGAATCAAGCACTTAGACAACGCGTTTCGCGACATCAGTCGCTTCCTCAGGTCAAATAAACGTGCTTCAAAAGAGAAAACAAGGATGGCGCTCAGAAACAACTACATACCACATTAATAAACAGTGCATATCTCATTAATATAATGCAGGCATTAAAAATATATAAAAAATATATAAAAAATATATAAAAATTACAAAAACCTATATATAAAAAAATAATAAAATACACATATATATACATATATACATAAACATACATATACACATATATATATATACATACACATATACATATACATCTCACATAAAATCCAAAACACTGTTCCCTTAAAACAATTAATATATATGTGTATAACAAAAAAGGATCCAGATATACAAAATATCAAAAAATAAATCAAAAATAAATAAAATACGGCTCCTAATGGAACCATAGGTATATGGTGACGGTGGCCTATCTTGACGCTATATACAGACAGGTAAATAGTATAGACCTATTTCAGCTACCTATGTGTGATGCGAGTCGCAGTGCAACATATAACCATTAGTATGGAGAGGGTATATAGATAATAGATAGGTGATATAAGGAGGGGGGCAGTAGTATAGAATGGCCCCTGCTCCACCTATCTATGAAACAATTTAGTGCGTATGGTGGGGAATACCCTATTACAAAATACCCAAGGAGGCTTAGGATGGCCAGGAGGACGGTATTGGGGAGGGGGGAAAAAACGGAATATAAGTCATATATTCAGCAGGGCAGCACAGAATAGCTTTGGGTCCATAGAGAGGGTAGGGAAAGCAGAGCGGCTTACCTCTAAAGCTATAGTGTTTCGCTGGGCGCCATGGTGGGCGCACGCACGGACCGTCCATATATCTATGTATGAAGATCCTAGATTAGGATCATGTGATGTGCGCCGGACTGCGTCACATCCTGTAGGGCGGGCGATCACCATGTGACCCAGGGGAGAAGGGCGGAAGTACACGGTGCGCCATCTTACATGCGGCCGGATGGAGGGATGAGTGGGTGGCGGCAATAGCTCCGCAATCATATGTAGAGGCCGGAGGTAAAAAAGGGTAACGTAGTGAAGCGGCCATGTTATGTGTGGCAGATTGAGAACAAAAGGTGCTGATGATCACTGGACTCCTGGGGCGGCCATAATTGTGGAGGCGCTAATAACCATAAATTAATGTAGCCAAAAACATTAAACATTAGACAAAGCCCATTTATAAATAGTGGACAGCTATGTTCCATTTTCAAACAGAGGATCACGTTTAGGGGCATAAAACTGATAGTGAAAAGGACAACAGTGGCTCAAATTGTTGCAGGTAGGAGTCAAGATGTAGAATTAAAGAGACATGCACATCTGCCCCTCAGATAATATTCCGATACAAATCAATTATATGACAGGAGGTAGGGAGTGGGGTGGGCCAAAGGGAGGGGGAGGGGGGGGGGAAAGGGGGAGGGAGAGGGGTAGGAAAAAGGGGAAGGAATAAGGGGGGGGGGGAAAGGGGGAAGTGAAAAGGAAGGGGGGGGTGGGGAAATCAACAGTATAAAAAATTACTTAGATCATATACATATTGACATAATGACGTAGAAAGAGCATATATATATATATATATATATAGAGAGAATCCCCTCCTCTGACCTAATATGGATAAGGGGATAATATGGATGTAGGGAACCTAATATGGATAAGGGGAGTGTTGGCCACATGATATCACACGATACCAGCACCTCATGGTATATTGTAGGCCATAGTACAAAGATTTTCTGGCATCAAAAGTTATGTTCAAGGCAGATGTTTAAGCCATCCGGCTGTAAGGTCCTCAATTTGAAGACCCAGAACATTTCTCTGGCCCTTAAAGTTCCAGAGCGATCCGGGACCCCTTCCGCAACTTGTTCGATAGGGCAGAGCTTTGCTGCTTTGTGGTTGCAGTTGTGTGTGCCCTTGGCCACTCCTACTCAACGACCCATTTTTGAGAGAGGACCTTATCAAGAACCCCAGATGTGTCTTCAGAAGAGCGAAAACGTTAAAAAATACCCTAGCCCCGAGCAGGATTAAGATTTCAATGAAACCTGATAACATGATGGGCCCAGTAATGAACAAAGGAGCCTGGGGATGCAAACAGCGAAAATGCATGTGTTGTCATAAAATCGAGGAGGGACAGACAGAGATCATATCTGCAGTCACGGGTGAGACATACGAGATACATGGACATATCGACTGTTCCTCTAAATTTGTAGTTTATCTAATCACATGTACATGTGAAAAGCAATATGTAGGGAGAACCACCCAAACCCTGAGAGACAGGTGGGGTCAGCATAGACGCAATATTATTAAGGGATTCTCCAAACACGGTCTGTCCCGGCACTTTAAGGACACACACAACTGCAACCACAAAGCAGCAAAGCTCTGCCCTATCGAACAAGTTGCGGAAGGGGTCCCGGATCGCTCTGGAACTTTAAGGGCCAGAGAAATGTTCTGGGTCTTCAAATTGAGGACCTTACAGCCGGATGGCTTAAACATCTGCCTTGAACATAACTTTTGATGCCAGAAAATCTTTGTACTATGGCCTACAATATACCATGAGGTGCTGGTATCGTGTGATATCATGTGGCCAACACTCCCCTTATCCATATTAGGTTCCCTACATCCATATTATCCCCTTATCCATATTAGGTCACAGGAGGGGATTCTCTCTCTCTATATATATATATATATATATGCTCTTTCTACGTCATTATGTCAATATGTATATGATCTAAGTAATTTTTTATACTGTTGATTTCCCCACCCCCCCCTTCCTTTTCACTTCCCCCTTTTCCCCCCCCCTTATTCCTTCCCCTTTTTCCTACCCCTCTCCCTCCCCCTTTCCCCCCCCCCTCCCCCTCCCTTTGGCCCACCCCACTCCCTACCTCCTGTCATATAATTGATTTGTATCGGAATATTATCTGAGGGGCAGATGTGCATGTCTCTTTAATTCTACATCTTGACTCCTACCTGCAACAATTTGAGCCACTGTTGTCCTTTTCACTATCAGTTTTATGCCCCTAAACGTGATCCTCTGTTTGAAAATGGAACATAGCTGTCCACTATTTATAAATGGGCTTTGTCTAATGTTTAATGTTTTTGGCTACATTAATTTATGGTTATTAGCGCCTCCACAATTATGGCCGCCCCAGGAGTCCAGTGATCATCAGCACCTTTTGTTCTCAATCTGCCACACATAACATGGCCGCTTCACTACGTTACCCTTTTTTACCTCCGGCCTCTACATATGATTGCGGAGCTATTGCCGCCACCCACTCATCCCTCCATCCGGCCGCATGTAAGATGGCGCACCGTGTACTTCCGCCCTTCTCCCCTGGGTCACATGGTGATCGCCCGCCCTACAGGATGTGACGCAGTCCGGCGCACATCACATGATCCTAATCTAGGATCTTCATACATAGATATATGGACGGTCCGTGCGTGCGCCCACCATGGCGCCCAGCGAAACACTATAGCTTTAGAGGTAAGCCGCTCTGCTTTCCCTACCCTCTCTATGGACCCAAAGCTATTCTGTGCTGCCCTGCTGAATATATGACTTATATTCCGTTTTTTCCCCCCTCCCCAATACCGTCCTCCTGGCCATCCTAAGCCTCCTTGGGTATTTTGTAATAGGGTATTCCCCACCATACGCACTAAATTGTTTCATAGATAGGTGGAGCAGGGGCCATTCTATACTACTGCCCCCCTCCTTATATCACCTATCTATTATCTATATACCCTCTCCATACTAATGGTTATATGTTGCACTGCGACTCGCATCACACATAGGTAGCTGAAATAGGTCTATACTATTTACCTGTCTGTATATAGCGTCAAGATAGGCCACCGTCACCATATACCTATGGTTCCATTAGGAGCCGTATTTTATTTATTTTTGATTTATTTTTTGATATTTTGTATATCTGGATCCTTTTTTGTTATACACATATATATTAATTGTTTTAAGGGAACAGTGTTTTGGATTTTATGTGAGATGTATATGTATATGTGTATGTATATATATATATGTGTATATGTATGTTTATGTATATATGTATATATATGTGTATTTTATTATTTTTTTATATATAGGTTTTTGTAATTTTTATATATTTTTTATATATTTTTTATATATTTTTAATGCCTGCATTATATTAATGAGATATGCACTGTTTATTAATGTGGTATGTAGTTGTTTCTGAGCGCCATCCTTGTTTTCTCTTTTGAAGCACGTTTATTTGACCTGAGGAAGCGACTGATGTCGCGAAACGCGTTGTCTAAGTGCTTGATTCTATACGATAAATAAAAATCTTCTGAATAATATTTCCCATCTGAGTATCTATCAACACAGGTAGGACAATTTTACTCTTATCCTGTGAAACGATATAAATTATTTAAGTGCTACCTTGCTATACTAGAGGGCGCCTCCTACTTCTATCGAGTGTTTGCCACTGTTCGGGTTCTGCAGAACATCACCCTGTTCGGGGTGACTATATAGCAGACTATATAGCATTGTGTTTAATGCCACTCTGTGTACACGGCTCAGCCACACTATATAGCATTGTGTTTACTTCCACTCTGTGTCTGCTGGGAACAGTAGTACACCGCTCACCCGCCACTGTATAGCATTGTGCTCTGTGTCACTGCTGACAATAGTGGTACACCGCTCACCCACCACTGTATAGCATTTCTGTACTGCCACTGTACTGCTGCCAGTCAGCGTGTACTTTAAGGATAAGTGAAATGAGGAAGAAATCCGGTGAAAGAGGGAGGGGCAAGGGAAGAGGTGTTTCCCCTGACGGTTCACGTACAGGCCACAGGGGAGCACCCAAGAAAACCCACTCAATACTGCCCATGTTGTCCAGGACAACAACCCTCACAGATCCAAAAGAACAGGACCAGATAATTACTTGGATGACCTCTCAAGCGTCCAGCAGTGGGTTAAGCAGCACCAGCACATCACGCACGAGGTCCGAGTCCTCAGCCAGTTAAAGTCTGGGCTTTCTTTGAAGACTGCACTGAGGATGTTACCATGGCGATTTGCAAGGTGTGCAAGACCCGCCTGAGCAGGGGGAAAAGTATTAACAACCTCTCCACCACCAGCATGAGCCGCCACATTCTATCCAAACATCCCACTCTGTGGGCAAACGCGGCAGGACAGGGTACCACCAGCAACACTGCCTCCCTTGGGTTCACCAGACTCACCACCAGACCCGCCTCAGCAGCAGCAGTAGCCCAGCCATTGCGTGGTTCACAACATTCACAAACATCAGACGATGCTGACACTGTCACTTTCCGGACTAGTGCTCTTGAGGTCTCCCAGTGTTCATCAAACACAACAACCAACAGCCCTTCGGTGTGCAGCGCTACGGTTGAGTTGTCTGTCTCTGAGATGTTTGAGCACAAGAGGAAATTGCCAGCAAATGACCCCCGGGCCGTGGCAGTAACAGCCAGCCAGCATAGCCAAGCTTCTGGCCTGCGAAATGCTGCCATATCGAGTGGTGGAGACAAACAGCTTCAAGGGCATGATGTCAGTGGCCATCCCACGTTACGTGGTTCCCAGCCGCTACCACTTTGCGCGCTCTGCAGTGCCTGAGTTGCATGAGCACGTGGTCAGCTAAATAACCCGAAGCTTGAAGAATGCCGTTGCCTGCAAGGTTCACCTCACCACTGACACCTGGACGAGTGCGTTCGGCCAGGGTCGATACATCTCCCTTACCGCGCACTGGGTGAACCTTGTGGAGCCTGGCAGCGATTCCTCACCTGCTACGGCGCGGGTGTTGCCCACGCCGCAAACAGCTGGATAACAACAGCAGCACCTACCTCTCTGACTCCTTCTCCTCCAACGCATCTCAAAGCTGTACCTCATCCGGAAATGCTAACCCAGCACCAGCAGCAGTAGGATCGTGGAAGCAGTGCAGCACAGCTGTTGGCATGCGTCAGCAAGCGTTGCTGAAGCTGATCTGCCTTGGGGATAAGCAGCACACAGGGGAGGAAATTTGGAGGGGAATAAAGGAACAGACGGATTTGTGGCTGGCACCGCTGGACCTGAAACCGGGCATGAAGCTAGACACCTGGCACGAACTGGCAATGTACGCAATAGAGGTGCTGGCTTGCCCGGCAGCCAGCGTTATGTCGGAACGCTGTTTCAGTGCTGCCGGAGGCATCATCACAGATCGGCGTATCCGCCTCTCCACAGAAAATGCAGACCGTCTGACTCAAATTAAAATGAATCAATCCTGGATTGGAAACGACTACGCAACACTCCTGGACCCCAACCAAGTAACATGACCGATGAACATCTGGGATGGTTTAGCGTTTCCGGTCCCTGTTTATTGAACCTCTCATCTGTATTACATTTATGACTGCATGGCGGCAAAAAGCATTGCTGCTATATCCGCACGCTTTTTGTCCTCATGCAAGGCCTGGGTTGTTGTGTCTCACAAAGCGTGGCCTTCTCCTCCTGCGCCTCCTCCTGTTCCATCACGTGTGCTGCTGCTGCTGCTGCTGCTGGGTTACCGTTGCCGGTCCCTGTTTATGGAACCTCTTATCTTTATTACATTTATGACTACATCTCGGTACAAAGCATGCTATCCGCACGCTTTTTGTCCTCATGCAAGGCCTGGGTTGTTGTGTCTCACAAAGCGTGGCCTTCTCCTCCTGCGCCTCCTCCTGTTCCATCACGTGTGCTGCTGCTGCTGCTGCTGCTGGGTTACCGTTGCCGGTCCCTGTTTATGGAACCTCTTATCTTTATTACATTTATGACTACATGGCGGTACAAAGCATGCTATCCGCACGCTTTTTGTCCTCATGCAAGGCCTGGGTTGTTGTGTCTCACAAAGCGTGGCCTTCTCCTCCTGCGCCTCCTCCTGTTCCATCACGTGTGCTGCTGCTGCTGCTGCTGCTGCTGCTGGGTTACCGTTGCCGGTCCCTGTTTATGGAACCTCTTATCTTTATTACATTTATGACTACATGGCGGTACAAAGCATGCTATCCGCACGCTTTTTGTCCTCATGCAAGGCCTGGGTTGTTGTGTCTCACAAAGCGTGGCCTTCTCCTCCTGCGCCTCCTCCTGTTCCATCACGTGTGCTGCTGCTGCTGCTGCTGCTGGGTTAGCGTTGCCGCGTGGTCCCTGTTTATTGAACCTCTTATCTTTATTACATTTATGACTACATGGCGGTACAAAGCATGCTATCCGCACGCTTTTTGTCCTCATGCAAGGCCTGGGTTGTTGTGTCTCACAAAGCGTGGCCTTCTCCTCCTGCGCCTCCTCCTGTTCCATCACGTGTGCTGCTGCTGGGTTAGCGTTGCCGCGTGGTCCCTGTTTATTGAACCACTTATCTTTATTACATTTATGACTGCATGGTGGTACAAAGCATGCTATCCGCACGCTTCTTGTCCTCATGCAAGGCCTGGGTTGTTGTGTCTCAAAGCGTGGCCTTCTCCTCCTGCGCCACCCTCCTCCTGTTCCATCACGTGTGCTGCTGCTGGGTTAGCATTACCGGTCCCTTTTCCTGGAACCTCTTATATGTATTACATTTATGACTGCATGCCGACAAAAAGCATGTTACCTGTGCAAAGAAAACAGACATTTCCCGCATTTAAAAGACAGTTTTCCCTTTGAAACTTTAAAATCGATTTTCTCAAAAACTATAAGCTCTTTTTGCTAAATTTTTTTTTCCTCTTGTACCCACTCCCAAGGTGCACATACCCTGTAAATTTGGGGTATGTAGCATGTAAGGAGGCTTTACAAACCACAAAAGTTCGGGTCCCCATTGACTTCCATTATGTTCGGAGTTCGGGTCGAACACCCGAACATCGCGGCCATGTTCGGCCTGTTCGGCCCGAACCCGAACATCTAGATGTTCGCCCAACACTACCCCCAAGCACTCTATACATTACAATTGATACGGCGCACCAAAACCTGCCAATGGCAACTACAGTGTTCAGAGGTGCAAGAAGGGAATGGGGAAAAGTTTGTTAACGATCACTACCATTCGAAGCATCTATAGAAGTGATTATTACCAACTCAGGGCCAATAAAGAGCAAATACTGCGGATGAGGAATGGCTCTACGGGGCCTCTCTGGCCTGAGGGCCCCGGTGCAGTCGAGCCCTCTGCAACCCCTATTGCTATGCCACAGGTAACAGCTATTTATTAGCATTGGCCACTGTGCCAGCCAGCAGCCATAACAGCCTCTGTCCCAGAAGCAGTGTGCTACGGATATGTTTGACGTAATGTCAAAATGATGACTTGAAAAAGGTTGAGAACCACTGACTCATATCATATATCATGCACAAGGTACAGACATACAATGCACAAAACATTGTGAATTGCTAATTAATACAATCATAAGCATGCATACAATGGAGGCTGAGTTCAGGCTTTAAATGATAACCTATTCATTTACCTAAAGTTGGGCTGTAACCTTGTAACTTCACATCTACATGTCCATCCTAATACACCTCTAATCCCCAATGATGATGCGGGTCACTGATTATTCTTCGCTGGGCATTCTGGAAGCTTCTGATGGCCAGCAGATAAATAGCCTTTTTTTATTTTAAGTTTCACGGATACACAAATTGGGCAGTAATGCTTAGATTAGGTACATTGTATTACACATAAATGAAGGCAATTGCGGTAGTAAAGGGTTTTGTGTAATGAAATCCTGCAGTAACGGAAATGAAACCTGTACACGAAAATAGCATATTAATGCGGACCTAAACTCAGGACTTCCTCTCTGCTCTAAAAGATACACAGCAGCATATAATAACCTTAAAACAAAAAACATGTATTTGTTACAGCTGATACAAATCCTAAAAGAAATCTGCACTGTTTCTACGTCCTGATTCATAGAAACAGACATATTGTTTACAGCTTGTGCTTTTAAATGGGCTCATCTGCCATCGCTGCCATGGCAGTCACATGACACAGGGGAGAGATCAAATTACAACTTGTGATTAGACAAAAATAAGGGGTAATTACACAGGCTAAACTCTCTAAATACATACAGGATGCATTTCTCGGT
The DNA here is from genome assembly GCF_040937935.1 of Hyperolius riggenbachi. Classification (NCBI taxonomy): domain Eukaryota; kingdom Metazoa; phylum Chordata; class Amphibia; order Anura; family Hyperoliidae; genus Hyperolius; species Hyperolius riggenbachi. The sequence continues at coordinate 49,931,805 of NC_090656.1, forward strand.
TTTCCTTCTGTCCTGTGCAAGAGTTCAGGGGTCCACTTCAAAGGACACCCGAGGCGAAAAAAAACAAATGAAATATACGATTGTATCTATCTTACTTCTCCTAAAAATTACTTTTCAAGATATTACACAGTTTTAATTTATGTTTAAATCTACTTTTTAAAATTTTAACTGTTTTATTGTTTTTGCTCAATGACACATTCATTGAAGTATGCCAGAGCTAAAATGTATGAACTATTGACCCTTTTTATCTCTACTTTTTAATCTACTTTTTAAAATTTTAACTGTTTTATTGTTTTTGCTCAATGACACATTCATTGAAGTATGCCAGAGCTAAAATGTATGAACTATTTACCCTTTTTATCTCTTTCCTGCTCTCAGAAGCCATTTTCTGCTAGGAAAAGTGTTTTATAGTTGGAATTTCTTATCAGTGAGGGTCACACTGCAGTCACTTCCTGTCTGAGTCAGGACTGAGTCAGCCATTTACATATCTGATATTTAACTCTTTCAGGCAGAGAAAGGAAAAAAAAAAGAACACAGCCTAGTTATTTGTGTGCAGGGCACTGTACATACACATGTCTATGTCACATGTCACCTCGGGTATCCTTTAGGTGGAAAAAAAGATATGGTTATATATAGGGTAACGGTCTGCTAGATTTAGGGGTTCGTAATGTGGCCCTAATGTGAATGAAAAAAAAAGCATTTGGTGTTTTCTATAAACCGGAAAGGGTGGATTGTATTAAAGAAAATAAAAATACACATTTTTCCCATTCTAGGCATTATTCCTGGTCCAAATCATCAAAACGTGCTGTTTTCAGTAAATTATTTTGTTCCGTTTTTTTCTGTTATAAGATACTTTTTTCTCCAGATCCAGCCTTATGAGTGGTGCACATAATGCTGAAACTATACATTCCTATGGTGACATTCATACAGGCTTTGCATTTTTGCCAGATTTCGCACTCATGTTTATGACAAAGTACAGAAAGCCATAGCATACCGTACACGCACAAAAACCATAGCAACGCATAGCGATGCATTGAAGAATGCATGCTTTAAACTGCTCACTCTGAACAATGTAGTTGGAACAGACCAAAGGAATAATTGCTAGACAAGCTGTCATATTTTCAGAAGGGTTTCTGAATTCCTGGAGGTGAGGTGGGTGAAGGGCAGCAATCATGGAAAACTAATTTTACTGTGAATTCATTTGTAAGACTTCAGTGCTGCTTCATCAGATATAAATAATACAGTTTGTGTGTAAGTCCATCCCCCCCCATATTATACAAGTGCGTATCTGTTTTGGCAAATTATAGAAAATCATGTGAAACTACTATCATTCTAGATGGCAATGTGCATTGGTGGTGAAACACTGTTAAGATTGTGGACGAAAGTCCTTGGTTTTTTACCCACGGTGCTCCATTGATCAGCTGTGACCTTCCAAAAGATCACCCATCACAGGCTGGTGCACATGCAGGACCCAGACTGCGCGCCTCCTTGTGTGCGCTCCTGTACCCAGAGGAGTGAATGAGGAGTGCACATGGATGGGACTGCAAGTGCAATAATGTAAATGTAGCATTAAGTCTAACTCCATTAACCATTTCAGCCCGCGGGTATTTTTCTCTTTATGAACGAGAGGAATTTTCACATTTCAGCGCTCCTCCCATTCATTCCCAAATAACTTTCTCACTACTTATCACAACAAAATGATCTATACCTTGTTTTTTCCGCCACCAATTTGGCTTTCTTTGGGTGGTACATTATGCTAAGAATTATGTTATTCTAAATGCATTATAATGGGAATAATAAGAAACAATTGAATAAATTCATTATTTTTCAGTTTTCAGCCATTATAGTTTTAAAACAATACATGCTACCATAATTCAAACCCACAAATTTTATTTGGCCATTTGTCCTGGTTTTGCAACGTTAAAATTATATCCCTAGTATAATGTAGGGTGACAATATTTTATTTGGAAATAAAGGTGCATTTTTTAAGTTTTACATCGATCACTAATTTTTAGCCCATTAGTTAAAGGGTAGGTCCAAGCAAAATAAAAAAATTAGTTTCACTTACCTGGGGCTTCTACCAGCCCCATGCAGCCATGCTGTGCCCTCGTAGTCACTCACTGCTGCTCCAGGCCCCCGCTGGCAGCTTGCCGACCTCGGAGGTCGGTGGGCCGCATTGCGTACATTTTTATGCATTCCCGCTAGTGTAGGAACATTAACACATACATTTTTATGCATTACTGGTTGAACCAGTAATGCGTAAAAATGTATGTGTTAATGTTCCTGCACTAGCGGGAATGCATAAAAATGTACGCAATGCGGCCCGCCGACCTCTGAGGTCGGCAAGCTGCCAGCAGGGGACTGGAGCAGCAGTGAGTGACTACGAGGGCACAGGATGGCTGCATGGGGCTGGTAGAAGCCCCAGGTAAGTGAAACTCATTTTTTTATTTTTGCTTGGACCTTCCCTTTAATAATTATAGGCGCTTTTGACATTGACATTATTATTTTTTTTCCTCTAAAGTCAGTAGGTGTATTTTACTATTTGGCCACAAGATGTCCCCGCTGAAATTCTATGTAGTGTACAAGTACGCTACATAGGATACAATGTATTGCTACATTGTAACTAGGGAGGTGACGCAAGGTTTCAATGGAAGCCTGTGATCACTGTACCGGCGGGGAGATTAATGAATGGGAACTTTGTTCCCATTCATAAATTTAACAATTGGGTGGCGGAAACCAGCGGAAATCATGATGGGAGAAGAAATCGCGGTGGCTCTATGTAAGAATAAACACTGTTTTTGAGCAAAAATAGTGTTTATTCTCTGCGGTAATGTACGGACTGGCACAGCCAATCTACCCCTGCTCCCTGTAACAGCGCACAATCACCTGCAAACCCCCCAAACTGCAGGGATGTGACTAGCGTGTCCCTGCGGCGATAGCAGCTGCCGCTGCAGATGTGAACGGCATACATGGTTAACAGAATTTAAAACCACAACCACTGGTTTACATGACAGTCGGGGGCCCCGGCTGCTCTCCCACAAGCCGGAACCCCTGAAACACCATGCGATACCTAAAGGGAAGTACAGGTGAGCCCTGGAACTCTCACCACCAGGGGAATCAACCTCACTGCCACTTAACTGGCTGCTGACTGCAAAACACATGAAAAGCAAATGCACACTCCCAGCCAGCACATTCCTACCTTTATTTGGTCAGCAAGTTATACACCCTTTGCCTGCTGTACCCAATCCAGCAGGAATTGCATAAATTGGGCAGCATTCAGGTGGGAGGCTAATCATAGGGTAGTGGTTAGCGCTCTCGCCTTGCAGCGCTGGGTCCCGGTTCGAACCCCAGCCATGTCAACATCTGCAAGGAGTTTGTATGTTGTCCCCGTGTCTGAGTGGGTTTCCTCTGGGTACTCCAGTTTCCTCCCACACCCCAAAAACATACAGATAAGTTCATTGGTTTCCCCCTAAAATTGACCCTTGACTACAAATACAAACACTACAAACTGATACATACATAGACATAGGACTCTGGTAGGGATTAGATTGTGAGCTCCTCTGAGGGACAGTTAGTGACTGGACTAAATATACTCTGTACAGCGCTGCGGAAGATGTCGGCGCTATATAAATACTAAATAATAATAATAATAATGTCACTAGCAGAGACGCCCCGTGCAGGCACTGCTCCCACAAGGGTCCCCTCCCTAACCTCACCCTCACCTATCAACCGCATCCTGGAAGCTGCAAAAAATAAATTTAAAACCACAAACACTGGTTTACACGACAGTCAGAGGTTCCGGAAACTGCCACAGGCCGGGACCCCAAAACCCCCATGTGATACCTAGAGGGAGGTACAGGTGAGCCCTGGAACTCTCTATTAAAGGGTCACTTAAGTCTAAAAAAAAAAAAAAAACCAGTTTTACTCACCTGGGGCTTCTACCAGCCCCCTGCAGCTGTCCGGTGCCCTCCCAGTCTCGCTCCGATGCTCCTGTTCCCCGCCGACAGCTACTTTCACTTTCGCCAACAGGCCTGGCAACGCGAGTGATTCTTCGCGTTCCGGGCCGAAATAGCGCCCTCCATACTGCTATTGCGGCCAGGAACTCGAACAATCACTCGCATTGCCAGGCCTGTCGGGCCTTTCGCCGAAAACAGAAGTAGCTGCCGGCGGGGGACAGGAGGATCCGAGCGAGACTGCGTGGGCTCCGGACAGCTGCAGGGGGCTGGTAGAAGCCCCAGGTGAGTAAAACGTATTTTTTTTTTAAGTCTTAAGTGTCCCTTTAACAGCATACTTGTTTTAGATATGAGATTCAGAGAATACTAAAGTCAAAATCACCAGCAGAACATGTATGCAATTGGCATTGTTTAAAAAGGAAATAATTATGGCTCCACATCCCTCTCCCAGTCAAGGTCACTGGAAGCATTAGTACAGTAGCGCAGTAAGGTATTTGTTTAATGCTAATGATGGTAGGTGTATAACGGTAATGGATATGAACTGCTTCTGCTTTTATCTACAGCCCATCTTACGGCTGGAAGAGACAGGTGACACAACGGGTTCACGCAGGAGGCCGCGTTAGAAAGACGTCTCTCCTCTTCGATCACCTGGACCCAGATGAACTCGCAGAACATCTAACACACTTAGAATTTCACTCCTTCTCTAAGATTCTGGTAAGCTGCCAACTAAGACTATTAACATTCACAAAAGATTTTGTGTGAAAACTTTAAATGATCCATTTGTTTTACAAACATTCTCTTTAAACCGAGATCAGGTAGAAGCATGTAGTCAATTTGTTTAGGGGAATCATTTGTAAATCTCTGATTGATTGATTGATTGGTAGCAGTCATGGATCATGGAAAATGAGCAGCGTTTTTTCTTTTTTAAAAAACGAACTTCCTCATAAGGCAGGTTTGTAATGGTGTGTTTTGCTGGGGTTGTTGGGGGGGGGGGCATCATTACTCGCCTATGGGTTGCTCAGACCCGGATTTACATCACAGAAGCCTATAGGCACAATTGTCCTGGCACACTAGACTTCCCCCTCCATGATCCTACAAACCCCCACTGATGCGCACCACAAGTGTGCTGGCTGTCCCAGGTGTCACTTCTCCCTTACTTCCGCTGCACATCATAAGTAGCTACAGGTGTCCCTTAGCATTAGGTAGCCAGAGGTATCCTCAGTATTAATGGTAAGTAGCTAGAGGTGCCTGAAGGGAGATCTGGTCAGTGGAATGATGAGAGCTGGCTGGGTTACATTCTTATCAGGACTCTGCATAGGGAAGGAGGGAGGGAAGCACTAGGGGAAGGGAGTGAGTAGCCTTTACAGCATCAGGCGCCTGTAGGCACGTGCCTACAGTGCCTTATGGTAAATCCATCCCTGGGGGCGCTCATCCTCTGGCCCCCAGCCCTACTTCCTGGCGGGGGTCGCGCACTCCACGATGCATGGCAGGAGATGTAGTCCGGGAGTTCCAAGTACAGAGCTGCATCGTGACTCCCGCTGAGAAATACAAATGTCGCACCCCCAGTGGCACACACCATTATGAGCCCCTCTTATGGGGAGGTTTGTTTTTAAAAAAAAAAAAAAAAAAGTTGCACCGTTCACTTTAAAGGGAACCTGAAGTGAGAAGAATACTTCATTCTCCAATAAACAATGCCTTTGCCTGACTTCTATGCTGATGCTCTGCTTCTTCCTGATACTTAAAGGAAACCAGGGCTGTCGATAAAAGAAGAACCGATACTTACCCACTGCCTCCTCCTGCAGCATAAACTCGTGCATGCGCAGTAGCTCAGACTGCTCCTGACTGAGCCTATTACCGGGGCTAGGGACTCACACGTGTTTATGCTGCAGGAGGAAGCAGCGGGTAAGTATTGGTTCCTCTTTTATGGACAGCTCTGGTACACTTTAAAGTCACTGACCCAGAATGAACAGGCAGATCAGATGCTTTGCTGTGACTCTGGTCTGACTCCATTGGCTGCATGCTTGTTGATAGGTGTGTGACTCAAAACCGACTAAAGCCTTAAAGAGATTCTGTATTGTTAAAATCGCACAAAAGTAAACATACCAGTGCGTTAGGGGACATCTCCTATTACCCTCTGTCACAATTTCGCCGCTCCCCGCTGCATTAAAAGTGGTTAAAAACAGTTTTAAAAAGTTTGTTTATAAACAAACAAAATGGCCACCAAAACAGGAAGTAGGTTGATGTACAGTATGTCCACACATAGAAAATACATTCATACACAAGCAGGCTGTATACACCCTTCCTTTTGAATCTCAAGAGATCATTGTGTGTTTCTTTCCCCCTGCATCTCTCATGCACTGAAGTTTCAGGCAGCTCTTTTCTTCCTGCAAACAGCTTTGCCCTTGTCTGAATTTCTTCAGTATGTGAAAGCCCAGCCAGCTCAGAGGAAGATTTATCCAGCTTGTAAAAGATAAGAGAGAAGAGAGAAGCTGCCCTAATCTAAATAATACACAGGCAGTGTGCATAGAGGGGCCTGGAAGGAGGAGTTCATAGCAGAACCACAACACTGAAGAACTTGGCAGCCTTCCAGACACAGGCTGACAAGTCTGACAGGGGAAAGATACATTGATTTATTACAGAGACTGTGATAGCAGAAAGTGCTGCAGCAAGCCAGAACACATTAGAATAGCTTTTGGAACTTGTAGGATGATAAAAAACAGGGTGCAATTTTTGTTACGGAGTCTCTTTAAAGGAAACATCAAGCAAATTTGGCTGCCCCATGTTATACTTACCGGGGGCTTCCTCAAGCCCCTTGAAACCGACATATCCCATGCAGCATCTCCGCTCGCAGCGCCGGCCCGCGCCGATACAGAGGTCAAACTTGAGGTTATCCTTACTGCTCCTGCGTGAAGCGCCGCTGGCAATCAAGTCAACGTTGTCCACAGCAAACTGCTTAGGCGCAGAACTACTGTGCCTGCGCAGTACGCTGCGGACAACATGGACTTTATTGACAGCGGCGCGCCACCCGCACAGGTGCAGTCTAGGAGGTCGGCCTCTGCACTGGCGGGGACCCCGAGCCGGCGACTGCGAGCGGAGATGCTGTATGGAACATGTCGGCTACAAGGAGCTGGAGGAAGCCCCCTGTAAGTATATCATGGGGCAGTCAAATTGATGTTTCTGATATCAGGCAACTGGCATGGATTATAAGCAAAGGTGGCAGCTTGTGTATTTTTAACACTTCAGCTTTCCTTTAAGTTTTTGTCGCCCTCCACCTGTTGGTTTGTCTGACAATCTTTGTAAGTACAAATTAAGCCATATACCATACAATTTTTCTTTTAACCTCCTGACACTGTGTCGGACATGCCGCTCGCTACCCTCAGGAGTCCCCCATGAATAATTTATTAGATCCAATGGCTGCAACAGCTTTAGCTAGCACTAGGCTTGTTAGTATAAGTGGCCAGCACCCCTCCGATCGCCCACAATCCCCCCATCCAGCCGCTTATACATTACCCAGCCTGGTTCCATCGATCGCCGCAGCCTCCCCGCACAGCTGAAGCAAGAAATATATATGTAATACCTGGCAGATCTCCTACTTTCTTTTCAGCCGCTATGTCCCAATCTACTACCACCTTCTTCACGCTATGTGGCTCGTCCTCGCTTGAATGGGAGGTGAAGAGCAACACCTGCCCAACTTCGGTTACACCCAGGCCTTGGAGGTGCAAAGTATAGCAGCTGAGGGCAAGAAAGCCAGAGTACCACCAGACAAACAAGACTATGTAGCTGGGTGATGGAAGAGGCTACACAGGTTGTCACAGGAGTAATGAACAAGAGAGCAAAATTGCTTCCGATACCTCCACAAATAACCAAGACACAATGGTTGCTTAGTGCAACGCGGCACTGAGCCTCTGATCTGAGTAACAAGACAGACAACAGACAGACAGACAGACTAGCTGTTAGCGAACAAGATATAATGGTTGCTCAGGGTGACTGCCGCCTGAGCCTCTGACTGAGTAACAAGACAGACAACAGAGAGACAAACAGAATGCTTGCAAGTCTAATCGCTGCCCTAGTGATAGCAAGCATCTACACTGACTTGAACAAGACAGACGAGTAAGAGGGTAACTAATAGCAACCGCAGCCTATAGTTACGTACACAGGAAATAGGTCTAGCAGGAACAGACAGACAGAAGGAATGTTTGCCTAGCAGTAGCCAACATCCACACTGATACAAAACAATACAAACAGGTTGGAGCGTAACTAATAGCAACTGCTGCCTTAGTCACGTCCTCAGGAACAGTGCAAGCAGGATAACTAACAGTCACCAACGTGGTGAAGGCAGTCACCAGCTAGCAGGGTGGTAAGACTCCATGGCTCCCCCGCGGGTGCAGTGACTGTCCAGGCAGGCAAGGTAATACAAAGCAATGCAATACAAAATACAACTTTACAGCATGGACCAAGCAGCAACTCAGGTCAGCTGAACGCTATGTCGGGCGTGGTCTGGAATGAGAGGCAGGCTTTTATGTGGACATCAGCCAATGGAAACTGACATGCAAATTCCCACACAGCTGAATGGTGATCAGCTCACATTCAAGTTTTCTCCTAGGTGATATTTTCACACGTTGTCAATAAAATGCCTTTTAAACCAGCAAGCAAGAAAATGCACTAATTTTTTTATTTTTTTATGTTTTCACCATCTTTTTGGTATTTGTTCAATGTCAAAGTGCTAAAAAGTTATTTTTAAGAGAAGATGAAATATTATCTCCTAGGAGAAAATTCAGAAGAAAAAGTTAATTGCATATGGGCCTTTAACTTTAAAGTCTGCTCTACTTACTTAGTGAACTCAGTGAAAATAAACTGATGAGATAAACAATTGTATTTATCCTCCCACTCCTAAAAATGACTTCTTGTTTTGTATTGTTTTTTTTTTTAGATATCGCATGGTTTTATTTTATAGTTAAACATTTACAAAGTAGATTGAATGTGCTATTGCCTCTGCTCAGTGGCAGCCTATTAATTGTCCAAGAGTTAAAATACATGAACTATTGACTTTTTTTAATCTCTCCCCTGCCCTCAGAAGTTGTATTTTGCCCGTAAAACGTTTATGGCTGTAATTTGCTTATCAGTGATGTTTATTATATTCCCGACAAGCTACCGACAAGACAGAAGCTGTCACTTGCATGCCTGAAAATTAACTCAGGCAGCAACATAAAACAAGATAAACAGCCTGGTTATCAATATGTATTGCACTGCACAAACACATGTTGATCTCATCATGTCACATGTCGCCCTGGGTACAGTCTAAGTAAGTAAAGCAGACTAAAGTTACAGATGCAGATTCACCTGTTTGTCTCAATAACAGCAAAAGAGAAATGGCTGCCCATCTGGGATCTGTTGTTTATCATTCAGCCTGATGCCATCTGCAGACATTCCTGCAGCTCTGCTCTCATATTACTCTTTAATTGACAATAGATGAGGCAGGGCTTGTTGCAAAGCGCCATTTTTTCTGTGGTGCCTTTCACACAAGGCTTATATGGTACATTTTCAATCAGTGTGGGACAGCAGAGGAATGTATTTAAAGGGAACCTAAACTGAGAAGAACAGAGTAACCAAGCAACTCAGGGTGACCCAAACTACTAGGAATGTATAGGGGGATAAAAGGAACCAAAAAGCCCTCCTACTAAAAAAGCAAAGCTTGGTGTAATTGCCTTCTTAAAACAGAAGGACATTTGCAATAATTCAGTTATAAGTGAACATTTGTGGTTACCCACAATGCACTACTACTAAATATGCAAATTATCCCTTTTCACCCTTGTTAAAAGACAACTGTAGTGAGAGGTATATGGAGGTTGCCATATTTATTTCCTTTTAAGCAGTACTAGTTGCCTGGCAGATGTGCTGATCTATTTGGCTGCAGTGGTGGCTGAATAACACCAGAAACAAGCATGCAGCTAATCTTGTCAGATCTGACAATAATGTCAGAAACACCTGATCTACTGCATGCTTGTTCAGGGGCTACAGCTAATAGTATTAGAGGCAGAGCATCAGCAGGGCTGCCAGGCAACTGGTATTGCTTAAAAGGAAATAAACATGGCAGCCTCCATATACCTCTCTCTTCAGTTCCCCTTTAAGCAAAGCAAGCATCCAGAAACGCTGGTGTATAGCAAGCCTATAGCTTTAAGTTTTACACAGTCATATCAAACCCCACATGTATCTAAACTGAGAAGGATATGGATCTTTCCTTTTAAAAAATAGCAGTTTCCCAACTCTCCTGCTGATCCTGTGTCTCTAATAGTTTTAGCCACAGCCCCCCAACAAGCATGCAGAGCAGGTGCTCGGACTGAAGTCAGACTGGATTAGCTGCATGCTTGTTTCTGGTGTGTGATTCAGCCACTACTGCAGCCAAAGAGATCAGCAGGACTGCCAGGCAACTGGTATTGTTTAAAAGAGAACATCCATATCCCTCTCAGTTTAGGTTTCCTTTAAATCACATATGTAATGGTCAGGTTGCCGATGAACGACAGTCTATACACACGCCCGATTTAGCGTGCGGACGACTGGACGACGGTCCCCTAGGTTGCCGATGAGGCCTGTGAACTGCAGATTGAGGATGAGGACTGCCATTTATACTTGAAAGAGTCACTATTCTTTTAAATAGAGCCATGATTAATAATGCAACATACTTACATTATTGATTTTTGCTGCAGTATTACATAACAGTATAATAACTGTACATGTCATCCATCCACTCTCACACCTGGCTGCTATCCGGTTGTCATAATCACCCAATTCCCTGTGCTAATAATTTCTTGTTAGTGGGACCTTTACCCCACCTTTTCCCCCTTGATGTTAACAGAAATGGCAATACTTGCCTCCTTTGCTGATTCCTCTCCAGGTTCAGATTTTTTCCATTGTTATCGGCACTATCAGTGAAGCAGTTTGTGAGGTGTAGAATCTTGCAATAGGAAACAATAGAGCTTCTCATTGTGATGAAAGGTCCCCTAGAAGTGGCAACTGACAAATGCTTGCAGTCACCTTGATATGGAATCTCTGTAGGAGTACTTTTCACTCTTGTACTAGTTCACATGAAAACATGCTCCTTCTATACCCCAATTCTCAATCAAGGCAGACTATAAAAAAAACAAACTCCTAGTTTTGCAGCAGGATTCCCTTATATCAGTGATGGCTAACCTTGGCACTCCAGATGTGGTGGAACTACAAGTCCCATGAGGCATGGCAATACTCTGACAGCTCTAAGCATAACACAGGGAGGCAGAGGCATGATGGGGTTTGTAGTTTTGTCACAGCTGGAGTGCCAAGGCTAGCCATCACTGCCTTATATCATTCAGCAGTGTAGAAATGAGAATTCCACTCAGTATAGAATGCAGCAGGCCTGGGAACTACCTTTGCAATGGATGTTGCATAATTCCTCCCCCCCCCCCTCAAAAAAAAAAATGTACTTTGAGGAAAACTTTCTCTTCTCTGCTTACAGTCACACCGAATCCTGCAAAAAAAATTAAAATAAAAAAAAAAAAATATATATATATATTCTGCTATGTCTTCTGACTTTTATCAACTGCAAATAGTGATCAAAAAATATTTTTTCTTTTGCCAGGCATCACTTATTATGTACTCTTTCATGTACATAATTTTTAATATTCAGGTGTTTTTATAGCATTTTGCTACATCTTTTTGCATATATGTGATCATACTATAATGTTATTTAATAATGTCAATCATGAGTTGTATTCTGTAACTTTAAAGAGGTGTGTGCTTTTTGCTGGTGGGGTTAGTTAGGAGTTTTGTCTCCTCCCCCTTCCAGCTATAAAGTTCCCGCCTCTTTTCAGGCGACCATTACTATGATTAAGGGCGAACCTTGAGCCCGATACGCGGCAGTCTTTCCTGTGGCCTTTTTGTGGCTTTTTATGTGGCTTTTTCAATAAAGAATACCATCTTTTACTATTCCACTGTGCTTGCAGATCCTCCTTCACTTGTAGTGATAAAAAGACAGTCAGGGAAGTGGCACTGCTGCATATAACCGAGAAGCTTCTCAGAAAAGCGAAACACAGTCTATTAACCCTCTCTAGCAAATTACTGTTTATAGACATTTATAGAGGGGATATTTTGACTATAGTTCCACTTTAACTGTTACTGGATTCAGCATTGGATTCCTTTTAAATTATTTTTTATCAACTTTTGAATATTCTTCAAGCTCTTCCTCTAATCAGCATTGTGAATAGTGCCTCTCGAAAAAAGTCAGATAGACAATCGCTGAAACAAGTTGCTTGACTGACAGATACAGAGATAATAGAGTCACCTTGAACAACAATAACTGCATCATTACTCTCTGAAAGTGCATCACACTTCACAGAATGATATTCTTTTCAGGAACAGAACCGGTTGTTTTTAGAGATCTTTCCAAACAAATTATAATTAAGAGAAGAAAAGGTATTTAAAATAATAAAATGACTGAGACAACCCGAGGAAAGCTTTTACATCATTCCCTTGAAAACTCTTATTTACGAGAAGTGCCTGTTGTACTGGTTTACCTGTATAACCCCATTCTCTTTTATTGGAGCTGTTTATGCAATGGAAAATATTTTTAAGCTTAGAAAACAGTTTGACATTTCACAGAGCCTCGGAAAAAACATTTACCTGATAATGTCTAGCTTGAAGGTAAAACGAGTGGCCTCTGTGCATTAAACTAGATGAAAATAAAGCAGAGATGTTCATAGACGGTAATCAAATGCTCGCTTAAGCTTCTCCGCTGCACCGGAGGAATGAATTGGGTACCAATCCTTACTTGTATATCCATAATACTTACAGCACAAGGTGATGCATCACTGTAAGACATCCTGCTGCCGTTAATTTGCCTCTTTCTTGGTCTCTTAGAACTGTAATGGTCTCTGATGTTTTCTGCTCTAAACTAATTTCAATGCAATGTGGGCTGAACTGTTGGTTATGTTTTTATATTTAGTTTCAGGACTATCACAGCTTTGTCCTTCATGGCTGCACCGTGGGAAACCCTGTCTTGGAAAGATTCATAGCCCTGTTCAATGGTGTTTCTCAGTGGATCCAACTTATGGTCCTCAGCAAACCTACTCCTGCACAAAGGGCAGCTGTCATTAAGCAGTTTGTGAAGGTAGCAGAGGTAGGTATCTATGTAGCTTGCTACAGTAATTTCTCTACATGTCTGTAGATGGTAAGTGGAACATGTTATTTTACAAGCAGTCCATGAAATAGGAGGGATGGTACAGAATGGGGCCTGTATATAAAGAGAGCAATCAGATAATCACAAGAAAGATTGTTTCTATTGAAATACTGTTTTATTTTCAGATCGCTATATTTGTAAAGAGACAGTGGAGCTTTATTTATTACCTGGTCCAGGTGGCAGGACTGGTCCTCTTCAAAACAGCTCATCGGGGTGCCATGCAGCCAATCATGGCCTCTGTTCCTGTCACATGACATACAGAGACCGAAAGTTGATTGACTGCATGGCGCGGCGATGAGCTGCACTGTAGAGGATGAAGAGGACCTCTTACACCGCCGGTAAGAGTTAATGTATAATGCTCAGCTGCGTTACATACAGTAGCAGGTCTGGTCCCCTAAGCCCTTAGGGCTTATGTTATGTCCGTGGATGGCCATTTAGCTGTGATCACATTTTTCTGTGGTGATGGGCTGATAACAGCAAATATCATGCTATTCATAAAGGACTGTGTGATGATGTAAGGTCGGCCTGAACAGTAAAAATCTATAAGTAAGAAACAACTGACTGGCCGAAGTAACCGGGACCGTAGCGGATCATCCAGGAGGTAGAGGAGGACAACGTGGGTGGGATCAGGCTGAAAGGGCTGAATGAAGCCCCAGGTATGTATAGATCTTTTGCATTCTATCATCTCAGGTACCCTTTAAGAGTTGTTTAAAGAGGAACTCCAGTGAAAATAATTTAATAAAAAAAAGTGCTTCATTTTTACAATAATTATGTATAAATGATTTAGTCAGTGTTTGCTCATTGTAAAATCTTTCCTCTCCCAGATTCACATTCTGACATGTATTACATGGTGACATTGTTACTGTGGGCAAGTTATGTAGCTGTTTCTAGCTGCTCTGGCTGTTACAGACAGCTTTAAACAGCCATTTCCTGTCTGTGAACATTGTTACATTGTGGCAGTTTGCCCAGAGTACCGCGGTATTCAGAGCCTCTTGTGGGAGTGGTTTCAGCACAAAATTAGTCACACAGCGCCCCCTGATGGTCTGTTTGTGAAAATCATTGTATTTCTCATGTAAAAGGGGGTATCAGCTACTGATTGGGATAAAGTTCAATTCTTGGTTGGAGTTTCTCTTTAAAATACAAATTGAAACCTGTACATGACATAAGTATGTTACATGTAAACTGGATTGTAATGCATAGCCTTTTTATTTCAGAGACTCCTAGAGTTACAGAACTTTAACACCCTTATGTCTGTTGTGGGCGGTCTCAGTCACAGCTCAATCTCTCGGTTAAAGCAAACACAGTCACATGTCGGAGCAGAGACTACTAAGGTAAGTAGCATCAATGTAGCACAAGGTTATACACACAAACTGCTTGTAAGATACGTGATGATGCAATTTGGGAGCTGGTTACAGAGATTCCACAATGCAAGTACAAGTGAGTCCATGGGACGGGTGTCATTGGTGGGGCTGCAAGATCAAGAAAGATGAGCTGCAATTCTTGATAATGAGGCAGTCGCTTAGTAACTGACAGTCTGATTCAAGCCCGGATTTACCTCAGAGGAGCCTATAGGCACAGATGTCCTGGCACCTTAGACTTTGCCCTCTAGGAATCTACACACCCCCACCAAACTGCACCACAAGTGTGCTGGCTGTCCCAGCTGTCACTTCTCCCTTACTTCCATTGCCCATCATAGGTAGCTACAGGTGCCCCTTAGCCAGACGTATCCTCAACATTAAATAGCTAGAGTTGCCCCAAGTATTAAGTAGCTAACGGAACCTCAATATTAAGTATCTAAAGGTGCCCCCAAATATTAGGTAGCTAGCGGTGCCCCTGACTGAAGGGAGGTCTCGTCAGTTGAATGCCGAGAGCAGGTTGAGTAATCTCTTATTTACTATCACATCAGGACACTGCATAGGTAAGGAGGGAGGGAGGCACTGGAAGAGGGGAGTGGGCTGCCTTACCATCATGGGGCACCTGTAGGCACGTGCCTACAGTGCCTTATGGTAAATCCGGCCCTGGTCTGATTGATTAATCATGCTACAGGCTACTTATTCAGCAGCTTCTGAATCGGATTAGCCTTGTGCAAAGTTAATGTTCAGTCAGAACTTCTTCTGCATTTTATAGAACAAAGAAGAGTACTGCTTACTAGGGATGGTCAATGAGATGCAAATCATTTCTCCTTGCAATTCAAATTTCATGTAAATTATATGCAGCTTGAAAGTGGACCAATCAGAATAATTTATGTCAATTTTCGTTGGTCCAAGTTCGAGTTGCATAAAATTTTGATGAAATTAGGGCGCACGGTGGCGTAGGGGATAGAACTCTCGCCTTGCAGCACCGGGTCCCCGGTTCGAATCCCAGGATATTTGCACGGAGTTTGTATGTTCTCCCCGTGTTTGCATGGGTTTACTTCGGGCACTCCGGTTTCCTCCCACATCCCAAAAATGTACAGGGAAGTTATTTGGCTCCCCCAAATTGGCCCTAGACTACGATACATACACTATATGATATAGACATATGACTATGGTAGGGACTAGAGTGTGAGCCCCTCTGAGGGACAGGTAAGAGTCAAGACAATGTACTCTGTACAACGCTTCTTGAAGATGTCAGCGGTATATAGATTCTAAATAAAATAATTATAATAAAATTTGAATGCAAAGTGAAATTATTTTCATCACATTGATCATCCCTACTATTTGCTATGGATTGTAAAGCAGATGCAAATAGTTCCGACTTGATGAAAAAGACAAATATGTGCAAATAAAGTCACATCGATACATGATGGGCAGCACGGTGGCGTAGTGGTTAGCTCTCTAGCCTTGCAGCGCTGGGTCCCTGGTTCAAATCCCAGCCAGGGCACCATCTGCAAAGAGTTTGTATGTTCTCTCCGTGTCTGCGTGGGTTTCCTCCGGGCACTCCGGTTTCCTCCCACATTCCAAAAACATACGGATAAGTTAATTGGCTCCCCCTAAAAAAAAAATTTGGCCCTAGACTACAGCACTTACACTACATAATATAGACATATGGCAATGGTAGGGATTAGATTGTGAGCTCCTTTGAGGGACAGTTAGTGACAAGATATATATACACTGTACAGCGCTGCGTAATATGTCGGCGCTATATAAATACTAAATAATAAACAATAATAATAATGATGCTATTATATTTCAATCAGGGATGAGCAGAAACTACACCAGTGCGAATTTACGCATCGTAGTTCGCATCTACACATCGTAGTTCGTAGGTGAAGTTTCAAAAGTACGCTTACGAATTTACACATAACGAAGTACCGCTACGTGTAGTTTACACCCGCTATGCGTAGTTAACATGTGTCTTGCGAAGTGAATACGAATGCGTTACGCTCGTCTATTTTTCCACGTTTGATTGTATGCTTAAAAAATTACGTATTGGAAAGGGGAATGTACGCATAGAAGAGTACCCGTAATAAGCATTTAAAGAGGAATGAATGCGGAAATGTGTCTGCATAAGGGCATAAGCATCCGCATACACTACGCAACGCGTAGTCTACGAAATGCATACGAAGCAAATATTTGATTTTGAAGCCGTACTTTGGCTAAGCGTAATTGCGTACAACTACGTGTAGTTCCAGCGTAGCGAAGTTGGCTGACTACAACCATCCCTAATTTCAATAGGGCCTCTTATACTGCTCAGTTTGTGATGCAGTGTGATGAGTCCCAATGCAGCAAAGCACTGTCTGCAGTTTATTGCTGGGCGACGCCCATGGTTTGGGGTGTGGTGTAAGCATGACTGTATGCCGCAGTGCACATGTCACTGAAAACAGGGGATGCGACTTGCCAACATCGTTGGGTTGTGATCCTACTTCTGTGGATGTGCAACACAAAGGATGATGTGCGAAGGCAGCCTTAGTTTTATATAGGCAAAAATGTACTTACCACAGCTTTATGGCCCAATGGCTCTGGCTGCTTTAAGACCAGAACCGTCAGTTCCCTTTTAACAGCGATTGGCTCACAGCAATCACAGTCTCGGGAGCCAATTTAATTGCTGTCAGAAGCAGATAGCGGCAAGATCGGCGGGAAATCTACACCCTGGCAGGAATAGCAGGACACAAACAGGGCATAAGTTTCAATCATCACGGTCCGGAAGAGGTTAAAGAACAAAAAAACAAACAAAAAACAAAAACCAGCCTGTATTCCTCTTTAAAATTAAAACAAGCCACATATGAGCTACACAGCTTTCAGTAATTAATTAGACTCCGTGCTTTAGTTGTGCTTAATCAGCTACAAAGCCTGTGCACTGCATATGTGTTAGGTTTCAAAGGGATGAGGTGGTAAGTCTAGTAGCAGCAGATGTTTTACATTTATTTGTGTGTTGTTAAATCGTATCTCTTTATTATGAACAAGTGTATGGGAAAATGACAACTCCTCGTTAGCAAATTTAACTTAAAAAAATTACCATAATCATACAGTATTTCTATAAAAAAATATCAATAATTATCAGCACTTATAATAATGCAATTACTGATAATGAGGCATGGTTAAATGCACGCTACATAGGAGGGTATTTAAAAAGTAAGTCACAAATGTATTCAGAAGACTATTCATTATTAAAGCTCTAGCACATTCTCCCTTATTTTTAATTGTTAATAAAGGTGAATAACAATGGCTTCAATTCACTCATGCTGGTGATAATAAAGCAAGTGACAACTTATCACCACACATCGATCAGTGTTTTAAGTGTTAATTCGCTAAAGAAGCTTTCCTTATTAACATGTAGTGATAAGCTTTCATAGTGAGAGTTTTATCTTATCACTACAGTCCTTAAGTTATCACCTCTGTAGTTATTCTTACATGCAGTATATAGGGAGGGAGGAGCACACACAGGCAGGATGTAGCTCCACCCCCCTGCTGTCTCCTCTGTTAGCCAGATTAAAGGATAAAGAGAAGGCTGTGCCTGTCTGTGAGTGGCTTTGTATGTGTCTGTGCTTGGCTGTTTGTGGCTGTGTGTGTGTATACATAAGCTTGATGTCTCTCTCTTCCTCCCTATCTGTGTTCCTGCTGTGTATTTCTCTCTACACACAGTCCCCTTCTGTATAAAATACTAAAAAATGAAGCAGACAGTTCAAAATCCTGAACTTTACATTACAGTCTCTAGTAACACTCCACTTAGCGACAGCTCAGGCCAGGTGATAATTCCTCACACACTTTACAGTTGTTATCACTTGCATTCCACTCCGTGAATGAACATCCTGCCTTTAAGTTTAGAATTCTGTCGTTATCTTAAGGATTGAAACCTTAACTTTAGAAATCACTCAACTTAAGGACAGAACCCTTATTTTAAGGACAGCATGAGGTAAATTGCTTAGTGAATACTCAATTCTTTATCACCATGGTGATAACAGTAAAAACAGCTCAGAATCTTTATTAAAGATAGGAGATAAGCTTAGTGAATTGTGGGCAGAGAATGTTGGTATTTGATACAGCCATTTAAAGAGAACCAGAGAGGAAGAACATAACCGATTTATACATACCTGGGGCTTCCTCCAGCCCCATCAGCCTGGATCGCTCCCATGCCGCCTTTCTCTGCTGCCTCTGTCCGCCTGTACCGGGACCCGTCATTTCGACCAGTTGAGCCAGTCGACGCAAGCACAGTTCGCTCCCTCCGAACTGCGCAGGCGCATACGGAAAGCAGGTGCCGGCGAGATGGAGAGAGCCCCTGTGGATGTGTCCAACTGGCTGGGACCCGGCAGCGGCGATAGAGGCAGCGGAGGACAGCGGCGTAGGAGCGATCCAAGAATGGGGCTGGAGGAAGCCCCAGGTATGTATAAAATCTTTTTTCATTTTTCAAGTGCCTTCCTCTCTGGTTCACTTTAAGAGAGATTCCTAGTCCGTCACATGATCAAGAGATCTATGTGCAAAGTAAGGAGCTGCCAGGAAGGTGGAGGTTTCTTCCACTACATGGAGGCATCACCTGATCCCTCCCACCCACTCTTCCCTCAGAGCAAAGAGAGGATGTGAGCAGGGTCAGCTGGTGTCTCTTCCTAGCTCCTCCCGACTACCTCATTTGCATTATAGAACACAAGCCTGAACTAGGTCTTTAAAGGGAAACTCCTCTTTTGTTACCAAATTGCCAACAATATAAATAGTTACTGCACAAGTTTTTATTTATTCCAGCCACGTGGCATGAAAAAGTAGCTGGGTGGGGGGAGATGAAAGAATGCAGGGCCGGTGCTTCTCTGCACAACTCTGCTTACAGCAGAGGAGGAGTTGAGCCGATGACAGCCGGGTTCTCACCAAAACTTGCCAGGTAGAGTACCCGGCTAATAAAGCCTGGGGAGAACACTGTTTATTTATTTATGTTTTTAATTTAACGTTCTTAAAAATGTACTTTCCATTTAAATCTGTATCCAGAAGAATTTCCCAAACTGTTGAGAGGTTTATATTGCACTTCTTAGTAACCAAGGCATCCGTTTTTTTTTTTCTTTCTTTGGGGGTAGGGGGGGGGGGGGAGATACAACTGCCAGGAGAGTGTCCAGAATTTCCAGCCATGTTATGTTCAGCTTGGCAAGTCATTTTTTTTGTACATGTAAAAAGGATGCTGAGGAAATTTGGGGCGCCAGAAATAGCCTCTAGTAGAATATGAGTAAAATTAAGATATTCTACTATTGGGTACCGATACCTAACACTAACTGACCCCTCCCACTGATGCCTAAACCTACCCGAACTCCCTCACCACTGCCTAGCACTAACCGACTCCCCCAGCAATGTCTAACCCTAACTGACCCTCTCCCACTGATGCCTAAACCTAACCGAACTCCCCCACCAATGCCTAGCCCTAACCGACTCCCCCAGCAATGTCTAACCTTAACTGACCCCCCTCCCACTGATGCCTAACCCTAACCGAACTCCCCCACCAATGCCTAGCCCTAACCGACTCCCCCAGCAATGTCTAACCTTAACTGACCCCCCTCCCACTGATGCCTAAACCTAACCAAACTCCTCCACCAATGCCTAGCCCTAACCGACTCTCCCAGCAATGTCTAACCCTAACTGACCCCCCTTCCACTGATGCCTAAACCTAACCAAACTCCCCCACTAATGCCTAGCCCTAACCGACTACCGAGACGTGTCTAACCCTAACTAACCCCCCCCCCCTCCCACTGATGTCTGACCCTAACCGAACTCCCCCACCAATGCCTAGCCCTAATCGACTCCCCCAGCAATGTCTAACCTTAACTGACCCCCCTCCCACTGATGCCTAAACCTAACCAAACTCCTCCACCAATGCATAGCCCTAACCGACTCCCCCAGAAATGTCTAAACCTAACTAACCCCCCCTCCCACTGATGCCTAAACCTAACCGAACTCCCTCAGTCACCAATGACTAGCCCTAACCGCCTCCCCCAGCAATGTCTAACCCTAACTGACCCCCCCCCCCCCAATGATGCCTAACCCTAACCGAACTCCCTCACCAATGACTAGCACTAATCAACTCCCCCAGCAATGTCTAACCCTAACTAACCCCCCTCCCACTGATGTCTAACCCTAACCGAACTCGCTCCCCAATGACTAGCCCTAACCGACTCCCCCAGCAATGTCTAACCCTAACTGACCCCCCTCCCACTGATGTCTAACCCTAACCAAACTCCCTCCCCAATGACTAGCCCTAACCGACTCCCCCAGCAATGTCTAACCCTAACTGACCCCCTCCCACTGATGCCTAAACCTAACTGAACTCCCTCACCAATGACTAGCCCTAAGCGACTCCCCCAGCAATGTCTAACCCTAACTGACCCCCTCCCACTGATACCTAACCCTAAACGAACTCCCCCACCAATGCTTAGCCCTAACCGACTCCCCCAGCAATTCTAACCCTAACTGACCCGCTCCCACTGATACCTAACCCTAACCGAACTTCCTCACCGATGACTAGCCCTAACCGACTCCCCCAGCAATGTCTAAACCTAACTAAAAACGCAACTCTCACTGATGCCTAAACCTAACCAAACTCCCCCACCAATGCCTAGCCCTAACCGACTACCCCAGAAATGTCTAACCCTAACTAACCCCCCCTCCCACTGATGCCTAAACCTAACCGAGCTCCCTCACCAATGACTAGCCCTAACCAACTCCCCCAGCAATGTCTAACCCTAACTGACCCCCCTCCCACTGATGTCTAACCCTAACCGAACTCCCTCAGTCACCAATGACTAGCCCTAACCGACTCTCCCAGCAATGTCTAACCCTAACTGACCCCCCCCCCCCCCAATGATGCCTGACCCTAACCGAACTCCTTCACCAATGACTAGCCCTAATCAACTCCCCCAGCAATGTCTAACCCTAACTAACCCCCCTCCCACTGATGTCTAACCCTAACCGAACTCGCTCCCCAATGACTAGCCCTAACCGACTCCCCCAGCAATGTCTAACCCTAACTGACCCCCCTCCCACTGATGTCTAACCCTAACCAAACTCCCTCCCCAATGACTAGCCCTAACCAACTTCCCCAGCAATGTCTAATCCTAACTGACCCCCTCCCACTGATGCCTAAACCTAACTGAACTCCCTCACCAATGACTAGCCCTAAGCGACTCCCCCAGGAATGTCTAACCTTAACTGACCCCCCTCCCACTGATGCCTAACCCTAACCGAACTTCCTCACCGATGACTAGCCCTAACCGACTCCCCCAGCAATGTCTAACCTTAACTGACCCCCCTCCCACTGATGCCTAACCCTAACCGAACTCCCCCACCAATGCCTAGCCCTAACTGACTCCCCCAGCAATGTCTAACCCTAACTGACCCCCTCCCACTGATACCTAACCCTAACCGAACTTCCTCACCAATGCCTAGCCCTAACCGACTCCCCCAGCAATGTCTAACCTTAACTGACCCCCCTCCCACTGATGCCTAACCTTAACCGAACTCCCTCCCCAATGACTAGCCCTAACCGACTCCCCCAGCATTGTCTAACCCTAACTGACCCCCTCCCACTGATACCTAACCCTAAACGAACTCCCCCACCAATGCCTAGCCCTAACCGACTCCCCCAGCAATGTCTAACCCTAACTGACCCCCTCCCACTGATACCTAACCCTAACCGAACTTCCTCACCGATGACTAGCCCTAACCGATTCCCCCAGCAATGTCTAAACCTAACTAAAAACGCAACCATGCCCAACCCTAACCCCTCCCCACATCAAACTTGCTGATATGTGTGCCGCCTTCACCATAGTACTATAAATATTGGGTGCCATGAAAGTTTGAGTGTCCTATAGCTTTAAATAGTGGTAATTAATGGAAATTTGGGTGCTAGAGATGCCTGAGAAAATAGCGGGCGGTCCCAAAACTTTAGCTACAAATAGTGGACGCATGATGGCAACTGCTTCTTGTAGCTGCAGTTTGTATAACCCTTTATTTTATCGGGCATCTCCAGCACCTTCATTTCTGTTCATGGGTGCCTACAGGGCGTCCAAACTTTTGGTGCGCCTCTAGTGCCCAAATTTCCTGTTTTGTTTTAAGCCCATTTTTACCAGAATTAGCAGAGCTTAAAGCGGACCCAAACCAAACATTTTTTTAATACAAAATATTTAGTTGCACCACTCGGACACATACAAAGATAAATAAACACTCCTTCAAGCCTATGAGCATTTCAGTGCATGCTTTTCACCCTCCTCTTTGCATAGCTAGGGTTATACTGGGGGCAGCCAGCCATTAGCAATTCCTCCATTGCCGGACACCATCTACTCCACCAGTTTTCTGGATTCTGTCCCGGCAATATGAAAGGAAGGGGAGGGGTTCCTCCAATAAATGTAAAATATTTTATATTTGTCATCATGCAGCTGAAAAAAGGCTGCTATTATTATAATTTAGAAAATAGATTTTATTTCTGAAATCTTGTATTTTTAATTTGGGTCCACTTTAAAACCAATCCTTACACAATGCTAATGATAATCAGAAGCGTTTGCAAATCTGGCAAGCTGTCCATTCATTTATCAATCGAATAATTAACAACTGACAGCTTGATTAATTAATCATATGTGATTGGTTTGGGTGACATTTTACTCATAAACAATATACAGATGTCAGACAGCACAATCTGTCCTGTGGAAGAGAAGGGAAAGAAGACAATATTGGAGGACCACTGTATACACATCAGTGCATGTGTCACTTTCCAGAGAATACTTCACTGTGATTTAAAATGCATCTGAAGTTATTTACCTCAGTTGTGGGAAGCTAAAGTTAGGCATAGGTAAGGGAGAGTTCTGTGTGAGTAGTGTTAGGTTAAGTTGTAGTATAATATTGATATTATTTTCTGATAATTTACTAAGATAACATGCTGTAATATGAACGAACAGAGGCGCCAAGCCGAGTAAAACAATGTTCTAAAAATGATAAAAACAGGGAAGTCGAGGTGGACTTACCTCCCTCTGGTAGTGGACATATACTCAAATGCAGAGTAAAAAATATACAATTTATTCACCGCTCCATAAAATCGCAATGCGTTTGGCGGTCAACAGTCCCGCTTCAACAGGCAGTACAGGAGCATATAAAACTGGTTCAGGTCCATAAAGCGTGTGAGCGCCTCTGGGCCTTCGCATTTTTATCATTTGTAGAACATTGTTTTACTCTGCTTGGCGCCTCTTCATACATATTACAGCACGATTAAGTCCACCCCTGGTGGAGGGGTTCTTTCCCCATTTTCCTATCTACAGAGAGCGACTTTTATACCTGAGTGGGGTCAGGTACTAATACTCCCCACCTGCCTGTCAAGTGGTTGCCTGATGGTAACCTACCTTTGTGAGTATAAGAACCTTTGACATTACATTATATATTGAACTTACCAGACAATATTGCACTATTGGGCTCTTGGTGTCCGCTGTTTTGTTTTTACATTTACTAAGATAACGCAAACTTTTAAAATGTAGAATATCAGTATATTTTACCGAAATTCTAGTAGATGAAATTGGGCACGCGGTGCTCCCATTTTCCATGCATGTGGCTGTAGGAGAATCAGGGAAGCCTCTGGACGATGCAGAGGCCTCCCACTACTGAGGTAAGTATTCAACTTTTGTTTTTTTTTACTCAACTAACGTACCCTTTCAACCAAGACATGACAGAATATCTGTCCAAACAAGCTTTATGTGAATTGCTGAAATTAATAAAGCTTAATTTACAGAGCATTAATAATCTTTACTTTTCTTTCAATTTTCCTACCAAGGTGTATGATTCACTTTTGGAGCTCCTTACCTCCTCTGATAATTACTCCAGATATAGACGCAGGTTTGCATTATGCGAAGGCTTCCGCTTTCCTGCTCTAGGAGTGCACCTGAAGGACCTCATGGCCCTGCATGTGGCTCTGCCTGACTGGGCAGACAAAGCCAGAGGTGCCATCAACATCGCCAAGATGCGTCAGGTCTATAAAGTGGTTCACGAACTGACAGAAGCCCAGAGGCGGGAACCTACAGTGAAGGCCAACCCTGATCTTCTCAACTTGTTAACGGTGAGTCTTTTCAGTTGTAGGGGAAATATGCTAGTGAGTTGGCCATACACTGGTCGATGTGGCCAAAAGATAGATCCCTCTCAGATCATAATCTGGTCCTTCTACACAGATTTTTAATAGGTTTAAGCATGAAATCTATAAAAAAAAAATCTAACCACAACCTTGCGCTGTTTAAGGCAGTGCAAAGCTATGTTAAAAACGATACAGCACTCACCAGCACCGCCCTTATTCAAATATTGTCCAGTATGCCGCTTGCTGCCAAGAGGTCAGAATAAGAACGTTCTCCTCAGAAACTGTAGTATGGGTGCAGCGGCGCATCTGAAATAACTTCTTAGTTCAGGGCCGGAGCTACCATAGGAAACAATGGGCAATTGCCCCAGGGCCTGTAGCGGCCCCCAAGTTGTCTGTCCCCCATCTTAACTGTTGCTCCCTGGGGACCCTGCAGAGTCTGTTAAGTTAGGTGATTGGGGGAGGGTCAGCAGCCAGCTCAGGGGCCCAGGAGGGAAATTTAGCTGCAACAAAGGGCCTCTAATGATGCTTTTTGGTCGGGGGAGTCTGTTGGGGGGCCCCCAGGCTAATTTTGCCCTAAGGCCCAATTGATAATTGAACCGGCCCTGTCTTAGTTTACACCATTATCTCCATATACCTAGGGGAAAAAACGCAGGCACATAGCGGGTAATCTTCCAACACCAGTACACCTTGTGTCAGGACCAAGACACTGTGCAGGAAAACTCTCACCGCAGGCAGGATAGGGGGTCACACTCCCCCTTCAATTCCCTGTTCACCGGACAGATTCTTTAAACCAGGCGCTTCAAAAACACAGTGTAATCCAAGGTCTAAGAATAAAGCATAAAAAACCCGCTTCTCATGGCATAAAATCTTCTTTTAATATGGCTCACAGCCCCATTAAAATAAATGCGTTCAAGATAAAAAGTATAATAACAGCATATCTCACATATCCTCCATTAACGGCCGCCAGGTCTTCCCGCATCAGCGCCGGTGACCTCCGTCTTGTTTGATCCAGGAAGTGTGCGTGGGTGGAGCCTAGACACGCACGCTTCCTGGATCAAACAAGACGGCGCAGTGTGTTGGTCCTGACACAAGGTGTACTAATGTTGGAAGATTACCCGCTATGTGCCTGCGTTAGGTTTCCCTAGGTATATGATGATAATGGTGTAAACTAAGTTATATCAGACGCGCAGCTGCACCCATACTACAGTGCAAAGCTATGGGCCAACGACAGCTATGTGCCCAATGGATCAAAATTTTCAGTCTGATACGTTCTACTGATTCGATCAATGGTTCAATCAGGCCAGAATGTTGGGGCATTGATTTCTAGCAGATTCTATCAAATTGTCTAATTGGCTCAATATCCAAAAGTGTATGGCCACTTTAAAGTGAACACGAGGTGATACAGTGGCTGCCATGCCATATTTATTTCCTTTTAAACAATACAAGCTGCCTGGCAGCCCCGCTGTTCTATTTGGCTGCAGTAGTGTCTACAGTACACCAGAAATAAGCATGCAGCTAATCTTTTCAGTTCTGACAGCATTGTCAGAAACACCTGATATGCTGCATGTTTGTTTGGGGTCTAGGGCTAAATGTATTAGAGGCAGTTGATCAGCAGGGCTGCCAGGCAACTAGTATTGCTAAAAAGGAAATACAAATATGGCAGCCTCCATATCACTCTCACCTCGGGTTCACTTTAAGAATGCCAAATATATTTTATTACAGAACTCTAAAATGTATGTGCAGTGGGAAAACACATTATGTAAATATGTTTTACCATTATGTGTTATACACATTATGTAAATGTGTTTTAATCTAATCTTCACCAAAGCATTCATACGGTGATGTTGCAGTTTTGATTTTGTGTCTAAGGCCTGGAACCCACTAGGAGCGCTTTTCTGAACTTTTTGTGATTTGAAAAGCTCTTGCTAATGTAAGGCAATGGGTGTGATCCCGCTTGAGTGATGTGATTTTATAAAAATCACCCATAGCATTGCATTAGCAAGAGCTTTTTCAGATCACTTGCACCTAGAAAAGGCTGCTAGTGGGTTTGAGCCCTAAGACTGGATATGATGCTGCAATGCTTTTCTCCACTCTGTCCCCTCTTAAAGAGACTCTGTATCAAAAAAAGTTCCCCGGGGGTACTCACCTTGGGAGGGGGAAGCCTCAGGGTCCCAATGAGGCTTCCCCCTCCCCTGTAGCTGCAGGCAGTCCAGTGCTGGCTCCCCCGAAGTGTCCTGGAATCCTCCCTCGACAAGCCTGACAAGCACTGATAAGTACTGATTTATTTACTGCTCCTAGCTCCAGCAGGGGCACTGTTGCGGCTCTCCGCACGGAGATAGGCGAAAATAGCCATGCGCCTGCGCAGTAGAGCGGCCCGACGGAGATCAGTTATTTTCGACCTATCTCCGAGAGCCGATACTGCGCCTTCGCTGGAGCCGGGGAGGTAAATATTTACATCGCCGCCGTTCCGGGAGGATTTTTGCCGCCGCGGGACCGAAGAGGAAGGGGGAAGCCTCAATAGGATCCGGAGGCTCCCCCCACCCAAGGTGAGTACCCCCCAGGGGAGGTTTTCTTCGTTACAGGTTTTCTTTAAAACTGGTTTAAATGGCTAGATTCCACACAGTAATGTAAGAGCCTCTTCCATCATCCCTCTTCCACCACCGGGTGGCACTGCACTACAGACACTATCTTCTGAGACCCGATCACATGTAATAATATGAGACAGTCCAGTGTCTGGAATAGGTAATTATAACTGTTTCCTGCCGCCTGCTCTGCATAAACAGTGAGTTCTACCGGCTGAGGTTAAAATGAGTGTAGCATCTTCAAACAAAATATTTTGTTAATTATGTGAAGAAATGTTTGTCCAAAAACTTGTTAGAGCATTTCATTCTGTCCTCTTTGGTACCCTGAAATCTTTGTGGCCACCTCAAGGGAGGAGAAGGAGCAGATATCTCTTGACTTTGGCAGTTACATTGATTTTTTTTTTTTTTTTTACTGGCTTCAGTAGAAATCAAGACCGCAAGTTAGAGGACATAAATTAATTAAAAATAGCTTCTTGGATGGGAAGCAACTAATTTGCTTGCTATGCAGTTTCATTTAATCATCCTAGAAGCACTATGAAACAGAGTTTTGTCTTCTGAAATTCCTTATGAAAGAGTGCCCCTTTTCATTATTACTTTCCTTCATTAAATAATAAAATATAAAGAAGTTTGAAGAGGAGGCAGATTGTACTTGCCACCAGGAAAAAAAAAGTATTTTGAATGTACTGGATGGATCTTAACACATTGGCATACAAACCCAGCCTGCTGTTTATTTTCTTTTGGCAAACGTTCACTGGCAACAGCTGAAACATTTGACACCATCAAACTGTGATATGTATGAGTGATCCCAGTTTTTCGAGGCATTTATTGAAGTTTTACTCTGATTCATTCTTATTTCCTTGTTGTGTGCTAGGTTTCCCTGGACCAGTATCGATCGGAGGAGGAGATATACCAGCTGTCTCTGCAGAGGGAACCAAGGGCACGATCAGTAAGTTTTTCTCATTCAAGGCAGCCTACAGCTGCATGACTTGTGTACATGAGGTCTACGACTTGTTGCATCCGAAGCCCATAAAGATTGCTGGCTTACAGCTTGTAGACTATGCTTGTGGAGGTGCTCTTTATCCAGGTCATGTCACATCTGTCATGTCATGTTGACATTTACTGTATCCCTCTCGCTGACCTCATCTACTGTAATCTAACAGCAAAAATAAATGGGTGTCACCACGCACTGGAACATGGGCGTGGTCATGATGGGTCATGGACAGACTTAAAAGAAAGAAAAAACATAAAATAAGTAGCGGTGTTATTCACAGAGATTAGCTCCGACCAGATACATTTTAGATAAAATAATCAAGTACTGTAGTTACATGCTTCATGATAATTCATCAAGTAGTCAAATGGCAGCAGATTTCCCGAAAAATGTACTCAGATTGGCAGCAGATTTCCCCAGAAAATGCAATCAGATTGGCAGCAGATTTCCCAACAAAATGCAATCAGATTGGCAGCAGATTTCCCCACAAAATGCAATCAGATTGGAAGCAGATTTCCCAACAAAAAGCAATCAGATTGGCAGCAGATTTCCTGACAAAATGCAATCAGATTGGCAGCATATTTCCGCACAAAATGCAATCAGATTGGCAGCAGATTTCCCCACAAAATGCAATCAGATTAGCAGCAGATTTCCCCACAAAATGCAATCAGATTTACAGCAGATTTCCCCACAAAATGCAATCAGATTGGCAGCAGGTTTCCCCACAAAATGCAATCAGATTGGCAGCAGATTTCCCCACAAAATGCAATCAGATTGGCAGCAGATTCCCCAAAAAAGAGAGGGCCTGGCGGACAGGTCTATAGGTGTCCCCTGTTTAGGTAGGCAGGTATATCGGTGTCCCCAGTATAGATAGCCCCAGGTCTATAGGTGTCCCCAGTTTGGTAGGCAAGTCTATAGGTGTCCCCAGTATAGATAGCCCTAGGTCTATAAGTGTCCCCAGTATAGATAGCCCCAGGTCTATAGGTGTCCCCAGTTTAGATAGGCAGGAATATAGGTGCCCCCAGTATAGATAGCCCCAGGTCTATAGGTGTCCCCAGTTTGGTAGGCAGGTCTATAGGTGTCCCCAGTTTAGGTAGACAGGTATATAGATGTCCCCAATATAGATAGCCTCAGGTCTATAGGTGTCCCCAGTTTGGTAGGCAGGTCTATAGGTGTCCCCAGTTTAGGTAGGCAGGTATATAGGTGTCCCCAGTATAGATAGCCCCAGGTCTATAGGTGTCCCCAGTATAGATAGCCCCAGGTCTATAGGTGTCCCCAGTTTAGGTAGGCAGGTCCCCAGTTAGTGGGTGCCCCCAGGAAGCCTCCCCCCTCCCTCACCTAGGGCCCCCCCTTCCACGCTCCCCCCTCCAAAAGTGCAGCCAGCAGCGGCAGCCAGCAGGAATCACTCACCGAGAATCAGAGAGCTCTGCGTGCCACTCCTGGTCTGGTCTCCTGCACTGCAATGTCCAATCACGCTCTCACAGGAAGTACTGTGAGAGCATAATTGGACATTGTCAGTGCAGAAGACCAGACCAGCGGCACACAGACCTATCGACCTCGGTAAGCCGTCCCTGCTGCTGGCTGGCTGCAATTCTGGAGGAGGGAGCACGAAGGGGGGGGGGCCCTAGGTGAGGGAGGTGGGGGGAGGCTTCCCCCTCCCCGCAGCTCTGTGCCCCCTTTCCCCCCTTCTTGCGCTGTGCCTCCCTCCTTTTTAGCACTGAGGCCCCCAGGAGGCGGGGCCCCCCGAGGGGAAAATCGGTACTTCGCCGGCTCAGTCCGAGCCTGACTGAACCTATTGAGTTGATGTTGTGGATAGTGTTCCCTGCTTGGTCTCCACACCCTCGGGCAGCACTGAGCTGCTATCCGTGGAATAGATCAGCTGCCTTGCGACGAATCAGCTGCTATCCTATCTGACAGTAGACTTTTCTGCAGGGGAAATACGGTAAGACATTGGTGGTAGACGACCTAATGTGCAAGTTCTGCCTAATCTTTTGATTACCCCCCCCCCCCCCCCAACACACACACCAACTAGTAGCCTTTTGGTGAGAACAATCTAAAAGGTCTTTTAGCACATTACTTTAGAAAGAGGAAATCATAAACATTTCCATGTCATTATATTAAAAATTCCTTTTGTATTTGAATTAGCAACCTACAATCAAGGCACCTCCATCCCCTTCACCCCCCATGGAGGAATGGGCTTCGCTCAAAGCAAAACCAGACCAGACTCTGCTGTGCCAACACATTGAGAAAATGGTGGAGGTAAGTACATCGCTTTCGGAACTGGAGCTCATTATATTCAGTTAGATGCTCATCTATCGTACAGGAAACACCAGGGCTCGGTAGTTTAACGGCAGAGACTTTTGGTGGCTGCATAATAAGCAGCCTTCCTACCAATGTAACATACGACCATCGCACATGTGCATTCAAGCTTATGATTCAGTCTAGTTGTTTCCAAGGGAGAGAGAAATTGGCCACTATAGAGGAAAAGAGCTGCTATAAAAAACATCCAGCGCTTTGCGTTGCTTTACCTCCAACCTAGATGGACGTTGCAGGAAGTCACCTGATCTCATATGAAGTATGAATCAACTAATATCTGTGTGAGGCTGTTGTGTGAACATTATGCTGTATACAAGCAGGCAGACCTATCAAGGAATACCAACAATTTCCACATTGCTTTTCTGAAAAACCTTCATATCATTAACAGCCTCATGACAAGATGTGGTCAATGAGATAAGTGGCTTTTAAACCTGTGGCCAGTTGTGCATTTTTTGATTACCTGCACATACTTGAATATAAACCGATCTGAATATAAACCAAGGTACTTAATTTTTCCTTGAGAAAGTAGAAAAATAGTTTGATTAGAGTATAAACCTAGGACCTTGCTGCCGCCCAGCACAAGAATCGCTGGCATAGAGCGATACACATCATGCCAGGCAATGTGATAGTAGTCACCACAGGGGCTAGATAGAACCTATAGGAGGCTGGCCTACTCAAAACACACAAGCTAAAAGCGGTGTCTGGCACCGTAATCCTACTGCTGCCGTCTCCGGACGCTGTATGTGCCAATGCTGCAGAACTGCTACCAGGGACACATTGCTGCACATTCATTGCCGACACAGAGGGGCTGCATGTGGAACATGTGAATATCGGCAGGAGTCCTACCCCACACTCCTGAAAGCCAGGGCTGCCATTTCAAGGCACTTTGCACCTGGCATGTGAACCATTCAGATCTCTGAATTGGGGACCCACCCAATTAGGCAAAGGTGTGGTTTGGCCTTTTTTTTGGTGGTGGGGGTGTAAGAGGGTAAAACCCCTACCATCAATTGAAAATCCATGCCAGCACACCCCTTGTCAGGTCACAGATGTAAGTGATTGGGCAGGGGTTGGTGCCCACAAGCAATGGGGGGGGGGGGGGGGGGGGGGGGGGGTGTGCTGGTGATATTGGTAAGATGGCTTCTGAGTGCCACCCACAATGATGCCGGCGTCTCTGCATCTCTAAAATGTTCAGGGCACCGCTGGTGGGAAAACCGGCAACAATATATCGGGGGCTCTTTGCAATCGATCCTGGGCACAAACCCCTGATCTAACCCCCTGCCTGGCAGTACAACTGAAAACAATCAACTATGGGTGGTGAGGTCAAAAAGATCTCAGGAATAATGTTGTGGACAGGCACAACACAACAGAATAAACGTATTAAACTTAGAATATTTTTATGTTCAGTTGAAGTGCTCAATTTTAAAAGCTGCAATGCCAAGCAGCTGCAGCTAAAGCAAATAAAATGTTGTGATGCATTGGAAGACATTGAGAAATAAAAACTCGGGATGCTAGCATGATACTGCCCCTATTTAGCTCTCTTGTAAGGCTGTATCAAGAAAAAAAAAGAGTACCTTTCCTTATACTCAGATCAATGTATATATCAGTATATATGGTATTTCCTTTCAAGAAATGGGCTGTATTCAATAAGCTATCTGACAAGCTCATTTACTTAGAGAACAACTCATTTTTTAACTCTTCTTTTTTAACTTTTCTTAGCAGGGCTTGTACTATCTGTACCTCTGTTTATCTCATCATGTCACATATCACTTCAGATACAATTTTAAAGCAAAAAACATGGTTCCACAAACAAGTGACACAGAATTTATCCTTTATCCATCTCACTGATTTTGTTTTTCATTTGTATTTCTGATCTGCTACTACTGTATAATAGCTATCATTTGGCTATTATAAATGTTTCAATCAATACATTCAGCTGAGAATATTATTTTGTGTGCATCTTTATTCTAGGCTGCAAAGCAACAGTATGTGAATGTTTGCTCTACATAACCCATAATTACCCTATTGTCCCAGTCTGTTAATCACATAGGAGTTCAGCTGGATTCATGTACTAAGTACGTATTATCCGGCCGCACGGTCAGTCTGCTCATCCTGCTGCCGCTGAAAATCCGGGTGACTCAGAGTAAGAAGTAATTCGGGAGTATGGCTATCACCGCTACCCGAATTACACTGAGAATCCTGCTGTGCGGCTATAGACATTCTTCCCTGCTCGTTTTTACAGTTGGTATTATGCATGTAGGTAAGGAGTGCATTCATGGAACCCGCCAATTCCTGATTTACCTGTTAGAATTCCAGTTGGTGCAGTGTGATTCATCACTCCACAGAATGGGTTCGACTCTCGCAGCAGTTATCACGCGAGCTGCGACACGCAAAGGTTTGTGCACGAACATCGTTCCTTCGCGTGATAAGCGAAAGTTTTGCTCGCGATCATGTGAGCTTTTCACGTGAAAATCGCACGTGATCGCGTGCAAACCTTCGCTTATCATGCGAAGTAACGCTGTTCACACACAAACCTTTGCGCGCGGCAACTCGCGTGATAACTGCTGTGATAGCAGTTATCACACTTTAGAGAATCGAGCCCAATATTTGTTTCCAATGTCAGCACGCTGTATACCCCTCCAGCCAGTGCTTGGCATTGCCAGTGGAAGAAAGGAGAAGGCACACCAGTGGCAAATGTTGTATTCAGATATGTACTGGCAGGTACACATTTGCCATAGGTGTGCCTCTCTCCTGATGGAGTTGGCACAGAGCAACTACATTCTCCAAGAGTGACCGAGTGCTGCAGGGGTAATGCTGATAAAGACTATTTTGCTATGCTTGGCTTTGCACCTGGCAATTTTAAAGGAGAATGTCATGCACTGGGAATTAATTTTTTTAACTGAAAAATGTTGTGGTCTTTAAGGCTCCTTGTGCGCTGCGTCTCCTTGCGTTACACTTCCCAGCCACATCTCCATCGCAAGGGACATGCCAGTCTATGGAGACCTGCATAGTTCATGCAATGCAACGCGGTGAGCCAGAAGTATCAAAATCGCCTCAATCCCGACGCACAGTCTGCAGCGTGTTACCGCATAAACCGTGCCTGCCGTACGGATTACGCAGCAATGAAAGGTAATGGGCAACACAGCACGTGTGCACAACGGGAGCACGATGTAAAGCGGCACGCATGTGCAGATGAACAGGAATCCCAGTGACGTAATTCCGGCTCAACCTGGAGTACGTAACATCACTAGCTGGGGGCATGCCTATGCATATGACCCTGTCGCCACACAGTGACGCAATGTCATATGGAGCCTTTCTGTGGTGCGATGCGGTGCTTGCACATACACACGTTATACTTACCTCCTGCATAGACTACTCATCAATAAACTTTCTCCTCTCCTGCATCCTGTTTGTCCATTGTGATGGAAATCTCTGCCCTCTATTTTAAAAATGGCGATGACTCAGTAACAGCTTCCGGGAGGTCAGCACTCCGTTAACCTGTAATATCGCCCACTTGAGCCATAGGGAAACATTGACATTACCTTACACATCAGTTGTCCTTTCAGTTATAACTGACAGCAACTGACATAGTGGCACCGGGCCCTAAGGCGGACACCGGAGGAGGCCAGGAGTCCCACCAGCAGATAGGTGAGTCTTTAAAACGCTACACAAGGACACTTTACACTTGGGGGTGACACCGGTTGGGGGTCCATCAATCGTTGCAACATGAAATGCCGTTACTGCCCAATCGAGCCCTCGCAACTGAAATTTTCCAGCATGTCTGATGCAACCCTTCGATTGGGACGCGATTCTCTTCTAATTTGATAAAATTATTGAATTAGATGGTCAACAGGGCTTCAATATCGAGTGATATACAGTAGTGTGGGTACCATAAGATACAATATTGAGTGCAAAACAAAAACATAAATGTGACAGTAATACAGTTGTCTAATAAAACATACAGCAATGAGCAGAGACAAAAGTGGAGAGAGCCCTGTCCTTATGGTCTTGTTATTCAGTGTTGCGTTTTTTTTCCCCTCCAGTCTGTGTTCAGGCTTTTTGATGAGGACGGTGATGGCCACATCTCACAAGAGGAGTTCCACACTGTTCGCAGCAACTTCCCTTATCTCTGCGCCTTTAATGAGATAGACCAGAATCAGTAAGTATGAACTCACGTCTGAAGCATGTACAGTATTATGCCTTCCAAAGGTGCAGAACTCATTCACACGGGAGATAGAATGTCGCGCTTGTCGGGCACTTCACCTTCCTGACTGCTTACCACAGGCGCCACTCACGTGCAATTAAAATGCGGAAGAATGGCCGTGTCTGTAAGGCTATATCCACCCTATAAAGTGCCAGCGCTTTTTCAAGTGCTGAGCAATTTTTTGAGATATTTAAAATCTTTCCCTTTGCTTTATAAGTGCTTTTCTAAGCACTTTTGCACAGCAGTTTTTTTTTCCACTTCCTGATGTCCTGACTATGCAAAGCGCTTTTTCAAGCGCTTTATGATTTCCCTATACCTTCCACTATAGGCAAATCGCCCCAAAAATGGTACAGGCAGCAGTTTGGTGAGCGGATCGAAATTGAACCGCTCGTATGTGAACACTCTCATAGGGAATCATTGCACAAGCGCTTTTTGGGCGATTTTCAAAATCACCAGCGCTTAAAAAAAAAACAGAAAACGCCCTGGTTGTGAACAAGCCCCTCCCACCACATTTTTTACCCGGTTGCAGAAAACTGCCACAGTAGCTAGATTCAGAAGTGACTCCATAGAGGGGACTGCCTCTTCACCGCCTGTACCAAGTGCTGGCAAGCCTGGATTTCACCACAATTCAGCCGTCCGTGTGAAAGGGGCCTTCTGAAGCAATTTTATGACTAAAGCCTTTTTTGGATTACCTGCATGCATACTATAATTTTAACCACTTCCCGACCGCCCCTAGGTGGCAGAAAGTGGCCGTGTGCTTTTCCGTCTTGCCCCCCCCCCCCCCCCCCCCCCCCGCTGGTGCATCCCGTTCCTCTGCCCTGCAAAACATACTGTTTCAAAACTTCTGTTATGCACTGATGTTTTGCAGGAAGTGATTAAAAAACAACCTCCTCCTGATTTCCTACAAATTACCTTAGACATTCCTGCCTCAACTTCAAAGGTTGCAGATACCTTAAAATAGTTTTGTATATCTCAAATATCTTGATGACATCATATTTTTCTTGCTCTACTTTTCTTTCCTTGCAGCAAGGCTATTGAGAGGAATCAGTGTTGACTATACTTGCCATGATCTCTGCTAACAGGGGCAGAATTACCCTGCAAAAAAGATTGCATGGGGCCCACTAGGTCCATACCTCCCCCCCCCCCCCAAAGGGACCCACCCCCTCCCACCATGCAGAGTAGCGCAGGGAGCGTGATATTTACCTGGTATTGGTCATGTGATAGGGAGTTGGTGAATGGCAGCCAGCAGATGCGCTATGATGCAAGGTGGAGACACCAAGCACTGGAACAGGTAGTAAATATTACCTGCTTCCAGTGCTGCGAATACCCTCCCTGCATCACAGCACACTCTCTCTGCTGCCATTCACTGGTTCACTACCACATGACCAATGCAAGTCGTCATGTGATCGGGAACTCTGCAAATGGCAGCAAAGAGTGCTGCTACTGTGCTACACGGAGATCCGGGGCACTGGAAGCAAGCAAATATAAGGCACCCTGTGCTACTCTGCATGCAGATGGGAGGGCCCCCCTGCAGTCGTGGGGGCTTTTGTTACACCTGAGTCTTCTATTATCGTGCTCTGGTAAGGAATTTACCTGGTATGTGGCAAGGAGTTAACTTGACAACCCTGAATCCGAGTGACTGATGGGAGTTTGTAGTTCTGTGGGTCATTCTGTCAGAACAGGAGTAGAAACACAGTAACAATTGCCACTGCCATTCCAGCATGGGATCTGATGCTATATTGATTTGTGTGGTAATATGTACTGCAGGAAAAGAAAAGAAATAACAGACAGGCAGTGGTACAACTTATTAGTTTAAAACTAATGTCCAGACAAATGTTTTTTCGTTCATTGCCTCCTGCACTGAAATACATTAACGTTGAGCGAAACCACCTCTGCTGCTTTTTGCCGGCTGTTTCTCTGAGTCCACATGAGTCCCAAGATTTTCTGGTAAAAGACTTTTAGCCTTATCTTTAACCACTTCTCTACCACATGTTTTTTTCCCCTTCAAAAGCTCTTCCCATTCATTCGGTAATAACTTTATCACTAATTATCACACTGAAATGATCTATACATTATTTTTTGCGGGAAAAACTAGGCTTTCTTTGGGCAGTACTTTATGCTAAGAAGTATATTATTTTATATGCATTTGACCGGGAAGAAGAAGAAAAAAATGAAAAAATCACCATTTCTCAGCTTTCAGCCATTGTAGTTTAAAAATAAAATGTGCTATTGTAAAAAAAACAGACACATTTTATTTGCCCATTTGTCCCGGTTATTACAATGTTTAAATTGTGTCCCTAGTACAAAGTATGGCGATAATATTTTATTTTGGGTTAGGGGTGAAGGAGTATCAAAAATAAGGAAAATGTATTTAATGTTCCTATGGTAAGTGAATAATGGTGTATTTGGAAGTAGTTTTACTTTTTGGCCACAAGATGGTGGTATACGTACTCAGTTTTCTAAAAATAGAAAACAGAGCTAAATATTTACATGTGTTTATAGGTGTTTGTAAACCAGGACGTAGAAAAGCGTGTCAGAAGTTGCTAGGTGGTTAAAGGATAACTGATGTGAGAGGTATATAGAGGCTGCCATATTTATTTCCTTGTGTTTTTTTTTTTTTTCCTGGGACGGTATGGCTGTCCCTGCTGCTTTTATACTACAGTGAAGTATGTGTTATTTTGCAGACGTGCTCATATGTCTGTACACTCCTGAACATTTCCTCTACCAGATGACTTTTCTCGGAATAGATCAACAACCCTAAAGCAAACAAAATCGCAACAAAATAGACATATTGAGATCAAGCAGAGGCAGTATAACAAAACATGTACATCTAAAGGGATGTCAGGATGCCTCGCAATGTCCTCATTGCAATAAACAGCTTGTAACAACACATAGACACTCCACACTGCTCTGCTGTTACCGCAAAGGTTTTCTTCAATGGGCTTCAGTAATTTACCGCACTTCTACCGCACCTGTGAAAATTTTTATGAATTGGCACACAAAAGTCTAAAATGCGGTATTTTCCCGACCAGATTTTTTTCCCGCGCAGCCTTTATGAATTGACCCCATAGTGCAATAACACAACATTATACCCCATGTGAACTTGTTTAGTATTAGTATCCTTTTAGTTCCCCCAGAGAACAAGAGAGGGGGAGCCAGGGCGGCTGTGAAAAGCAATGATACAAGTAGCTGTTCGGAGAGCAGGCAGGGCTGGGCGGAGGCAGAGGCGAGAGAGGCTCCAGCCTCAGGGCACAGTGTAGGAGGGGGCCAACAACTCACTCAGCTATCATTCCCCTATAGTGTTTGAAGCAGGGGGAAATAAGAAAAGGGGATAAATGGCAGTGACTGCAAGCCAGATATCCAGAGATTAAGGTGTTGGAGGGGTTGGGGTCCCTGGGGTGCCTCTTATTCTAATAGCAATCAGTGTGGGATGGCTAGGGGTGAGGGATGGAGGGGCGCACTTTGGTGTCTCAGCCTTGGGTGCTGGAGGATCTTGTCCCGGCTCAGTGAGTAGGGGAAATGAGGAGGTGTGAGGGGGTGCGTGCACCCTACACACGGATGGCTGATCATCTGGTCATCTGGTAGAAAGCACTTTCAGGAGTGTATTGACATAAGTGCGGTACTGCAAAATCAAAGCTCCCAACTATCCCTCTTTGGGAGCCCTGTCCCTCTCCCTGTTTCCTCCTCATTTGTCCCTCTTTCAGGACTTTGTCCCTCTTTCTATGTAAATATATATATTTCTCTTCTAAAAAATGTGTTTGATTGACGCCAAACTTTATTCCCTTTCTTTAAATTGATATATTACTAAATTTTAAAATGTTAATTTGAAGGAAAATAAACCAGGATAGAAAGGACCAGTGTGGTTTGAATTATAAAACAACGTATTTTTCTTATGAAATCTTTATCGTATGTGTGACTAGGGGTGTGATGAGGGCGTGATTAGGGGTGTGGCAGGGGTGTGGCTTAAGTGTCTCTTTCTCATCTCAAAAAATTGGGAGGTATGGCAAAATCACTAACATGCACTGTGCGGATTGAAGTGATGAGAATGTGCGCTCCACTAAGATTTGAACACTACTAAAGGTTTAGGTGACATTTTAAGCCAAGCACAGCTATAATCTGAAATATTTGCACTACAGTAAATTAAATTGAAACCCTTTCCTGAACTTGAGTTTTTTTGCGTGCACTTTCAGCACAACCTCAAAATATTTTAGCCAGTGTTTAGGTTTTATATTACTAACATTATTTATATGGTACAGATTATCGTTATCTTTCCAGCAGAGATATGAGCATTATGGCAGAAATGAGGTCGGCATGAAATGAGAATATTAACATTTTAGAATTACACATATTAAAAGGTCAGTGAATTATAGCCGTTACTGATAGATAAAGAGGAACCAGCCACTTACCCAAAACTTTCTCCAACACGTGGTCACATGGGGCTGAGAGGTCAACTTTTGGAATTAGTATCAGCCATAAGATTGTCAATCAACTTGTACTAAAAAGAAGGTGAATACTGGGGCGACATCTGAAAAACAAGCCTTGTAATGCTCACCTGAATTGTATCAGCTATAAGGCCTAGGGCCCACTAGAAGCGTACAGGGCGCCAGGGCTTTTTGGCGCATGGTGAGCCGAATTTAACGTCTCACTCTGCTGCCACACAAATTCGGGGCGGGGGCCTTAACTCATATTCCCCCTCTGAGTCATGGCAACTCAGAGGGAGATGTAATTCGGGGTCCGGTAATCGCGGGATCCCCGATTTACCCCATACGTTGAACATGGACTATTTATTCAAAAATGTGGTTATGAGCGCTCCTCTAAAAGTAAAATTAAAGGATAGAAAGTACATAAAAAAACGAAACTTTGTGATTTCAATCTGCAGTAATGGTGAAGCTAAATGGATTGCCACATAGTGGGGGGTATCCACCCTAAATACAATATCTGTGCAGGCGCTCAACATGTAAACCAGAATGGGACAAAGTGACTTAACCTTCCTGGCGGTAAGCCCGAGCTGAGCTCGGGCTATGCCGCGCAGGAAGATATCTCAGCCCCTGGTGGGGCGATTTGCACACTTTAAACTGCTGTACGCGCAGCTAGCACTTTGCTAGCCGCGCGTACAGCTCGATCACCGCCGCTCTGCGGCGATCGCCCGCACGCAGCGGCACAAGAGAGGCCCCCCCCACCAGAGCCCTGCGCTGCCCGGACCAATGAGTTCCGGGCAGCGCTATGGGCTGGATCGGAGACGTCTGACGTCAGGACGTCGGCTGACGTCCATGACGTCATTCCGATCGTCGCCATGGCGACAGGAGAAGCCAAACAGGGGAGCGCGTTATATACGCGTTCCCCTGTTTGCTTTTGATGCCGGCGACGATCGCACTAGAAGGACACATGCGCCCTCTAGTGGTGTTTCATGTAGCTACCACTCTGGTAGCTTTACATGAAACAAAAAAAAAAAAATAAAAAAAAAAGGATTTTTGCCTAAGTGGCAAAAAAAAATTAACCGCCAGGAGGGTTAAACACCAGCAGTCCAAGTCTATTGTTTCATCTTCAACAGGGTTATACATCCAGGAAAAAACAATCCACACTAGGTACTCTCACCGAATAGGATGGCTGATTAATTTACAGATCAGCATAAACAGCATGTCAGTAGCATCTCATGGGCATCTTTGTGTGAGGTGGTCAAAGAATGTGACATTGCAATGAACGCAGTGATGCTGTATGGGTCCAAAGAGAACTACTTCCTTTACTTCCTGTTTTTTTTGCACTGCAGACTTGATGTGAGCCAACGACACAGAGACAGGAGAAACTAAGGATATTGAACATGAAGCTATGCGAGCTATATGAAGCTAAGTAAGCTAAGCTTGTATACCGCAGCAGATAAAGCTGCAGGTGGAAGCTAAAAGAAGATATAGTTAAAGGGGTTCTTCCGCGAATGAGGAAAAAAATAAAAAGTGGTTTATGCATAAACTATTAAACATCCTTGTAAAATAGTGTAAAAAGTTTATTTTTTTTTTAAAATGAATGGTTTCATCAGTATAACATGGATTGTAAATAGTGACGGATGACGGCCCGGGAGGCTAATCCATTTGTTAGGAATGTTTTTCTTTTACTTTCTTATCACAACCATAACTGCTGCCTACATAGTTTTCAGTGGTGTAACCCACTTCTAGCAGGAATCGCCGTTATAACCCTAATAGCTGAGCTGTGCTGAGCTGCTGAATATGTGTTTACATTGTTGCTAGGCAACCAGAACCCAGGTGCAGAGACTTCTTTTGTGAAAAGTCATAAGCAGCTGGGAGAATCAATCCCATCTACACCATATGATTCTTTGTCAGATTCGATTCAATTTGATTCTTTTATTGATATGATTTGATTCAATCTGACATGTCCGATTCATGATTCGATTCAATTCGATTCAACTTGAATCATATCATGAATTGGACATGTCAGATTGAATCAAATCAAATCAATGAATCGAATCAAATTGAATCGAATCTGACAAAGAATCATATGGTGTAGATGGGACTGATTCTCCCAGCTGCTTATGACTCTTCACAAAAGGAGTCTCTGCACCTGGGGTCTGGTTGCCTAGCAACAATGTAAACACATATTCAGCAGCTCAGCGCAGCTTAGCTATTAGGATAATAAGGTCTATTCCTGCTAGAAGTGCGTTATACCACTGAAAACTATGTAGGCAGCAGTTATGGTTGTAAAAGAAAGTAAAAAAAAAAAAAAACACCCCTTGCAAATGGATTAGCCTCCCAGTCCTTCATAGGTCACTATTTACAATACATCTTAAATTGACTTTTTACACTATTTTAGAAGGATGTTTAATAGTTTATGCATAAACCACTTTTTATTTTTTTCCTCATTTGCGGAAGAACCCCTTTAACTACCAAAAACAAATACAAAAAAACCTTAAAGGACCACTATCGCGAAAAAAGTAGGCAGTTAAACCGACAGGTTTTGGGCCAGTCCATCTCCTCATGGGGGATTCTCAGGATTTTCTTTGTTTTCAATAGCATTTCATGAACAGCAATTTAACTGCCAAGATAGTAAGATACCAGCCAGCCTCCCTACTCAATTGCACACTATTTTGTCAGTTAGGCTTTGCAACTGCTGTTTTGGAAATGCTGTTGAATACAAAGAAAACCCTGAGAATCCCCCATGAGGAGATGGACTGGCCCAAAACCTGTCGGTTCTGTCCAATTTCAACCGCCTACTTTTTTCGTTATAGTGGCCCTTAACCAGTACACCTGCCTAATGGCTGGATAGTGTACTGGTTAAGGGCTCTGCCTCTGACACAGGAGACCTGGGTTTGAATCTTAGCTCTTCCTGTTCAGTAAGCCAGCACTTATTATGTGAGGAGACCTTGGGCTAGACTCCCTAACACTGCTAGTGCCTTTAGAGCGCGCCCTAGAGGCTAAAGCTCTGGTGCCTTGAGTCTGTCAGAATAAAGCACAATATAAAAAGTCTGTGTCTAATACTGCGACAGTCCCCCTTGCTCCACCAAAACAACTGAGGCATCAACTCCACATGACTTCCCGAAGGAGTCCAGGATGTTAGTGTTTCAAGCACATGTCAGTATAAGGTCACAGTCTAAAGGAATAGGTGCTCTATAAGGAATAGTCAAAGTGATGACTACACCCCTGAATAAGTGAATAGTTGGAAAAATAACTTTTGTTGAGAAAACAATTTTTTTGCAGTGTAAATTACATAAAAAACATTGCGTTTTATAATAATAAGTAATTTACAAAGCGTGTAAAAAAATTCCAGAAAAGAAAAGTTCTAGGCTCCTTACACACTATGGGGTCGATTCACTAAGCTGACTGCAACAGCAGCTCGAAACAACAGCTTAATGACAGCAGTGAGTGGTAATAATTATCAGCGCACAATATACAGCCATAGCGTGCACTGCTAAATTACGCTCTGCTCTGATAGTTTAAAGAGCACTCGTTAAACTTAACGAGCGCTCCACTGAACCTGCCCGGAGCCCCGGTGGGTCCAGTGTCTTCAATATCAAAGCATGATATTCCTGCACTTTGATCGGCCCAGTAGGCTGACTGTCAAGTGACAATGTTAAAGCAAATGAAAAGAAAAACCTATGGGGTCTTGCACACCTACCACGGTTGGATGCGAAGTGCTGAAAGTATCGAATTTACTGTGACGACAACATCGCGTTATCGGCAACCACCTGCGGTGATTTGTGGTAATGTGCAGTGACCGGAAGTCATGTAAGATATTTGGCGTTCGTGTTTGCATCCCTACATTTGCTATTTTTGCCACAGGAAGTGAGTGCTAGAAAGCCTTACTTTCGGCTTGGCTAAAGGCTATTTTCGACGTTACGGTGTAATGTGATCATCCGATCGCACCGCTAACGCTGGTTTCCACCATTGGTGGGCCAAAATTTTGCATATGTGTAATTAATCGTAATTAATTTCATATTTAATAGTAATATTAAATAATTTTGCGTACATTTTCACGCATAATTTTGTGCAGACTTTAGCGGTTAATAGCAAAGGCCCCAAACATGATATTGCTACCAAATACAGTAGTTTGCAAAAGTATTCGGCCCCCTTGAAGCTTTCCACATTTCGTCATATTACTGCCACAAACATGAACCAATTTTATTGGGATTCCACATGAAAGACCAATACAAAGTGGTGTACACGTGAGAAGTGGAACGAAAATCATACAGGATTCCAAAAATGTTTTACAAATCAATAACTGCAAAGTGGGGTGTGCGTAATTATTCAGCCCCTTTTGGTCTGAGTGCAGTCGGTTGCCCATAGACATTGCCTGATGAGTGCTAGTGACTAAATAGAGTGCACCTGTGTGTAATCTAATATCAGTACAAATACAGCTGCTCTGTGACAGCCTCAGAGGTTGTCTAAGAGAATATTGGGAGCAACAACACCATGAAGTCCAAAGAACACATCCGACAGGTCAGGGATAAAGTTATTGAGAAATTTAAAGCAGGCTTAGGCTACAAAAAGATTTC
This sequence comes from Hyperolius riggenbachi, assembly GCF_040937935.1. NCBI lineage: Eukaryota > Metazoa > Chordata > Amphibia > Anura > Hyperoliidae > Hyperolius > Hyperolius riggenbachi. Next base: position 49,975,547 of record NC_090656.1, read on the forward strand.
CAAAGCCTTGAACATCCCACGGAGTACTGTTCAAGTGATCATTCAGAAATGGAAGGAGTATGGCACAACTGTAAACCTACCAAGACAAGGCCATCCACCTAAACTCAAAGGCCGAACAAGGAGAGCGCTGATCAGAAATGCAGTCAATAGGCCCATGGTGACTCTGGACGAGCTGCAGAGATCTACAGCTCAGGTGGGGGAATCTGTCCATAGGACAACTATTAGTCATGCACTGTACAAAGTTGGCCTTTATGGAAGAGTGGCAAGAAGAAAGGCATTGTTAACAGAAAGCATCAGAAGTCCCGTTTGCAGTTTGCCACAAGCCATGTGGGAGACACAGCAACCATGTGGAAGAAGGTGCTCTGGTCAGATGAGACCAAAATTGAACTTTTGGGCCAAAATGCAAAGTGCTATGTGTGGCTGAAAACTAACACTGCACATCACTCTGAACACACCATCCCCACTGTCAAATATGGTGGTGGCAGCATCATGCTCTGGGGGTGCTTCTCTTCAGCAGGGACAGGGAAGCTGGTCAGAGTTGATGGGAAGATGGTTGAAGCCAAATACAGGGCACTCTTGGAAGAAAACCTCTTGGAGACTGCAAAAGACTTGAAAATGGGGTGGAGGTTCACCTTCCAGCAGGACAACGACCCTAAACATAAAGCCAGGGCAACAATGGAATGGTTTAAAACAAAACATCACACCACACTTTACAGTTATTATTATTTTTTTAAATGTTTGGAATGATGTATGATTTTCGTTCCACGTCTCACATGTACACCACTTTGTATTGGTCTTTCACTTGGAATTTCAATAAAATTGATTCATGTTTGTGGCAGTAATATGACAAAATGTGGAAAACTTAAAGGGGGCCGAATACTTTTGCAAGCCACTGTAGCTACACATGTTAATACTGGGTACAAGTCAAAAAAACACTGTCGTTTTTGAGAAAATCGATTTTAACCACTTCCCAACTGAGGGGTTTTACCCCCTGACCACCAGAGCAATTTTCACCTTTCAGCGCTCCTTCCATTCATTCGTCTATAATTTTATCATTACTTATCGCAATGAAATGAACTATATCTTGTTTTTTTCGCCACCAATTAGGCTTTCTTTAGGTGGGACATTATGCCAAGAATTATTTTATTCTAAATGTGTTTTAATGGGAAAATAGGAAAAAATGTAGGAAAAAATTTATTATTTTTCAGTTTTCGGCCTTTATAGTTTTTAAATAATGCATGCTACTGTAATTAAAACCCATTAAATGTATATGCCTATTTATCCCGGTTACAAAACCGTGTAAATTATGTCCCTATCACAATGTTTGCCGCCAATATTTTAATTGGAAATAAAGGTGCATTTTTTTCAGTTTTGCGTCCATCCCCAATTACAAGCCCATAGTTTATAAAGTAACAGTGTTATACCCTCTTGACATAAATATTTAAAAAGCTCAGTCCCTAAGGTAACTATTTATGTCTTTTTTTAAATTGTAAATTTTTTATTTTTTTTTTAATTACAAAAAAATAAATAAAAAATTGGGGAGTGTGGGAGGTAAGGAGTAAATTTTTTGTGTAAAACTAGTTTATTTGTGTGTAAAAAATGCTTAGAGTGTAGTTTTACTATTTGGCCACAAGATGGCAACAGTAACTTTTTGTTTCATGCGACCTGCAAGCGTCCTTCCGGACGCTTCCAGGAAGTAGAAAGAGGCTGGGAGTTTGTTATTGCTCACAATGATCGCGCTGCTCAGCCGAGCGGCAGCGGATCATTGCAGGGCTTAGATCAACGAACGGGAATGGATTTTCCCGTTCGTTGATCTCTGGGCGAGCGGGCGGCGGCGTGTTTACTAGCGGCGGGCGGCGTGTTTACGAGCGGGAGCGCGGGCAGCGGCGGGAGTGCGCAAAGTACGGATTTCTCCGTCCCTGGGGGTTAAAGGATGGAAAAAGGGACGGAGAAATCCGTACGGGCGGGGGTAAAGTGGTTAAGAATGCAAAGAAAAATGGTTTTTAAACTCGTTTTTCTGAGTTTAAAAACCATTTTTTCTTTGCATTATTTTAAATCGATTTTCTCAAAACCTACAAGGTCTTTTTGGAAAATTCTTTTTCTGGCTTGTACCCACTATTCTCCTCAACATATTTAGCAATTTTGATGTAAATAGCATGTATTAAGGCGTTGCTATTTACTGCCAAAGGCGGCATGAAATTACGCAAAATTTTACAAATAGTAATTACATAGATGCGTAATTGCAAAAATGTACATGAAATTTAGCGTAATCGTAATTAGCTGATTACGATCATCACTAGTTTCCACCGGCCTTAGGCTAGTTGCAACACCTTGCATTGCGTTGTGTTGTAATTTACATGTAACCCAACTGAAAAAACAAAAACCTTTACAGTGGCATGTGATGTAACGCCCAACAGGTCGCTTCCTCAGAGGCTCAGATAAAGGCTGCCGATGGTTACCGTAAGTCACTATTGAATCAGATGCAGGGATGGTCGTGGTCATTCATCTTTGCTACGCTGGAACTATGCGTAGTTTTATGCAATTACGCTTCGCCAAACTACGACTTCGAAATGAAATATTCGCTTCGTATGCATTTCATAGACTACGCGTTGAAATATACAATTACGCGTAGTGTGATGCGTAGTGTATGCGGATGCTTATGCCCGTATGCAGAAAATGTTATGCATTAATTCCTCTTTAAATGCTTATACAAGGAACTCTTCTATGCGTACATTCCCCTTTCCAACGTGTAAATTTGTAAGTATACAATCGTACGCGGAAAATTAGATGCGAGTAACGCATTTGTAGTTCACTACGCAGTACAAATGTTAACTACGCATAGTGGGCGGAAGCTACGCGTAGCAGTACTTCGTTATGGGTAAATTCGTGAGCGTAGTTTTGAAACTTCACCTACGAACTACGATGCGTAGATGCGAACTACGATGCGTAAATTCGCACTGGCGTAGTTTCTGCTCATCCCTGATCAGATGTAGATGGAAATGCTAGCACAGAGGCATATTACAAAGACCACAGAATGGATAAAGGAATCTGGCATCAATAGCATCTGAGTCTGAAAAAAAAAGTCTTCAGATTCATGGTGGAAAGAGAACCAGCATGAACTCTGAGCAGTTTATCCGCTGTGTTCCCCCTGTGCCCAGCATAAGGACGTTGGTTTTCTCTGCAAAGTTGTTTTTGCCATAATTCACACTAACATTTAAGTTCAACAGTATTTTATTTTGTCATGGGTTGCACAGCAGAGTGAATAATTGAGGTCAGCACAATTCATTTCAATATAGTTATAATTACAGTTGACAGATGTGTTTGGCACACGGAAAGAAATGTTTCCTATTATGAAAAACAATCATAGGTTCTAGTTACATTTAAAAGAAAATCATGCTACATTTTTTTTTGTCTGTGTTTCTCCTGTACTTTTTTTGAATATTGTTCAAGTTTTAAGTGGTATTTTATTTTAAAGGAAACCTGAGATGTTAAAAACATAAGCCTTTATACTTACCTGGGGGTTCCTCCAGCCCCCTGTAGGCCATGAGCTCCCTCGCCATCCTCCTGGGCCACTTTGTTCCTCCACTGTCTGCCCCGGTAGTCGAGGACTACTGTGCCTGCGTGGTCCTGGTCGCATGAGCCCTTGGTTGTGCTCCCATGGCAAGGAGCGCTCTGCGCCTACGCAGTTAGTTAAGGCTTGTAACACTATCGGCCACGGAAGGGTGACCAAAATGGCACATGGCCAAGGCCGCCCATGTGCAGTGGAGCATGACTGGCCCAGTCAAGGACTTTATTGGTTCGGACAGTGGAGGAGGGAGCCCACGGCATATAGGGGTCTGGAGAAAGCCGTAGGTAAGTATAAATGCTTATGTTTTTTACATCTCGGGTACACTTCAAGGGCTTGTATTTTTTCTTTATACATATTGTATGGACGATAAATCTGCAAAGTTTTCTGCATTTTGCATGTACCAATTTTGAAATGCTTAATTACTGTACTAGGTTTGCTGGATTTGCAAAAAATGACTTCCTGTGTGGATGTCAGTTGCAGCTTAGTTAGACAGTTCACAGACTACTAATTAAAGCGGATCCGAGATGAAAAACTAACTATAACAAGTAACTTGTCTATGTATCTTATCTAAAGTTTAGATTAGACAGCAAATATAGCTGCAAACAGCTTTAATAGAAAATAATTATTTCTTCCTGTGATACAATGACAGCAGCCATGTTGTTTGTAAACATTACACAGAGGCAGGCTTATCTGTATCTTGATCACTAAGCCTGTGAAAGAAAAACAAATCCCCCCTCCTCCCTCCACCCCTCTGCCTCTGAAATCAATGGCTAGTAACACCTCCTCCTCCTCCTGCCCAGACTGAGCTCCCATGAGCCCTTGCTACTGCCAAGGCTCTCTGAAAACCTGTGAGCATGGTTTATTTAGTTTATAGGGAATTAGAGTATTAAAACAAAAACAAAAAAGTATTTGGCTTGAGGAATGCCCTATAAACAATAGGAAAGGAACACAATTATGCAAGGAGTAAAAGTTCACCTCGGATCCACTTTAAGTCTAAACACCTTCAGTTATCCCAGCATCACCCAGTAGGGTAGGAGGTAGGAGGAGAGATTAGCCAGTGTTTCTACTTTGTGCTGGGGATCTGTTTTGAGCTGGGAAGGCAACTCAACATCAACAACATCATTTGTAAAGAACTTTTCTCCCATAAGACTTAAAGTGCATGACATGTCTTTGACCAGTAGTTAGCGGTTCGTTTAATTAACAGAGAAAGAAAACTGAGTGTCTGAAAACTCCAGACTAAACATGTTGGCCATTCACACTGCATTGGGCTGGAGCTGTCCTGATTAGTTTTGGTAAGGAGTTCCAAAGAAAGTGAGCATTATGACTGAAGGATCTGGTTCTAAAGGGTTTGAAGTACATCCTGTAGTTGAGTAAATTCTTATATCCTGCTGATCTGAGGTTGTAGGAGGTGTGGTGCAGTGTTAACCACTTAAGGACCGCAGGAACTTTCTAGGATCTGTGCTGGGTGAGCTCTTCAGCCCCAGCACAGATCAGGTAATAGGCAGGGCGATCAGACTCCCCCCCAGCAGGACATCCCCCTAGTGGGGAAAAAAGGGGGGGGGGGAGTCTGATCGCCCTGCCTATTACCTGATCTGTGCTGGGGCTGAAGAGCTCACCCGCTGCCTTGTGCCTGGCGGGGGGGCTCCTCAAAGTCCCCCTCCGCAGCGCTATTCCCCCTCCCTCTCCTTCCCTCTCTCTCCTTCTAAAGATAGGCGGTACATTACAGCAATCCGTCCTGCACCACCTCTGATAGGCTTCAGCCTATCAGATGCCGGCGATCCCCGGCCAATCAGAGGCCGGGGATCGCCGATCTCCTTTACGGCTCTGCTGTAACAGCAGCGCTGTACGATGTAAACACTGGGGATTTCTTCCCCGGGTGTTTACATCTAGCCTGCCAGCCACGATCGGAGGCTTGCAGGCTGTTTACAGAGACTCCCTCCGTGAACTGACATGGAACGGCCTGCTGGAAATACAGGAAAGACTATCGGCGGCGGTTGGTCGTTAGTTAAAGTGGTAACTGTTGGGCATAAAATCAAAACTCAATTCTTTATTTTTATCTGGTAAACACGTAATAAAGTTAACCATGCAATCCAAAAGTTAAAAACCCCTCTTTTCTTCTCCGTAGAACATCATTCCCCAGTTTCCCTGGCTCCTATTTGGTACATCTGCTGCACAAAGGAAGTTGCAGGGCATGCTGGGTTTCCTTTTTTCTTCTTTACTTTCCCCTCAGACTTAACTAATGCAGCCTAATTCACTGAAGCCTCTTTCCCTCCTATTTTCCCCATCCGACACCTCTGTTCCTCTCTGATTGGCCAATATTTCTCAATGCACTTTCTACTGCAGACCTGGGTGGGAGTGTCTGAAGACTGGGAGGGGGCAAGCAATGATACACAGCGTAAGGGAGGAAATTATGTCGGGATTGGCTTCAAGATAGACACAGACAAAATAAAAAATCCCTAAGAAGGATTTTCTCTTTTTTTCCTATAGAAAAATTGCTAAAATCAAAATGTGGACATTGCAATACCAGTGTTAGAGTAGAAAGGATCCGGGCACCATCGAAATGCAACTTTGCGACATTGCAATACGTATGTTATGTAAGTAGAGCAAGTATTTATCTACTTATGTGTTTTTTTCTGAGATAGTATGGCTGACAGCTCCACTTAAACAAATTCTTCAGATAGCTAGGGATTGAATTGCATAAGAACATAAATGTTATGGGAAATTTGGGTGCCTGTTAGGGCCAGAAGTTTGGTCGGCGCCATAGGCGCCCATTGAAATATTGGCTTTGAGGGGAAAGTTTTTTTTTTTTTTGCATTTTTTTTGACGATTAATGGAGAGGTGCAGTTAAGGCAAGCTGTGTTAGGTTGGTTATTAAGATTACAGTGGGAGTTAGTTAAGGTTAGTAGGTTAGCCATGACGGATGGTGGTTAAGGCTAGCCATGACAGTAGGGCGGTTAAGATTAGCCATGGGGGGTAGGTGGTTAAGGTTAGTGTGTGTAGGTGTCAAAAAACCGATACAGCGCTCACCACCTTTGGTTATATGGCCTATTGTCCAAACTGCTGCTTGCTGTCTGAAGGTCAGATGAAGTCCTCCCTTTTGCAAATATTCTTTATCACAGCCGCGCTTCTGGCAATATATAGAATCCTCAGAGTCCAGATAGATTCTTGCAATGAGTGTGTCACAATACTTGCTGGTATGTACACAACACAAACACCGCTCCTCATAGTGTAAAACTGTAAAAATGTAATATGGCAAGTGACGAAACGCGTAGGGCGGAGCCTGGGAGACGCACGCTGCCTGGATAGAACGATACACAGGACGGAGGGACGGCTGGAGAAGCGTGGAAAGAGCTGCAGCCGCCGGCTATGTGAGATACGCTTGTTTTAATTGTTTATCTGGTACGCATACCTTTTAGCAGGGCTGACAAGCCATATTAAATTTTTACAGTTTTACACTATGAGGAGCGGTGTTTGTGCTTACTTTTAGTGTACATACCAGCAAGTATTGTGACACGCTCATTGCAAGAATCTATCTGGACTCTGAGGATTCTATATATTGCCAGAAGCGCGGCTGTGATAAAGACAGTGTGTGTAGGTGGTAGTGTTGGGCGAACACCTGGATGTTCGGGTTCGCGAACGTTCGCCGAACATGGCCGCGATGTTCGGGTGTTCGCGCCGAACTCAGAACATAATGGAAGTCAATGAGGACCCAAACTTTCGTGCTTTGTAAAGCTTCCTTACATGCTACATACCCCAAATTTGCAGGGTATGTGCACCTTGGGAGTGGGTACAAGAGGAAAAAAAATATTTGAAAAAGAGCTTATAGTTTTTGAGAAAATTGATTGTAAAGTTTCAAAGGAAAAAATGTCTTTTAAATGCGGAAAATGTCATTTTTCTTTGCACAGGTAACATGCTTTTTGTCGCCATGCAGTCATAAATGTAATACAAATAAGAGGTTCCAGGAAAAGGGACCGGTAACGCTAACCCAGCAGCAGCACACGTGATGGAACAGGAGGAGGGCGGCGCAGGAGGAGAAGGCCACGCTTTAAGACACAACAACCCAGGCCTTGCATAAGGATAAGAAGCGTGCGGCTAGCAATGCATTTTGTCGCCATGCAGTCATAAATGTAATACAGATAAGAGGTTTCGTAAAAAGGGACCGGCAACGCTAACCCAGCAGCAGCACACGTGATGGAACAGGAGGAGGCGCAGGAGGAGATGGCCACGCTTTCAGGCGCAACCCAGGCCTTGCATGAGGACAAGAAGCGTGCGGATAGCAATGCATTTTGTCGCCATGCAGTCATAAATGTAATACAGATGAGAGGTTCAATAAACAGGGACCGGAAACGCTAACCCATCACAGATGTTCATTGTTCATGTTACTTGGTTGGGGTCTGGGAGTGTTGCGTAGTCGTTTCCAATCCAGGATTGATTCATTTTAATTTGAGTCAGACGGTCTGCATTTCCTGTGGAGAGGCGGATACGCCGATCTGTGACGATGCCTCCTGCAGCACTGAAACAGCGTTCCGACATAACGCTGGCTGCCGGGCAAGCCAGCACCTCTATTGCGTACATTGCCAGTTCGTGCCAGGTGTCTAGCTTCGATACCCAATAGTTGAAGGGTGCAGATGGATTGTTCAACACAGCTACGCCATCTGACATGTAGTCCTTGACCATCTTCTCCAGACGATCGGTGTTGGAGGTGGATCTGCACGCTTGCTGTTCTGTGGGCTGCTGCATGGGTGTCAGAAAATTTTCCCACTCCAAGGACACTGCCGATACCATTCCCTTTTGGGCACTAGCTGCGGCTTGTGTTGTTTGCTGCCCTCCTGGTCGTCCTGGGTTTGCGGAAGTCAGTCTGTCGGCGTACAACTGGCTAGAGGAGGGGGAGGATGTCAATCTCCTCTCTAAAGTCTCCACAAGGGCCTGCTGGTATTCTTCCATTTTGACCTGTCTGACTCTTTCTTCAAGCAGTTTTGGAACATTGTGTTTGTACCGTGGATCCAGAAGGGTATAAACCCAGTAATTGGTGTTGTCCAGAATGCACACCATGCGTGGGTCGCGTTCAATGCAGTCTAGCATGAATTGAGCCATGTGTGCCAGAGTCCTGCCAGAATCCTCATCATCCTCTTGTGAGCGTTGTGATAGTTGTGATGCATCATAGTCGTCACCTTCTTCCTGGTCTGCTTCTGCTGACCATTCGCGCTGAATTGTGGAAGTCCAACGTGCACCGCTCTGGCCCTCGTCAGTGGTGGCATGAAATTCCTGCTCCAACTCCAGCTGTTCCTCCTCCTCTTCTTCGTCATAGCTGCTGGGGCCAGCGTTTCCTAAAGCAGATGGCCTAATGTTGGTATCATCACGCTGATCGTTTTCTCCTTCAGATTCCCCCAGTTGCATCATGACAGCTGTTTCCTTGATTTTCAACATTGACTTCTTCAGTAAACACAGCAGTGGTATGGTAATGCTGACTGAAGAGTTGTCACTGCTCACAAGCAACGTGGATTGCTCAAAATTTTGGAGGACTTGGCAGAGGTCCAACATGTTGGCCCAATCGGATCCACAGAAGCTTGGCAGCTGTCTGGATGCGCCTCGGTACTGCGCCGTCATGTACTGGACCACTGCACTCTTCTGCTCGCAAAAGCGGGCTAGTATGTGCAGCGTAGAATTCCAGCGCGTAGGGACATCACACAGCAAGCGATGCTGGGGGAGATTGAAGCGCCCCTGCATCTTGGCGAGTGCCCCCGAAGCAGTACTGGAATTTCTACAATGTTTGGCCACTCGTCGCACCTTCAACAGAAGATCGGCCACGCCTGGGTATGTCCTCAGGAACCGCTGAACTACTAGGTTCATCACGTGCTCCAGGCAAGGGATGTGTGTCAGCTTAGCCAACCTTAAAGCGCGAATGAGATTACTCCCATTATCACACACAACCATGCCCGGTTTCAGGTCTAGCGGTGCCAGCCACAAATCCGTCTGTTCCTTTATTCCCCTCCAAATTTCCTCCCCTGTGTGCTGCTTATCCCCAAGGCAGGTCAGATTTAGCAACGCTTGCTGACGCATGCCAACAGCTGTGCTGCACTGCTTCCACGATCCTACTGCTGCTGGGTTAGCGTTTCTGGATGAGGTACAGCTTTGAGATGCGTTGGAGGAGGAGGAGTCAGAGAGGTAGGTGCTGCTGTTGTTATCCAGTGGGAGGGACGGCGGTGCAGCTGTTTGCGGCGTGGGCAACACCCGCGCCGTAGCAGGTGAGGAATCGCTGCCAGGCTCCACAAGGTTCACCCAGTGCGCGGTAAGGGAGATGTATCGACCCTGGCCGAACGCACTCATCCAGGTGTCAGTGGTGAGGTGAACCTTGCAGGCAACGGCATTCTTCAAGCTTCGGGTTATTTTGCTGACCACGTGCTCATGCAACTCAGGCACTGCAGAGCGCGCAAAGTGGTAGCGGCTGGGAACCACGTAACGTGGGATGGCCACTGACATCATGCCCTTGAAGCTGTTTGTCTCCACCACTCGATATGGCAGCATTTCGCAGGCCAGAAGCTTGGCTATGCTGGCTGTTAGTGCCACGGCCCGGGGGTCATTTGCTGGCAATTTCCTCTTGCGCTCAAACATCTCCGAGACAGACAACTGAACCGTAGGGCTGCACACTGAAGGGCTGTTGGTTGTTGTGTTTGATGAAGACTAGGAGACCTCAAGAGCACTATTCCGGAAAGTGACAGTGTCAGCGTCGTCTGATGTTTGTGAATGTTGTTGTGAACCACGCAATGGCTGGGCTACTGCTGCTGCTGAGGAGGGTCTGGTGGTGAGTCTGGTGACCCCAAGGGAGGCAGTGTTGCTGGTACCCTGTCCTGCCGCGTTTGCCCACAGAGTGGGATGTTTGGATACCATGTGGCGGGTCATGCTGGTGGTGGAGAAGTTGTTAATATTTTTCCCCCTGCTCAGGCGGGTCTTGCACACCTTGCAAATCACCATGGTACCATCCTCACTGCAGTCTTCAAAGAAAGGCCAGACTTTGGAGCACCTGCCTTGCTGGCGATTTCTGTTTGCGCCTCTTTTGCATCTCACTTGAACTTCCACGCTTGTGGTGCCTGAAATTTCGCGCCGCCTACCTTGTGGCACAAGGCGAACTCGTGCAGCAGTAGGTTCTTCAACAGACTCATCTGTGCTGCTACGACGGCGATGTTCTCCTTCACATACAAAATCTGGGTCTGTGTCCACATTGTCCAAACCCTCCTCTTCCATCTCCTCAAACTCGTCATATGTTAGATAAAGACTAAAGGTGACTGGCACTCGAAAGGGCTGGAATAGGCAGTCGGAATTAAATACCAAGCAGACTGTGCTCTTTACCTGGTGAAGAATTCACAATGTATTTGCTGAGAAGAAAAGCAGGTCCAGCACCAGTCTCAATGCTTCAGTGAAATTTTTAATCCAACAGGTACAGTGATTACAAGCACATGGAGGTACAAAAGGACGGCCTTTTGTACCTCCATGTGCTTGTAATCACTGTACCTGTTGGATTAAAAATTTCACTGAAGCATTGAGACTGGTGCTGGACCTGCTTTTCTTCTCAGCAAATACAACTCGTCATATGTGATTGTGGGCCGCCGCCGTGGAGTAGAGCTCCCCAGAACAACCTCTGCGCAGCTCACTCCAACGTTGTCTTCCAGATCTTCTCGGCCGACCACCTGCAATTGAAACCCCTCCTGCCCAACTTGCTCTGGGATTTGGGTTTCAAAGTCCTCGGACTCGCCTTGCATTTCAGTGCGCGGTGCATTTCCCACAGTAAATGGTTGTGAATCCGGGCACAACATTTCTGGCTGTTCCATTGACCTTTGAAAGGTGGAAGTTTGTTGGGCTGCGAATAGCTCCTGCGAATACCCCATTGTGTCCTGAGGAAATTCTTCGGACTGGTTATTTGGCAGTTGTGTGCGTGGTGTCGCTGCCGGTTGTGTCAGCTTTGTGCCCACTGGCTCCTTGTAACTGGCTGAGGACTCGGACCTCGTGCGTGATGTGCTGGTGCTGCTTAACCCACTGCTGGACGCTTGAGAGGTCATCCAATTAATTATCTGGTCCTGTTCTTTTGGATTTGTGAGGGTTGATTTCCTGGACAACATGGGCGGTATTGAGTGGGTTTTCTTCGTTGCTACACTGTGGCTTGTACGTGAACCGTCAGGGGAAACACCTCTTCCCTTGCCCCTCCCTCTTTCACAGGATTTCTTCTTCATTTCACTTATCCTTAAAGTACACGCTGACTGGCAGCAGTACAGTGGCAGTACAGAAATGCTATATAGTGGTGGGTGAGCGGTGTACTACTATTCCCAGCAGCGACACAGAGCACAATGCTATACAGTGGTGGGTGAGCGGTGTACTACTGTTCCCAGCAGCGACACAGAGCACAATGCTATACAGTGGTGGGTGAGCGGTGTACTACTATTCCCAGCAGCGACACAGAGCACAATGCTATACAGTGGTGGGTGAGCGGTGTACTACTATTCCCAGCAGCGACTCAGAGCACAATGCTATACAGTGGTGGGTGAGCGGTGTACTACTGTTCCCAGCAGCGACACAGAGCACAATGCTATACAGTGGTGGGTGAGCGGTGTACTACTATTCCCAGCAGCGACACAGAGCACAATGCTATACAGTGGTGGGTGAGCGGTGTACTACTATTCCCAGCAGCGACACAGAGCACAATGCTATACAGTGGTGGGTGAGCGGTGTACTACTGTTCCCAGCAGCGACACAGAGCACAATGCTATACAGTGGTGGGTGAGCGGTGTACTACTGTTCCCAGCAGCGACACAGAGCACAATGCTATACAGTGGTGGGTGAGCGGTGTACTACTATTCCCAGCAGCGACACAGAGCACAATGCTATACAGTGGTGGGTGAGCGGTGTACTACTATTCTTAGAAGCGACACAGAGCACAATGCTATACAGTGGTGGGTGAGCGGTGTACTACTATTCCCAGCAGCGACACAGAGCACAATGCTATACAGTGGTGGGTGAGCAGTGTACTACTGTTCCCAGCAGCGACACAGAGCACAATGCTATACAGTGGTGGGTGAGCGGTGTACTACTATTCCCCGCAGCGACACAGAGCACAATGCTATACAGTGGTGGGTGAGCGGTGTACTACTATTCCCAGCAGCGACACAGAGCACAATGCTATACAGTGGTGGGTGAGCGGTGTACTACTATTCCCAGCAGCGACACAGAGCACAATGCTATACAGTGGTGGGTGAGCGGTGTACTACTATTCTCAGAAGCGACACAGAGCACAATGCTATACAGTGGTGGGTGAGCGGTGTACTACTATTCCCAGCAGTGACACAGAGCACAATGCTATACAGTGGTGGGTGAGCGGTGTACTACTATTCCCAGCAGCGACACAGAGCACAATGCTATACAGTGGTGGGTGAGCGGTGTACTACTGTTCCCAGCAGCGACACAGAGCACAATGCTATACAGTGGTGGGTGAGCGGTGTACTACTATTCCCCGCAGCGACACAGAGCACAATGCTATACAGTGGTGGGTGAGCGGTGTACTACTATTCCCAGCAGCGACACAGAGCACAATGCTATACAGTGGTGGGTTTGCGGTGTACTACTATTCCCAGCAGCGACACAGAGCACAATGCTATACAGTGGTGGGTGAGCGGTGTACTACTGTTCCCAGCAGCGACACAGAGCACAATGCTATACAGTGGTGGGTGAGCGGTGTACTACTGTTCCCAGCAGCGACACAGAGCACAATGCTATACAGTGGTGGGTGAGCGGTGTACTACTATTCCCAGCAGCGACACAGAGCACAATGCTATACAGTGGTGGGTGAGCAGTGTACTACTATTCCCAGCAGCGACACAGAGCACAATGCTATACAGTGGTGGGTGAGCGGTGTACTACTGTTCCCAGCAGCGACACAGAGCACAATGCTATACAGTGGTGGGTGAGCGGTGTACTACTATTCCCAGCAGCGACACAGAGCACAATGCTATACAGTGGCGGGTGAGCGGTGTACTACTGTTCCCAGCAGAGACACAGAGTGGCAGTAAACACAATGCTATACAGTGGTGGGTGAGCGGTGTACACAGAGTGGCAGTAAACACAATGCTATATAGTGTGGGTGAGCGGTGTACTACTGTTCCCAGCAGCGACACAATGACTGGGGGGACCCTGGCTAGCCTGGCTGGAGAGAGAACTACCCTGCCTGCCTACCCAAAGCTAAACCCACAGACAAATGGCGGAGAAATGACGTGGATCGGGTATTTATTTACCCAAACCACGTGACCCGTTCGGCCAATTACAGCGCTAGCCGAATGTGCGGGGAACGTTCGGCCATGCGCTCTTAGTTCGACCATATGGCCGAACGGTTTGGCCGAACACCATCAGGTGTTCGGTCGAACTCGAACATCACCCGAACAGGGTGATGTTCTGCAGAACCCGAACAGTGGCGAACACTATTCGCCCAACACTAGTAGGTGGTTAAGGTTTTACTTGAGGGGGGGATGCTAAGATTAGGTGTGGGGTGGTGGTGGTTAAGGTTAGGCATGATAGTGGGAGGGATTACTGTGAGAATAGGGTTATGTTTAGCTATGGTAAAATATCAGTATGTATTACCGATATTTTACTATTGTCATTTTCACCGTAATAGTAGAATATCAGTAAAACTACCAATATTGTACTATTGGGTTTTCTGGTCGCCCTAATTCTTGCATGTATGCAGCTACCCATGAAGAAGAATTTATTTTTACGGGTAACCAGTGAAGTGAATAGCTGTTCTATGGCAATATTGGGGGGGGGGGAGGAGGATTCGTAAGTTTGTTAACAGACTTATTTGGAAGGCCTGTGTAGAGAGCATTGCAGTAGTCCTGCTTCTGATGAGATTGTGAACCAGAGGTGGTAGGTTTGGTAGATCCTTGGAGGGGGGGAGGGAATCATTTTTTGCAATGATTCAGGCTAGGTGCACACATAACATAGCGTGAAATGCTGCGTTTTATGTCATGTTTTATGTTAATGTGTGCGTTTTTGCTGCTTTTTTTACTGCGTTTTTGGTGCATTTGCGTTGGCGTTTTTTTTACTCTGATGCGTTTTTAAGCATTTTGCATGCGTTTTAATGTGTTTACGGTTTGTATATACAAAATGCATATGCGTTTTGTAGGTATTTGTCATTTCATGCAAATCACTAGGAAGACAACAGGAAGCGGAAATACATCATAAAACAATTTTTTTTTCCAAAAAACGCCAAATACCATTGTGTTCCCATTGACTTTTATTATGTGCATATGCATTCTTTATATCAGTTTTTTCCTGTGGCCCATAGACTGTCATTAGCGGCAAAAACGCAGCCTTTTCCGCCATGCCAACGTTTCTGCTATGTGTGCACCCAGCCTCAAAGTTGAAAGTTGGAAGATTTCACAATAGTAGAGCTTTGATTTTTGATGATTAATTCCCCAGGACAAGAGATCCCACTCTACTGGCAGTAAGGAGTTACTGGAACTTTGAATACATGTATTGCCAAAAGTACAGATGGTCAATACACCAAACAGTGTGCTTTGCAAATTAATTTAGGTTTACTATCACATTTTAAACCACTTTTTTTTAATGCATATAAGGACTGTTTTTAGAGTTACAGTATATGTAAATCTGGTATTCTACCCATACCTCCCAACTTATTGAGATAAGAAAGAGGGACACTTAAGCATGCCCCGCCACACCCCTAACCCTGCCCACGACACGCCCTTAATCACACATGCCATAAAGATTTCATAAGCAAAATATGTTTTTTTTTTTATTCAAACCACACTGGTCCTTTCTATCCTGGTTCATTGTAATTCATACTAACATTTGAAAATAAGAAATATATTAATTTAAAAAATGGGAGAGTCAATTAAAGTCTTATTAGATTAGAGTCAATTAACCACTACAGCCTTCAGTCGTTTTTCACCTTATGCATCCGAGCAATTTTCACCTCCCAGTCATTCGACAATTAATTGATCTATATCTTGTTTTTTCCGCCACCAATTAGGCTTTCTTTGGGTGGTACATTTTGCTAAGAATTATTTTTTTCTAAATGCATTTTAACAGGAATATTAAGAAAAAGATGGAAAAAATTCATTATTTCTCAGTTTTTGGCCATTATAGCTTTAAAATAATACATGCTACCACAATTAAAACCCACACATTTTATTTTCCCATTTATCCCAGTTATTACACCATTTAAATTATATCCCTATCACAATGTATGGCGCCAATATTTTTTTGGGAACTAAAGATGCATTTTTTCAGTTTTGCGTCCATCACTATTTACAAGCTTATAATTTAAAAAATATTAGTAAAGTACCCTCTCGACATGCATATTTAAAAAGTTCAAACCCTTAGGTAACTGTTCAAGGTTTTTTTTTAATTATATTTTTTATTTTATTTTTTTGTTAAAAATTTTATTTGGGTGTTTTTTGGGTGTGGGACGTAACAGTTAATTTTAAATGTAATTTATTGTGTTATGTGTGAAAACAAAAGTATGTGCATGTAGTTTTACTATTTGGCCACAAGATGGACACAGTGATTTTTCTGTTTTTCTATCCTGTGAGTGAGCATGCTCGCTTACTTGAAGCACAAGGTGGACGTGTTTTTTTTTTTTTGGTCAGGAAGACCGCGGCCTCTGAAAAGAAGCAGTCGGTTTCTCTACTAGGGACTTAGATAAAAGAATGTGAACAATGTTCCCATTCATTGATCTCCAGGCTAGCAGGGGGGGGGGGGGAGACGGCACGGGAGCGCGCGGACGCACGCAGCAGCCTTTTGGATAAAATAGTTAAACACATATTTCAGTAGATAAAATACATATATTTACATAGATCTGTACATCAGAGGCATGAATGAGGAAGAAAAAAGGACGGAGTGACTAAAGAGGGACTGTCCCTCCAAAAGAGGGACAGTTGGGAGCTATGGCTCTACCACCTGCCAAAGTTAAAGAGCCTGTGGAAACAAATACTGCCCAAGTGCATCTCCGCAGCCCCATATAGCTGCATACATGGATTAGTAGCACATAAGCGGAGGGCAGAGGGAGGGATTCTGTGACCTGCTTCTTCAGGTGCTATAATAACAGCAGTAGATTGGTGTCAGAGACAGCGATGGAATATGATGTAATGGGGCACTAGGCAAGGTAGTCAATTCTGGGCCCCTTTTTTTGTAAGCTAAAGTGGAGAGAGGTCAGAGAAGGTGGCTGATGGGCCCCTTGACACCCACTAGGCCCCAGACACCTGCCTAGGTTGCCTGGTGGATGATCCTGTTCTGGTCAGAGAGCATTTTCAGAAAACAATTGCAGGATCTAATTAAAGCTATCACAAGTAACAGGCAGCTGGCTTTCAGCTTGGATATACAGCACTGTTTCATTTTTCTGTCTAAAAGAATGTGTGTTGCTCCGGCAGAGTACCTCTCAACTCCCTTTCCATTAGTAACTGAGAAAGTGCGACGTTTGTGGCTGAGACGGGAGTAATCCTGTATAGAGACATTCCAGATGTGGCTCCGCTTCTTGAAAACACGTTTATAGTCTGATTCACCATCTTAGCTTGTTGGCGGCTTTATCTTTAAAGTCAAGGACTTCAGAACGCACTGAAAACTGCAGCACAGGCAACAAGTATGTGCTTTCTGTAAAGAACCATTCATACATGGAATGTGTTGGGCCTCACATTGCTATACCTTGCTGGGCAGACCTCCTCTATTGCTGTTGTACAGTAATATAATGGCTCGCTTCCGACCGCTCTGCGCAGTGCAGAGTAATGCATGTGAAAGCAGCTGTACAGTGGGCCTAGCTACATGTCGTTTGTTAATAATTTGTGCTGTAGACATGTATGGATTCACTATAACAAATAGCGTGCCTTATCAGAGTTAACGTGCCTTGTCAGAGTTAACATGCCTTTTCAGAGTTAACATGCCTTACCAGAGTAGCATAGCGAGTGTTACGAACTTATGCCTGCTAATTGGCAATGACGAGAGCTCCACTCGCCCTGCGGGTCCAATCACTTTAAAGGACATTATCCCCACACTTTGATTGGCCCAATAGGCTGCCTGTCAAGTTTCCTGTCAAGTGACAGGCAGCCTGTTGGGCCGATCAAAGTGTGGGGATAATGTCCTTTAAAGTGATTGGACCCGCAGGGGCTCAGGGCAGGACGAGTGGAGCTCTCCGCATTGCTAATTAGCAGGCATAAGTTTGTAGCGCTTGCTATGCTACTCTGATAAGGCATGTTAACTTTGGTAAGGTATGTTAACTCTGATAGGGTACATTATTTGTTATAGTGAATAAACCCCATAGCTCCTTCAAGCAGAACCACAGCCTCCTGCCCCCCCCCCTCCCTTTCCCACCTGCTCAATTAGCTTACAAGCAGCCATCTTGCTTAATAACAGAAAACTTTGCAGTCAGGGCAATACAATTACAATCACTGTAACTTACACAGTGAGACCCTATGCTGTAAGTAAGCCTTTTATTCAGAGCAGGATCAGGCGACCTAGGCAGGTGCCCATGGCCTAGTGGGTTTCAAGGGGCCCACCTGCCACCTTCTCTGACCCCTCTTTATTTCAGCTTACCAAAATGACCACAAGGGGGCGATAAATCTTCTACCTTGCTTAGGGCCCCTTACATCTTAAAGAGAACCCGAGGTGTGTTTAAAGAATGTTATCTGCATACAGAGGCTGGATCTGCCTATACAGCCCAGCCTCTGTTGCTATCCCAAACCCCACTAAGGTCCCCCTGCACTCTGCAATCCCACATAAATCACAGCTGTGCTGTGAGGCTGTGTTTACATCTGTAGTGTCAGTCTCAGCTGCTCCCCCGCCTTCATAGCTCCGGTCCCTGCCCCCGTCCCTTCCCTCCAATCAGCAGGGAGGGAAGGGATGCAGGCGGGGACTGGAGTTCTGCAGGAGGCGGGGAAAGCAGCAGACTGACACTATAGAGATAAACACAGCCAGCTCTGACAAGCTGTTTGTCAACAGCTTGGCTGTGATTTATGAGGGATTGCAGAGTGCAGGGAGACCTTAGTGGGGTTTGGGATAGCAACAGAGGCTGGGCTGTATAGGCAGATCCAGCCTCTGTATGCAGAGAATATTCTTCAAACCCACCTCGGGTTCTCTTTAATCCATCTCTGCTTTTATCTCCTGCATGGTTGGTTTGGTCTGCTTGTAGCAGAATTGACTTGGACACCTAAGTTCCAACAGTCCTAGGTAGCATCAGTCAATGGTAAAGCTGGACCATCCTTTGTAGACTTTATTGATTCAGTAAACCATGAGCCAAATCAGTGTGTGTGAGCTTTACTACTGATTGTTATGTATAGAGAGCGTGGCGTCAGTTCAGCCTGGAGCAACGCAGCAGTAGCAGCATCTGCATAATGATTAGTAGAGCGGGACAATTTCTCTACTTAAAGGGAACCTTAATTCTGGAAAATAAACAAAGTTTCACTTATCTGGGGCTTCCAGAAGCCCCCTGCAGCCATCCTGTACCCTCGCTGGTCCACCAGTGCCCTCCAGTCCCCACCGCGGGTTACTTTAGTTTTCGGCTGGACACGTATTGTTCTTCGCCTTCCAGCCATCAAGCGCGTCCCTCGCAGGTGCAACACAAACTCCATGCAGATAGTGCCCTGGCTGGAATTCTAACTAGGGACCAAGTGCTGCAAGTTGAGAGTGCTATTCACACACTACGCCACCCTGCTGCCCATGGCTAAAGCCCCAGAGAAAAGGATGCAGGTCATCCAGGAGGTGTGGCAGATGCGTTCCTAGGATCCTAAGAGATCCGGGGGAACTTTTGGGCACTCCAGCCAAAAGATGGGTGTGGCCATGCACCGAAATGTGGGTGAGCCACATTTACATGAACTTAATAGCGGTCTAAGTAGGCCTGCCCAGCAAAATGTTGGATAAAGCTCCCCTCTCCATTAAAACAAAACAAAAATGCAGCATATTGCATAAATAGAGTTATCTGGCTTCTGTCCTGGCTGGTCTAGCTTTCTGCTGGGCGGGCTGGCCTGCTGCCAGTCTGCCCATAACATTCCCTGACCTTCTAATGGACCCCTTCCTATGCTTCCACGGGCCTCCCACGGAGGCACCACAAATACTAGCATGCTCCCATAGAAGAATCACAGCTCCCTGCATGCCCCCATAAAGGCATCACAGCATCTAATATGGCATCACAGCACCCAATATGCCCACATAAAGGTACCAAAGCACCCAGCATACCCCCCATTGCTGTGTGCTGTGGTGCCATGCTGGGTGCTATGGGTCTTGCATCTATGGGTCTTGCTGGGTATTGTGTGGTGCCATGTTGGGTGCTGTGGTGGCTCTACTCTGCCTTGGGTACATCCGGGGCACCACAGAATAGATCCGGGGCACATGCCACTGATCTTTGGGGCTAGCAATGCCCCTGAGGTGTGGGCAGAATTTAAGATGATATTACATTGTACATAAACACAGTACACCTTATCACTGAACAGGCATTCTTACCATACATAATAAATGCTAGTTGAGGTAAGTCATGTGGTAGAAACCTTGTTTTTGGTTGGCTTCACAGGCTTTGCAGGCTTTGTTCAGTGTCTGTAGATATACAGGACAAAACGTTAACATTCTTGCCTCTCCTCGGGAATCGGGAGATGCCTGGATGAGCTGTGTGTAGCTTCTTTAGCATATTATATCCGTAGTCTTTTGGGAGCTCAATACTGTACCTTGACTCAGGAAGGTCGTCGGCAATTGAGAGTGAATGACACAGTGACAAACATTCCCACGAGTTCCATGCTACACTTTCTCCTAGCACGCAATATCTTCTCATGCTGTTGCATAACTGTTGTCAGAATAACATTTTGTCTTTTCTTTTAAAATGGGAGATATATTTGTTCCAAACACGCAACCTTTTCTCCTGCTGTTGCAGAACTGTTGTCAAAACTACATCAATTATGTCTGTATCTCATCTTTTAAAAAAAATAAAATATACTGTTTTGTGGTTAATTGTGTTGTAATTTTCCTAAACGTTTACACATGAAGAAATGGAAGAACTTGTGATATCCTACAATGTATACATTATGCGAGATCATTAAAAAAATATACATTCTAGCTAAGATGCAATGCACTTGGATTATTCAAATTATGCTCCACAAGTATGACCGTCATGCATAAGCATTACCACTGCTAATCATCATCTTCTCCATATCATATCCTATTTGGCGCGGATACATTTATTGCCTGACTTACTGGTAAATTTTGTACCTTATCGTAATGGTGATGGGTCATTTTGCAATGACGCATACCGTATTTTTCAAACCATAAGATGCACTTTTTCTCCCCCCAAAGGGGACCCAGTGTACCTTTTGGTCTGAATAATGCAATCCAGACCGGTGCCTGGCATCCTCTGTACCAGTGTCTTCCTGATGTCCCCCTGTGTCTTCCATTGATATCATAACAGTAATGTAGCTCACTCACTTCTTATGATTCAGAATGACCTTTTGATTCAGAATGGTTTGGAGGCAGGGATAAAGTATAACAGCCAGGCAAGGCAAGTAGGATTGTTTTTCAAAAGGCAACCAGCAATGCCAACCTCCATATCTCTCTCCCCCAACTAATAACTTTCCTTTAACTCGTACTATTATTTCTTTGTGGGTACTTAGTATAGAAAGTTACAGAATACCATATACAGTGGGTTGCAAAAGTATTCGGCCCCCTTGAAGTTTTCCACATTTTGTCACATTACTGCCACAAACATGCATCAATGTTATTGGAATTCCACGTGAAAGACCAATACAAAGTGGGGTACATGTGAGAAGTTGATCGAAAATCATACATGATTCCAAACATTTTTTACAAATCAATAACTGCAAAGTGGGGTGTGCGTAATTATTCGGCCCCCTGAGTCAATACTTTGTAGAACCACCTTTTGCTGCAATTACAGCTGCTAGTCTTTTAGGGTATGTCTCTACCAGCTTTGCACATCTAGACACTGAAATCCTTGCCCATTCTTCTTTGCAAAACAGCTCCAGCTCAGTCAGATTAGATGGACAGCGTTTGTGAACAGCAGTTTTCAGATCTTGCCACGGATTCTCGATTGGAATTAGATCTGGACTTTGACTGGGCCATTCTAACACATAGATATGTTTTGTTTTAAACCATTCCATTGTTGCCCTGGCTTTATGTTTAGGTGAACCTCCGCCCCAGTCTCAAGTCGGTTGCAGTCTCCAAGAGGTTTTCTTCCAAGTTTGCCCTGTATTTGGCTCCATCCATCTTCCCATCAACTCTGACCAACTACCCTGTCCCTGCTGAAGAGATGCACCCCCCGAGCATGATGCTGCCACCACCATATTTAACAGTGGGGATGGTGTGTTCAGAGTGATGTGCAGTGTTAGTTTTCTGCCACACATAGCGTTTTGCATTTTGGCCAAAAAGTTCCATTTTGGTCTCATCTGACCAGAGCACCTTCTTCTACATGGTTGCTGTGTCCCCCACATGACTTGTGGCAAACTGCAAATGGGACTTCTTATGCTTTCTGTTAACAATGCCTTTCTTCTTGCCACTCTTCCATAAAGGCCAACTTTGTACAGTGCATGACTAATAGTTGTCCTATGGACAGATTCCCCCACCTGAGCTGTAGATCTCTGCAGCTCATCCAGAGTCACCATGGGCCTCTTGACTGCATTTCTGATCAGCGCTCTCCTTGTTCGGCCTGTGAGTTTAGGTGGATGGCCTTGTCTTGGTAGGTTTACAGTTGTGCCATACTCCTTCCATTTCTGAATGATCGCTTGAACAGTGCTCCGTGGGATATTCAAGGCTTTGGAAATCTTTTTGTAGCCTAAGCCTGCTTTAAATTTCGCAATAACTTGATCCCTGACCTGTCTTGTGTGTTCTTTGGACTTCACAGTGTTGTTGCTACCAATATTCTCTTAGACAACCTCTGAGGCCCTCACAGAACAGCTGTATTTGTACTGACATTAGATTACACACAGGTGCACTCTATTTAGTCATTAGCACTCTTCAGGCAATGTCTATAGGCAACTGACTGCACTCAGATCAAAGGGGGCCGAATAATTATGCACACACCACTTTGCAGTTATTTATTTGTAAAAAATGTTTGGAATGACGTATGATTTTCGTTCCACTTCTCACGTGTACACCACTTTGTGTTGGTCTTTCATGTGGAATTCCAATAAAATTGATTCATGTTTGTGGCAGTAATGTGACAAAATGTGGAAAACTTCAAGGGGGCCGAATACTTTTGCAACCCACTGTATACAGGGGCCCAGAGCTGTGGGGGCCCCCTGCTACTAACCTTCCCTTCTTCCAATACAGGAGTCTATCCTCCAGATCAGGTGATTTTGTGGCTACACTTGTTATGGGTGTAAAGGTCATGATGGCAACACTTGTTTTATGACCCTTGTAAGATGGACCTCGTAGGCTGTGAGGGTCACCAAGGGCCCATCATAGTTTAACTGGGGATCCCTGGATTTGTATTTACTATTCATCTGTGCTGTCTGGAGTTTTGTGTCTGGCCATCCAGTTACTGGGCCCATAACCTGATGGAGCAGAGCGGTCTGTACACGCAGATAGGCACCCAGTATAACAAGGTAGAACTCTTTACTGAAGAAAAACATGCAGAGGTAAAACAGACACCGCCATCAGGCAATGCAGCTTACTTAGAACAGAGAGGATCACAGAGAGAATACAGGAAACCACAATACCATTGCATCATTTTACAGACAGTGACATCTTGTGGTTGTTTTACTATACTGCAGTTTAGGTAATAATGTTGTTAATCCTCTAACTGTTCCACTTCTGCATATTTAGATAAAGGTAAATTCACTCTATCATAGACATTGTCTTCTTTCCTGTAATGAAACATTACCTTTGTGTTTTTGTGTCTAGAGATGGAAAAATCAGCAAACAGGAGATGACATCATATTTCATGAAGGCTAGCTCAGTGCTGGACTGTAAAATGGGATTCATCCACACCTTCTCAGAAAGGACATTCCTGCGGCCGGTATCGTGTCAGCACTGCGGAAACCTGGTGTGTATCTGTGCCAGCGAGTATGATATGATTCAGTGATATGTACGGGAGTCATGCATGAACTACAGTCTTTGTCATCATGTGTGTGTTTCCTGTTGTGTCTCCTCCCTTCCATATCATCCATTTTACTTCTTTTGATGACATTGCTGTTTTCAGACTGTATTCTAAACTTTGAAAGACGCAATAGAAATGGCAATAAATGGGAGATGGTCTATAAACACACTGTTAATGCACTGAAGGCCATTATTAACATCTGTTTTAGACATGAATGTTAAAGTGACCTTAAAATGGCATGTTGCACAATGAGATGAATGTGGAAATATAATACTAATTCTGATTGCCTGTCTTCTCTTCTCCATATTTTGCTTGTGGGAGTTTCTAAGCCAGCTCTATAAATCTCAGTATCTGCCGTCTCAGCTGACTGTCACCTATTCATAACTTCTTTGCTTTTCTTTGATACTTGATCAGGGGTCATAGACATCTGTGGAATTGTGAGGAGTACTTCTTGCAGCAGGGAAGGAGCCAGGAGAGAGGAGAACAACTCAGTAGCTCATTACTCAGTATGGTGAACTTTCATCAAACTGAGTTTTAAATTGTGCTTGGGTCCTCTTCCCTGACTAAGCTTCTTCCCTTGGCCAGCTAGTGAACCTGTGACCACTAATCCTGTCTGTCACTAATGCCTCATGACCAGTACCAGTTGGCTTGTGATGCATGCAGATAGGGGAGGACACAATAAGTGGGTATTTGATTACTGACTACCAGTATACTCCCGGGTTCTCAAAAGAATCGCACACCACAACTGCCGCAGAGTCCCTGTCACCCAACACCACAACAAGTCTGTGTGCACGCCCACAATAAGCCACCGCCTACACTAATCCACTGCCCACAACTGCGCTGCTCACACTAAGGCACCACCCACACTAAGCCACCACCCACACTAATCTACTTCCCACAACTGCGCTGCTCACACTAAGACACCACCCACACTAAGCCACCGCCCACACTATTCCACTGTCCACAACTGCGCTGCTCACACTAAGCCACCGCCCACACTAATCCACTTCCCACAACTGCGCTGCTCACACTAAGACACCACCCACACTAAGACACCACCCACACTAATCCACTGCCCACAACTGCGCTGCTCACACTAAGCCACCGCCCACACTAATCCACTTCCCACAACTGCGCTGCTCACACTAAGACACCACCCACACTAAGCCACTACCCACACTATTCCACTTCCCACAACTGCGCTGCTCACACTAAGACACCACCCACACTAAGCCACCACCCACACTAATCCACTTCCCACAACTGCGCTGGTCACACTAAGACACCACCCACACTAAGACACCACCCACACTAAGCCACCGCCCACACTAATCCACTGCCCACAACTGCGCTGCTCACACTAAGACACCACCCACACTAAGCCACCGCCCACACTAATCCACTTCCCACAGCTGCGCTGCTCACACTAAGACACCACCCACACTAAGCCACTGCCCACACTATTCCACTGCCCACAACTACGCTGCTCACACTAAGACACCACCCACACTAAGACACCACCCACACTAAGCCACCACCCACACTAATCCACTTCCCACAACTGCGCTTCTCACACTAAGACACCACCCACACTAAGACACCACCCACACTAAGCCACTGCCCACACTATTCCACTGCCCACAACTGCGCTGCTCACACTAAGGCACCACCCACACTAAGCCACCGCCCACACTAATGCACTGCCCACAACTGCGCTGCCCACTCTAAGACACCATTCACACTAAGCCACCACCCACAGTAATCCACTGCCCTCAACTGCACTGCCCACACTAAGCCACCACCCACAACTGCACTGCTCGCACCAAGCCAGCCCTCGGGGTCTGTGCATACTTACAACATTCGGTTAATTCGTAGGATTCCAGGCAGATTGGCTGTTGTCGAGCACAATCAATTAGATCGCTGCCATGACTCACGTGACTTCATGCTGCTGACACCTCTACTGGCTCCCGGGGCACAGATCAGGGCCTGAAAGAAGCATCGGGATCCCCATAGGGTTGCAATAGACCAATGGCAATTGTCAGCAACAGGGAGGATTCTCATTGGTTCAGGGTGGACCAATGAAAAGTCTCCCTGTTGCTATGGAGAATTGGTCTATTGTCTCCCATGGGGAACCCAATGCCCCTACCGGCCTCCGGTGAGGGACGGCGAGACACATGAGAGGCGATGCGTACAGGCAGACGGGATCAACACAATACACGATTGTCAGGGACAGGCAGACGCAGAGTGAAGTTTGTTGCAAGTGGATGCAAAATGGACAAAATGCTTACCGTGCGTCTCATCTGCTCTTGTGTGGCCCTAACTTTATTAGCCATGTGTTTGTGTACACATGGCTAATAAAGGGCAAGCACATTTCATTATAGGCAGCCAGGACATTCTCCGATCCTTTCACGTGGTACAGTCAGTGATGCATTATAAATGTATTATTGATCGAGGGTGAATTGGAATTGATTCATTATATTAATGCTATAAATTAACTATTTAAATTCACTGGGAGATGCTGCCTGCCCCTGATAGCTGTTTGTCAGAACAATGGATTCTCATTTTACACCTGTTTAAGTTACAGAACATTTAATAACGCAATTTGCCAGATGAGCTGTTTTGTTTGATTTATACCAGTTGTTTAAAAGAAAACAAGTTCTGCCGGTATAATTTAGGGAGAATACCGAGGTGTGGATATTTAGTGTCTCGTGAGTTTACAGAGCATTATTGCATTTACAATTATTCAGAGACTCGCTGAGGTTTGGTGCTCTAAACAGATCTGACCTGTTTGATCCTTCCTTGTCTGCTGCCACAAATCAAGTGTGTGTGTCCAGTACAGGTGCTCTCCTGAATCTTTACACTACAGCCACCCCTGAGTGCAACACTCTCCTCCAGCCAGAAGGCGTTCCATTATGCACTGCTTGTCATTCCTCCTCCCCATTACCAACAACAACAACAACAAAATAATATATGTAGGCACAGCACCCCATGTTAGGACATTTAAAGAGAACCCGAGGTGGGTTTCTGACATGAATATTAGGACACAGAGGCTGGTTCTGCATACAATGCACAGCCTCTGTGTCCGTATAGTGTGCTCCCAGGCACCCCGCTCCTCTCCTCTCCCCGCCTGCATCCCTTCCCTCCCTGCCTCCATAAGCTTCCTCCAATCACCTTACAGAGGCGGGGAGGGAAGGGACGCAGGCAGGGAGCGGCGATATGCAGGAGGCGGGGGAGCGGGGGTAAATGACAGCACAAAGGTAAACAGCCAGCTAGCGACAAGCTGCATGTCACTAGTGTGGCGGTTTTTATATTGGGGGACAGCAGAGCGCAGGGGGGGTCTGGGGGGACACTATACGGACACAGAGGCTTTGCAACGTATGCAGAACCAGCCTCCCTGTCTTGATATTGATGTCAGAAACTCACCTGGGGTTCTCTTTAAATAAGTTATTAGGGAGGTGCTAAATGTTGGAGGGGGGGGCTGGCCAGAAAAAAACAAGAAACACAGTTAACCCTTTGCACACTCACCTGCAAATGTTTAAACAAATGCATTCACAGGAATCAATCATCCAGGAACCTCTGCTATCCCTACAGCTGAGTTAAAAGATCGGGTCTGAGTTAAAAGTTAGTTACAAAAGAATGCATTCCCTTGCGTAGTCACCTACACTGTGCAGAAGTACCGAGGTAATTGTAGGTGCCCTTACTCTGGCCCTGTAACATGCATAGTGCAAACATTCATTGCATCAAACCTATCTAACAGATTAGGAGCACACATCCTGACATCCTCTCCTGGGACACATAGTGCATCAAACTAAACTCACAAGGGAGCTGACAAAATATATTAATGTCCTCATGCATTTATTTCATTAGCTCCCTTGTGAGTTTAGTAAGTTTTTCTTCCTGAGTAAAATGAGCCATACATTACTTCTCTCCTATGCTGCTGGCATTTACAGTAAGTAGTAGAAATCTGACATTACCAACAGGTTTTGGGCTATATATGAAAAAGAGAGAACCGAGAGCCCAATATAGTGCAGTATGTTATGACAATGGGTATATGTGAAGAGTACAGAATTATACTCAAAAACCAGGGTTACCTCCAGGCAACCACTGTCCTGTCCTCACTCAGGAAAAGGAAGTCGCTCTCTTTAGACAGAAGAAAAAGGGGTAATCCACCTCCAGCAGGGGTGGATATTTGTATGACGTGAAAAGGAACAGAGGCGCCAAAAAGGTTAAAAACAGGTATTAAAAAGTTTAAAAGTGCTTTGGAGGCAGTGGTGGACTTACCTCCTGTAAGCAGACACAAGAACCTGTGTGTTCAACATAAGACAAATTTATTTGGTACACTCCAGGGGGTTCGCAACGTGTTTCGCAGGCCTAAACCCGCTTCATCAGGCAATAATTAATTGGAGGACACAGCTGGGGACAAGAGGCAGAAATGGGTGCATATTCGAACCAAAATGCATTTATACAGTGGAGTTAGTATATCGGTATTCAAATGCGTCATTGTATGGTGATCAAGTATGAAAAAAATGTTATTTGTGGGGGTAAAGGAATGGTATGTAACAAGGTGCCACTATGGAAGCAATAGTATATGAGTATTCAGGTGCATCAATAATACCTATCTGTTCACCATTTATTGATGCACCTGAACATTGCTGGGCCGAAATTACGCATGAGCGTAATTACGCATCGTAATTCAATGTAAATTTACGCGTAAGCGGTACGCGTACTTTACGGTCTTACGCGTAATTATTTACGCGTAAGACCGTAAGTGGTATCGTAATTACACTGTCTACCGTAATTGCTAGGCATGCGTAATTTTACGAACACTTACGCGTAATTACTAACGTAAAATCTCCCATTTTCTAAGAGTAGCCAATCAGTCAACATCCTAAGCAACCAATAGTATCTTCTCCCGCCCTTCAGTATAAGCGTACGTTTTGACGCATACGAATGATATGTACGCAATAACTGTCACATTGACGGCTATTGCGTACATATCGTCCGCATGCGTCAAAAAATACGCATTAATGGGTATTACGGCACTACGCGTAACATCGTAGTGTAAGCGCCTTCATTACGGTATCCTTACGCGTAATTGCGTAAGTTTACGCGTAATTACAGTGATGTACCGTAGATAATTTCCTACGCCGTAACCGTAATTGCGTAATGCGTAATAGCGTAAAATTACGCGTAATGATCCGTAAGCGTAGATTTTTCCATTACGAGCAGCACTGCACCTGAATACTCATATACTATTGCTTCCATAGTGGCACCTTGTTACATACCATTCCTTTACCCCCACAAATAACAATTTTTTCATACTTGATCACCATACAATGATGGACTTGAATACCCATATACTAATGCTACTGTATAAATGCATTTTGGTTCCAATATGCACCCATTTCTGCCTCTTCTTCCCAGCTGTGTACTCCAATTAATTATTGCCTGATGAAGCGGGTTTAGGCCTGCAAAACGCGTTGTGAACCCCGTGGAGTGTACTAAATAAATTTGTCTTATGTTGAACACACAGGTTCTTGTGTCTGCTTACAGGAGGTAAGTCCACCACTGCCTCCAAAGCACTTTTAAACTTTTTAATACCTGTTTTTAATCTTTTTGGCGCCTCTGTTCCTTATCACGTCAGGTTTTGGTCCATCTCTCCATAGGGGATTCTCAGCATGACCTTTTTTCTTTATAAAAACACTCCCTGAAAAAGGTTTATACAATGATGCTGGCCAGCAGAGGCGGGACAAGGTCCTCCAGCACCCAAGGCTGGGACACCAAAGTGCGCCCCTCCATCCCTCCCACCCCAGCTGTCACACACTAATTGCTATTAGACTAAGAGGTACCACATGGCCCACAACCACCCCTACACCTTAATATCTAGCTCTCTGGCCTGCAGTCACTGCTATGTATCCCCTTTTCTTATTTCTTTCTGCTTCAAACACAACTAGGAATGACAGCTGAATGAATTGTGCGCCCCCTCCTACACTGCGCCCTGAGGCTGGAGCCTCTCCAGCCTATGCCTCGGCCCGGTCCTGCTGGCCAGCCTCCCTGCTCACCGTGCACTTTTTTTGGCAGTTGGACGGAGCAACTGCCATTCACTATGTGCATTTTGAAATCCCTGTGAACCCCCATGAGGAGATGGGCTAGTCCAAAACCTGTCGGTTCTGTCAGATTTCTACTACCTACTGTAAGTGACAGCAACATAGGAGAAAAGTAATTTATGGCCCCTTTTACTCTGGAAGGAATGTACTTCTAAATTGTATGTGTTTACATATATTTAAATTTTTAAGATTTTCGCGACAGCTGTACTTTAACTACTTACTGCACCAGATGCAGTATAACTTCATCTGAAGTCTCAGGGCCGCGAAAATTAGTCAATGGGAGCGGGCGGCTGCCGTTACTGCCGGTTAGTGGGGACATGAATGAATGGGAATGCAGTTCCCATTCATAAATCTAAGTCCTTGAATTAATGAACGCTGGCATCTATTATTTAATAAAAATACCTACACTTACATCTAAAATTTTACATCTAAATTTGCTTTGTTTTAATTTCTTCTGGGCCAAAACCTTAACTACTGGGTAACTGCCTAACGCCAATGGGCACGGCTGCGGCGGCAGCCCCAGGACTGCCTAACGCTAATTGGCGTCAAGTCCTGGGGCTCTGTTTAGCAGGATATTGTGCGCAGGGTGTGCATGCATCCCCTGCTCGGGGGGCGGAGCTCCGCCCCGCCTTCAGTCTCCAAACGGTGATTGCCGCTCAGGAAACTATTAGACGGCGCCGTCTTTACATATAGCACAGTGCTGCGATCAGCAGCAGCGATGTACTGGGGACAGCCTTTTGACACGGCTGTCCCCCTGGGGGACAAGAGAGCGATCGGCTCTCACAGGCAGAAGCCTATGACAGCCGATTGCATGATTGGCCGGCTGGGGGGAGGGAGGCAATTGCTAAAAAAAACCCCAAAAACAGAAATAGTAAAAAACATTAAATAGATATGAACATAACTATTTATTAAAAAAAAAATAAACACGGGTGGGGGGAGCGATCAGACCCCACCAACAGAGAGCTCTGTTGGTAGGGAGAAAAGGGGGGGGGGGGAATCACTTGTGTGCTGTGTTGTGCGGCCCTGCAGCTTGGCCTTAAAGCTTCAGTGGCCAATTATGAAAAAAACAGCCTGGTCTTTAGGGGGTTTTTCACTGTGGTCCTCAAGTGGTTAAAAACTTTGAGTCTTTTAAAGTAAAGTAAAACTTTTGTTAACAATGTCATATGATATTTATTGTCTTTGGAAGATCTGTAGAATATATTTGCATTAAACATCTATGTCGCTCAGAAAGGGGGTACCTGGAAGGGATGTTCAGTGAGATGCTAATAATTTTGTGTTTATGCAGCATTATGCAAATGTATGCAGCTTGAAAATGAACCAATCAAATGCTGCTGAGATAAAATTTGATTGGTCCATTTTGAAGCTGCATAAATTTGCATACAACATTTGCATAATCCTGCATCAACTCAATATTATTTGCACCTCATTGACCTCCCCTAGTACCTGATACCATTACCGACTAGAATATCACAAGACCAAATGCTAACCATTTCATCCTATTAAAAAACAGTTATGGTAGCAACCATTTCTTTCACAGTTCCTAAAATGATTATCTATACACGCCAAGAAGGCTGATCATCATCGGTTGTGGACACTCAGACACAGGCTATGACAGAGGATGGACAAGCCTAGCTTACAAGGTGTCACCCCATCATCCCAGGAGCTTGACAGCACTAAAAAAAATGTGCTCTGTTTGCTGAACCTGGTTTGAATGACTTGTGGGGGGAAATTAGTTCTGTAAAGAGATGCTGTTGTCTTTTTCTGTCACATGGCAAGTCCAGAACTGACGATTTCTTTATATCAAGTTCCTTATAATACAGTCTTCATATATATTACTCTCCCAGCTCGGTGGACAATAAACCGGCCTCTCTCTAGAAAAATACAGTACCTGTCCGTATTTCAGGATGCTTTTTGCTAAAGGCAAACAAACCAAGTCCAAGCTATTGTTTTGGCAGCTTACAAAGCAGTAGAGAGCAAACCGATCATTCGGCTCACTAGAGAGACAGGCAAATTAAGGAGGCAAAGCGTGAAAAGCAATACCTAGATTTACCTCATAAATTTAAATCTAAGCCAGTCCAGAAACAAAAACAGCTCTGCGCAGAAGGAGAGCTAAACGTATTCCTAAAGCAGAGAAACTTCCAAGATGGAGCAAATTTAAATGTATATTAAAGAGAATAAGACAAATTCACTCTTTGCCAGATTACTTAAGTTTAGTGAATCAGCCCACAGCCTACAGACTGTGCTTCAGGATGGAAAGAGGTGATCTCATAAGCAACAAAGTAAAAACGGTAGGAAAGTTCCCCAAAGAACCAAGCCAAACTCTTTAAAGAGGAACTTTAGTAAAAAAAAGAGGGAAAAAATAAATCAATACATGGCAAAGTGAGAAGTTAAAAAATAAAAGTGAGATCAAGAAATGATTGGTATTTGCCATGTAATTTGTTCATGTTGTTTGATACACAATGAGCCTGCATGTCATCATCTTTACTGCTGGCAGACATGACAAAATCTAGACGGCAACAACTGCCATTATTTATAACAGGTGTAGAGAGAGAGATGATCGGCACTAGATGTTAGAGGGCAGACTTTTGGGGGGGTTTTGGTGGATAACTCACTGTGCCTCTGGTTAAGCAGTCAACAATAGGTAATATAGGAAGAAGATCCGAGGACCAGATGCGTTGCAAATCTCACCGTTTATTTCATCCCCACCAGACAGATACACACAGGGACTCTGAGGAAGCAAGCGTGTGCTTGTCAAACAGCGGCCAGGTCTTTGCCTTGTTGTGTGTATCTGTCTGGTGGGGATAAAAAAAACGGTGGGATTTGCAATGCATCTGTTGCCCGGATCTTTTTCCTCTTTTGCATATTGCCATTATTTATAAACACCCACCAACATTGGGATAGGCTAAAAGTTGTTTTTTTTTATAGATATACATATGCACAGAGCACAAGAAAAGGTAAAGATTTCTCATGGGAAGGAGGTATCAGCTACTGTTCGGGATGAAATTCAATCCTTGGTTACCATTCCTCTCATAATTCTCAAGATAAAGCTGACCTCAGTTTAGCCCAGCAATATTATCTGTTCACCTCCCCCTCAATATCAGATGAGCAGAGGAGTAGCTATGGGTGAGCAAGTGGAGACATATGTCCCCGGGTGCAGCTCTGTGAGGGCGCTCAGCACGGCCTTTGAATGAGAGGTGGCTCGCTGGCTGCCCGAAGTGTCCCTGCTTCTCTCCCTCCCTCTGCAGAAGCATTAACAGCAGCAGAATAACGCTATCTAAAGGGGGCACTTCTGGCTATCTAAACAGGGTGAAGGGGGCACATCTGGCTAACTAAAGGGGCACACATTTGGCTATTTAAAGGAAGGCACATCTGGCTATCTGATTGGGGTAAGGGGGCACATATATTTAAATAACTTTTGACTCCACCCATGACCATGACCATGACCACATTCTGATGTGTGACCATGCCCATTTTGTCCAGAGGGGGGGCGCAGAGACTGTCTCTGTCCCCGGGCGCTGAAAACACTAGCTACGCCTCTGCAGATGAGCCCAGGCAGCTACTAGAAAGGGAAATTTCATAAAATTTGCGGGACAGCTTTAATCAATTTTGAACAGTGTATTGATCAAAAGTGTGATGGACATGATGGAATATCTTCATGGGAGGGGCCAGGGCAAAAGCGGTGCGGGATTAATGGTAATATAGCGTTCCATTGCATCGAGTAGTACAACCCTTTTGTTTTTATTGATGCTCGATAGATTTCTGCTGAAATATAGTTTGCCCTCTTTTGTAGGAATCAGTTTTTATCCAATTGAATTACAATAGGAGAGCGAGTTGTTGGCTTGGCATATCGGGCTGTACACTACCTAGCTTTAGAAACCAGTTAACAGTCACAAACCTGTAAGTTTCAAAGAAGGGAAAATCAGATACTTACCTCACTATAGGGAAACCTCCAGAGGCTTCCCACGTCCTCCTCCAGACCACCGCTGGATGCCGGGATCCCCTGGAAGTTTGCAGTCACGCTCCTGTCCATGAAGAAGCATGGCCACACTACATAGGATGCCTTGTGTCAGAGCAGTAGCAGGGAACTGCCGGGATTCAGCTTTTTTGGAGGTGAGGGGGACGGGGGGAAGGCTTCCCTCTGTTGAGGTAAGGATCTACTTATGGCACTTTTTCCCTTAAGGTTTCCTTTAAAGTGAACCTAAAGCCTACCAAAAAAACCGAGATGAACTCACCTGGGGCTTCCCTCAGCCCCCTGCAGACGATCGGTGCCCTCGCAGCTCCGCTCCGATGCCTCTGCACCCGCCGGCGAACACTCCCGGTTTGGCCGTCACCGGCCGACAGGCATGGGAACGCGAGTGATTGTTCGCGTTCCCAGCCTGTATATCGCCCCCTATGCTGCTATTGCGCGCCAGGAGGTCGCAATAGCAGCATAGGGGGCGATATACAGGCTGGGAACGCGAACAATCACTCGCGTTCCCATGCCTGTCGGCCGGTGACGGCGAAACCGGAAGTCGTCGCCGGCGGGTGCAGAGGCATCGGAGCGGAGCTGCGAGGGCACCGATTGTCTGCAGGGGGCTGAGGGAAGCCCCAGGTGAGTTCATCTCGTTTTTTTTGGTAGGCTTTAGGTTCACTTTAAGTTTCTGATCTCTTAGGGCCCATTCACACTAGGGTGATTAGCAGGTGATTCCCGCTATTCGCTGAGGCGCTAGCGCTTCTTAAAATTCTAGCGCAATATTACCCCTATGGCAGTAGTCTCACTTCCATGATTGCCGCCTATCGTGGGCATTTCACGTTTAAAGGCAATTGGAAAACGTGTTGCCTGCTGCATTTTCTCGCAATTCAGGAGCGATCGAGATACAGTGCTTATAAAAGCGCTGATCGCGATTGTCGGGATTCGCAAGAGTGTACAGTGATTTTACCGTGCTAAGCGCTACCGTTTTGCGCTTTTATGTGAATGGGCCTTTAGAAGCGTTTAGTAGACCAAATAAACAAATTAGCTTTACTAAAGTAGCTTAGCTTACTTACTTAGCTTACTTTAGCTTTACTAAAGTAACTATAGCTTTACTAAATCTTTTGTCTTTAAAAAAAAAAAGCCATTTTTTTTACTATTCTATGATTGCAATTAACGTTATCATATGAGGACATTAGCTTTATAAAATATCCCTCTCTTTTCCCCAGAATCTTTCTATGACTTTCCCTATAGGTAAAAGTGAAATGACTTTTAGACCACCAGCAGCAGGTGTAGGCAACCAGTTGATACCTTCTGTTTTGAAAGCTGGAGATATTTCTTGCCATGGTGAAATTGCAGCAGTACTTATCCACACCCTGCTGCTGCTGCACTTGGTTTGTCCTGTGGGCAGCAGCTAGTTAACTTTCCTTACAACTTGGCCGGTTGCACCTCTGTGACCCCCCCCCCTCTTTTAAGTGTAATGGAGAGTGCTGGGTTCCATGAGACTGATGGAGAGTGCTGTGAGAGACGGCTGTATTAGCTGAGCTTGCAGACTTGTCCATCATGCTGAGAGGGGGAGGTCACAAAAGTGCATCCATCTGAAGTTGTAAATAGGAAACAAAAAAGTTTAACTAGTTGCTGCCCACAAGACATTCATAGAGCAGCCGAGTGCAGATATGTGCTACTGAGTTTATCATGGCACAAATCTCTTTTCAGCTTTCAAAAAGGCATGAATCAATCAATGTTCACTCCTGCTGCTTAAAGTGAACCAGGTACCATTTGAACACCCATAGCATCTCAATAGCATATTTAATATGCATACCAACAATGTGGCTCATTAATAAAAAAAACTTCAATTTGACCTCTTCTTTTTACATTTCAAAGTTTATCAGAGGCCTTTATTACCCTATTTCCTCCCACTTTCGTGGCTTTCCCGATCACAGAAGTTTCAGGCAGATAAGGACTAATGTAATTATTTTATTGCAAACATTAGTACAGAGCAAACAAAGAACTTTCATCAGCAAGGGGGAAGATTGGACATTGTGCTTCAGAGATTTTACAGAAGTCACAGATGCTATCTTCACACCTTCCCATGGATAAATGATGGGCAGCTAGAAGGGGAGTGGGGCACATGGCAGCTCCTATAGCTTTTAGAAACCAGGGAAAAAAAGTGGGAAAAATGTGCTTGGTTCCCTTTAAGGTCTAGTCCTGTTTCAGTACTATTGTTTTTTTTCCTTTGGAGAAGTGGCAAAAAGATTCCAGGGCAAAGAGGGCCATATTGTATAAAGCAAACATCCTTGTGTCATATGCTTGGTTAACAGTGTTCTGAAGTTTGTTTGTTGATCAAATCATCTAGGGTTAGGCATAGGTTAGGGGGTTGGTTAGGGTTAGACATAGGTTAGGGGGTTGGTTAGGGTTAGGCATAGGTCAGGGGGTTGGTTAGGGTTAGACATAGGTTAGGGGGTTGGTTAGGGTTAGGCATAGGTCAGGGGGTTGGTTAGGGTTAGACATAGGTTAGGGGGTTTGTTGTTTAGGGTTAGGCATACGTTAGGGAGTGATTTAGAGCTAGGCACAGGTTGTGCAGGTCTGTTAGGGTTAGACATAGGTTGGGTGGTTTGTTAGGGTTAGGCATCAGTTGGGGGGGGGGGGGGTCACTTAGGGTTAGGCATCCATAGAGGGAGGGTTCAAGTGAGAATGAGGTCAGGTTAGGGAATAGTAAAGTATTGTTAGTGATAATTACCGTAATGATATTTTACTATCGCTATTAATTATAGCCTAAATGTAGAACACTGGTTATTTTTATGATCTTGTTCTAGTGGCTATTTCCTGCACTGAAATTAAGGCAGCACCATTTTTACGAGTGAAGTAAGGATCGGCACTCCACAAACTATGCAAATTTTTTATTCAACTCAAAAAATGTTTTGAGGTAACGTAGTACCTCTTTATCAAGGAAGACAATACAGGCAAATGTGCGGTTGGGGAACTCCAATGTTGTTGCTGACACCCAACTGTGCGCATCCCTGGAATGCCCAGAGTTCCTCAAATACACAGTTGCCCCATGTTTGTTGCCTCCATTGTGGATCTACTATCTCCATTGCGGTGAGTGGAGCACTCAGTGCAGTACATGATAATTACAGGCACCAGGTATGTCAGATGTATGTATGACATGACTGATCTATGACTAAGGGCTTACTACTGCCCGATTCGCATCAGTTTTATGTGTGATGTCTTGATCTCCAATAAATTTACCAAGTGCTTTTACCTCATCTGGTCGGGCGGTTCGTTCATTGTTATGGCATGACTGATGCAATGGTCTGGAGGCTCTAGGAACAAATGTCCTTTGCTGTGGACGGTGACAGCACATCTGATGTCCCCATGCATAGTGAAATTCCATTCAGGTATGAACTAAGCATTAGGGACATTATTGTAATCAAATGAAAAATTAAAGGAATACTATCAATACCCAAGTGTTCTAAAATGACAATGTACAAATAATGTCTAAGTAGCTGTGTAATCATTTTCCTACTTTTCATGTTAAATATCAGAGGCAAAAGCTTTAATTCATTGTTTGTAGATTTTACCTACATTTGGAATGTCTCATTTGCAATGGTATGAATTTCTGCAGTCTGACATGCTAAGAACAGTATATTATTGAAGCAGAGTTCTATCAGGTTTCACACACAATTACAAATGTTCTTGTTGCACACAAGATACATTTCCTCTGCTCTCAGTGAGAGAAAGCTCTGCCTGTCTCTGACTGAGCTCTCTGCTCACACAGAGTTAACAGATGCACTGTGAGGGAATTCCCCACTCCCCTCATGGCTCACTCTGATTAGAAAACACTGCTGTCAGAATTGTGTGAAACGAATTAACAGTAAACAAAGAGATAAGGATTCAAATGTATACACCAGTACTTAGCAGCACTACCTAAACATTTCCTATTTCAAATGAGGAATACGAGTTAATCGATAGTGGTCCTTTAAGTAAAATTGGCCTTTTCGTGATAGATGTCTTTTCATCAAGACACACTCATAACGGGGATTAGTATGATTCCTAAACTGAACTGTAGCAGCAACTCCTGATCAAACCATTATCTCATTCCATCGCTAAGATTTCCATTGCTATATGTTGCACTTAGAGATGTCAGCGAACACCTCACCCTGTACTACTTCCGGGTCACTACGACCCGGAGTAGTACGGCTGCGCTGGGCCGGCGGTGCGCGTCCTTGATCGCGCGCCTGTTGCCGGGCACTTTCTACGCATGTGCGTGACGTCACGCTCATGCGCAGAAAGTAGCCAGCAACAGTCGTGCGATCAAAGATGCGCACCGCCGGCGCAACGCAGCCTTACTACTCCAGGTCGTAGCGACCCGGAAGTAGTAACGGCCCATAGGGGTTCGCCAGCGAACGGTTCACCTACATCCCGAGTTGAAATGAATTGAGTTGATAGTTTGACAAGGATGTGCTGTCACATGGTTTAGATTTAGAATTTGTAACTTTTTCTTACTTGAAATGTTTTCAGATGATTTGATTTTTCCTGTAACCAGTCTGCCCACCTCTCTCTGCCAAATCTAGAGCTACTGTGAAAAAAGTTAGATACTCACCTATGGAGGGGAAGTATCTAAATCCCATAGAGTCTTTCCAGTCCTCTCCTCTCTCCCTGCCCTTGGTCCACCACAGACACCTAGTGAAATTTAGCACCTTCAGGACACTTCAGAAGGCTTTAGAAGCACTTGTGTCCATGGGCGTAACAATCACCCCTTAAAGGGAACCAGAGGCCCCAGAAAAAAGCTATTATACATACCTGGGGCTTCCTCCAGCCCCATACGCACGGATCGCTCCCACGCCGCGGTCCTCCGCTTCCTGTATCCTGTATGTGGTACCGGGTCCCGTAGTTTCAGCCAGTCGGCCAGTCGGAGGCAGGACGCGGCCAATTGTCCGCATCACAGGGGGTTCCCGGCATACACTTACGCGTGCAGCTGCATACTGTGCAGCCGCACGCGTAAGGGTATGGAGGGAGCCCCTGCTCATGCAGACAATTGGCCGCATCCGCTGGAAGTGACGGGACCCGGTACCGCCGATACAGGAAGCGGTGGACGGCGGCGTGGGAGCGATCCGTGCGTATGGGGCTGGAAGAAGCCCCAGGTATGTATAAAAGCTTTTTCTGTTTTTAAAGAGAGTTCCTCTCTGGTTCCCTTTAAATTGAAAATAAGAATGAATTTACCATTATTACTGCACATACAATTATTTTATACGTTTATTTTCAGCTCAGGTTTACTTTATGTTAGTTAACCTGGACTGCAAAGGATAATCTTTTCCCCTAACATCATTTTATTATAATTTATTTTTTGAAACAATTAACAGCAGGTTTTTATTACCACAGAGAAATAAACATTTCAACAAAAAGACAAACAGAACAAGTCACGGAAAGGCTATCTGAAATAACACAGTTGTATTAACACAGGTTGCCATAGAGACATCTTAGGAACACAGAATTCTCTTCTTGAAGCTTGAAGAGGGTTTTGAGTTCAGACATTTAAAGTGTTTAGTCCAGACAGAACAGAGATAGATGCAGGGATTTGTTGTGATGAGATCAGTATGTAGAGCTCAACCAAGGCTCTCAGACTAGAAGGGAATTCTTCTGAAACCTGGCTTGTGACATACTACATAAGAATTCTCTGGTTTTTATATATTTTGCCGTTTTTTCGTTGCTTCTTCTAGTGGGAAGAAACTCAAAATTACATTTTTGCCCTAAAACATTAAATACATAATAATATAATATCAGTCATTTCATGTTTTCTATTCGTTTTCAGCTATGTTTTGATGGTAGCATTGCCATTTGCTAGACAATGATCAGATTGCCTTGTAATTCAAATAGGCAAGTGAAGGAGATACAGTTATCTGCTGCAGTTTATGAAGAAGCTGATGTGGTTAGTGAATATTCTTAACCACATCACAGTGTTTAAACAGATTATATCTTTTTTTTTTACATTTCAGATACTTGGAATCTATAAGAAAGGACTAAAGTGTCGAGGTATGCAAATTATTTCTTTATTTACGCTGTAATTGTAAATTCAAGCTACGGTATGTTAACTTTACGACTTAGAATTACAACTGCTATTAGAGAGTGAAACACAGTCCCAGCTACAGAATGGTCATTCCTTGAAATAGAGGGTGTAGGAACCATACAGTGAGATTTCTCCTACAGTGACACAAACACATAGGTGAGGGACAAAAAAAGAATACAATAATCAAAAACTGCTTCAGAGAAGGTGGCTAGCTTCTGGTGAGTTGGGCGCAGGGCGAGCCGAACAACGGCTCTCCAGGCTGCTGCAAAACTCCACCGGTCTGGCAACCGCTGGAGCCCGGAATTACCCTTACGCTCAAAGTCCAGATCTAAATCCAATCGATAATCTGTGGCAAGATCTGAAAACTGCTGTTCACAAACGCTGTCTATCTAATCTGACTGAGCTGGAGCTGTCTTGCAAAGAAGAATGGGCAAGGAATTCAGTCTCTAGATGTGCAAAGCTGGTAGAGACATACCCTAAAATACTGGCAGCTGTAATTGCAGCAAAAGGTGGTTCTACAAAGTATTTACTCAGGGGGCTGAATAATTACGCACACCCCACTTTGCAGTTATTGATTTGTAAAAAATGTTTGGAATCACGTATGATTTTCGTTCCACTTCTCACGGGTACACCACTTTGTATTGGTCTTTCACGTGGAATTCCAATAAAATTGATTCATGTTTGTGGCAGTGATGTCAGTGCTGGGCCGAAATTACGCATTAGCGTAATTACGCATCGTAATTCACTACAAATGCACCATAAGCGTTACGTGTAAGGTTACGGTATTACGCGTAATTAATTACGCGTAGACCGTGGGTTACGTTTTACGCGTAACAAATTACGCGTAAGACAGTAAACTCCTATTGAAATTACACAGTCTGCCGTAATCGCGTAATATTACGCTCCCGTATAATATAAAAAAGCCGCCGACTTTAAGGGTTAATAGCAAAGCCCCCTTAAGTGCTAAGAGCCTCAAATTTGGAGAATATATTAAGGACATCAGAAGGAATAAGAGGAAAAAAAAATTTTTCAAAAAGACTTTATAGTTTTTGAGAAAATCGATGTTAAAGTTTCAAAGGAAAAATAGATACATTTAAAAACCCACCGACTTTAACGGTTAATAGCAAAGCCTGCTTAAAATTTAGAAACACCAAATTTACAGGGTATATTAAGGGGATCAGTGGGAATAAGAGGAAACATTTTTTTTTTCAAAAAGACCTTATAGTTTTTGAGAAAATCGATTTTTAAGTTTCAAGGGCAAAAATGTCTTTTAAATGCGGAAAATGTCAGTTTTTTTTGCACAGGTAACAATAGTGTTTTATTTTCATAGATTCCCCCAAGTGGGAAGAGTTTTACTTACTTCGTTCTGAGTGTGGGAAATATTAAAAAAAAAACGACGTGGGGTCCCCCCTCCCAGACCTCTTTAACCCCTTGTCCCCCATGCAGACTGGGATAGCCAGAATGCGGAGCACCGGCCGCGTGGGGCTCCGCACCCTGACTATACCAGCCCGCATGGTCCATGGATTGGGGGGTCTCGGAAGGGGAGGGGCAGCCACGCTTTCCCCTCCCCCTCCGAGCCCTTGTCCAATCCAAGGACAAGGGGCTCTTCTCCACCTCCGATGGGCGGTGGAGGTGGAGGCCGCGATTTCCTGGGGGGGAGGTTCATGGGGGCATCTGGGAGTCCCCTTTAAAAAGGGGTCCCCCAGATGCCCACCCCCCCTCCCAGGAGAAATGAGTATAGAGGTACTTGTACCCCTTACCCATTTCCTTTAAGAGTTAAAAGTAAATAAACACACAGACACTTTGAAAAAGTATTTTAATTGAACAAAAAACATAACCACGAAAAAAGTCCTTTAATATTCTTAATTAACCATTAATACTTACCTGTCCCTTTAAAAGCCAGTTCCCACGCAATATCCTCGGAAATATACTAATCAGTTACAATGTAACAAAGCTATTACAATGTAACAACTTTGTTACTTTGTAACACCACCGCACCCGACGTCACTCGCCGCCACCGCCGCGTCTGCGCTGACCCGACAGAGCTCTGAGCTATATAGCTCAGAGCTCCCTAAGCATCTTTGTATTTGGGCTCCAAGGAGCCCCATTGGTCCTTAGCAGACCAATGGGGTTCCTTTAAATCAGAAGGAACCCCATTGGTCTGCTAAGGACCAATGGGGCTCCTTGGAGCCCAAATACAAAGATGCTAAGAGAACTCTGAGCTATATAGCTCAGAGCTCTGTCGGGTCAGTGCGGGACGCTAAGTCCCCGCCGCCTCCCGCTGTCAACCCCGCCCACATCTGTCACCCACATGTCACCCACATGTGGGTGACATGTGGGTGACATGTGGAAGAGGCGGGGAGGACAGCGGGAGGCGGCGGGGACTTAGCGTCCCGCACGGACCCGACAGAGCTCTGAGCTATATAGCTCAGAGCTCTCTTAGCATCTTTGTATTTGGGCTCCAAGGAGCCCCATTGGTCCTTAGCAGACCAATGGGGTTCCTTCTGATTTAAAGGAACCCCATTGGTCTGCTAAGGACCAATGGGGCTCCTTGGAGCCCAAATACAAAGATGCTTAGGGAGCTCTGAGCTATATAGCTCAGAGCTCTGTCGGGTCAGCGCAGACGCGGCGGTGGCGGCGAGTGACGTCGGGTGCGGTGGTGTTACAAAGTAACAAAGTTGTTACATTGTAATAGCTTTGTTACATTGTAACTGATTAGTATATTTCCGAGGATATTGCGTGGGAACTGGCTTTTAAAGGGACAGGTAAGTATTAATGGTTAATTAAGAATATTAAAGGACTTTTTTCGTGGTTATGTTTTTTGTTCAATTAAAATACTTTTTCAAAGTGTCTGTGTGTTTATTTACTTTTAACTCTTAAAGGAAATGGGTAAGGGGTACAAGTACCTCTATACTCATTTCTCCTGGGAGGGGGGGTGGGCATCTGGGGGACCCCTTTTTAAAGGGGACTCCCAGATGCCACCATGAACCTCCCCCCCAGGAAATCGCGGCCTCCACCTCCACCGCCCATCGGAGGTGGAGAAGAGCCCCTTGTCCTTGGATTGGACAAGGGCTCGGAGGGGGAGGGGAAAGCTTGGCTGCCCCTCCCCTTCCGAGACCCCCCAATCCATGGACCATGCGGGCTGGTATAGTCAGGGTGCGGAGCCCCACGCGGCCGGTGCTCCGCATTCTGGCTATCCCAGTCTGCATGGGGGACAAGGGGTTAAAGAGGTCTGGGAGGGGGGACCCCACGTCGTTTTTTTTTTAATATTTCCCACACTCAGAACGAAGTAAGTAAAACTCTTCCCACTTGGGGGAATCTATGAAAATAAAACACTATTGTTACCTGTGCAAAAAAAACTGACATTTTCCGCATTTAAAAGACATTTTTGCCCTTGAAACTTAAAAATCGATTTTCTCAAAAACTATAAGGTCTTTTTGAAAAAAAATTTTTTCCTCTCATTCCCACTGATCCCCTTAATATACCCTGTAAATTTGGTGTTTCTAAATTTTAAGCAGGCTTTGCTATTAACCGTTAAAGTCGGCGGGTTTTTAAATGTATCTATTTTTCCTTTGAAACTTTAACATCGATTTTCTCAAAAACTATAAGGTCTTTTTGAAAAAAAAAATTTCCCTCTTATTCCTTCTGATCTCCTTAATA
This sequence comes from Hyperolius riggenbachi, assembly GCF_040937935.1. Lineage (NCBI taxonomy): Eukaryota > Metazoa > Chordata > Amphibia > Anura > Hyperoliidae > Hyperolius > Hyperolius riggenbachi. The sequence goes on from NC_090656.1 coordinate 50,018,978, forward strand.
TATTCTCCAAATTTGAGGCTCTTAGCACTTAAGGGGGCTTTGCTATTAACCCTTAAAGTCGGCGGCTACCTAACATTGATCCATGCGTCAACTTTTCCGCTTGGCAGCATGACCTTACGCATTAATTGTTAATAGGAATTTACGCGTAAGCCTATAACATAACAACTTGAATTACGGTATTCTTACGCGTAATTGCGTAAGGGCAATGCGTAATTACAGACATGTACCGAAATTGAATGTCTATGCCGTAAGCGTAATTTCGTAATGCGTAATAGCGTAAAATTACGCGTAATGATCCGTAAGCGTAGCTTTTTCCATTACGATCAGCACTGAGTGATGTGACAAAATGTGGAAAACTTCAAGAGGGCCAAATACTTTTGCAAGCCACTGTGGGTGTTCAACTTCTTATCTGCTAGTATTACTGAGTCCTTCTCCAAGGCTGATGTTCCCAGCTGTATACCATCTATTTTGTACAGTAGTGTAGCTTAGGAGCTCTGGGCCCAGTTTTACATTGTGCCCCCTCAAGTGATCTGTACATAACAACTGATATGGAGCACCAAAACCTACCAAGGACAGCCATTGATGGTTACAACTAGGGATGGGACGAATCCACAATTTCTTCGAATCCGAATCCGGATCCGAATCTAAAAAGGTTCTCCAATATCTCGAACCTTTCGAATCCCGAATCTAACGAATCCTGCACATAAAAATTGTGCGATCCGTGGTAAAGTTGCCCGCAGTATAGGTACCCAGGCATAGGTAGCGAGGTAAAGGTGCCTTCAGTATAGCTAGCTAGGTATGGGTGCCTTCAATATTGGTAGCTTTCAGTATAGGTAGCAAGGTATAGGGGCCTTCAGTATAGGTAGCAGGGTTTATGGGCCTTCAGTATAGGTAGCAGGGTATATGGGCCTTCAGTATAGGTAGCAGGGTATATGGGCCTTCAGTATAGGTAGCAGAGTATATGGGCCTTCAGTATAGGTAGCAGGGTATATGGGCCTTCAGTATAGGTAGCAGGGTAAATGGGCCTTCAGTATAGGTAGCAGGGTATATGGGCCTTCAGTATAGGTAGCAGGGTATATGGGCCTTCAGTATAGGTAACAGGGTATATGGGCCTTCAGTATAGGTAGGTAGCAGGGTATAGAGGCCTTCAGTATCGGTAGCAAGGTACATGTGCCTTCAGTATCGGTAGCAAGGTATAGGGGCCTTCAGTATAGGTAGCACAGTACATGTGCTTTCAGTATTGGTAGGTAACTAGGTATAGGGGCCTTCAGTATAGGTAGCAGGGTATATGTGCCCTCAGTATAGGTAGCAGGGTATATGTGCCTTCAGTATAGGTAGGTAGCTAGGTATAGGGGCCTTCAGTATAGGTAGTAAGGTACATGTGCCTTCAGTGTAGGTAGGTAGGTAGGTAAAGGGACCTTCAGTATAGGTAGCAGCGTATATGTGCCTTCAGTATAGGTAGGTAGCAGGGTATAGAGGCCTTCAGTATCGGTAGCAAGGTACATGTGCCTTCAGTATCGGTAGCAAGGTATAGGGGCCTTCAGTATAGGTAGCACAGTACATGTGCTTTCAGTATTGGTAGGTAACTAGGTATAGGGGCCTTCAGTATAGGTAGCAGGGTATATGTGCCCTCAGTATAGGTAGCAGGGTATATGTGCCTTCAGTATAGGTAGGTAGCTAGGTATAGGGGCCTTCAGTATAGGTAGTAAGGTACATGTGCCTTCAGTGTAGGTAGGTAGGTAGGTAGGTAAAGGGACCTTCAGTATAGGTAGCAGGGTATAGGGCCTTAAGTATAGGTAGGTATGTAGGTAGGTAGATATAGGGGCCTTTAGGTAGGTAGGTAGGTAAAGGGACCTTCAGTATAGGTAGCAGGGTATAGGGCCTTAAGTATAGGTAGGTATGTAGGTAGGCAGGTATAGGTGCCTTTAGGTAGGTAGGTACGTATAGGGGGCCTGTAGGTAGGTAGGTAGGTAGGTAAGTATTGAGGCCTGTAGGTAGGTATAGTGGCCTGTAGGTAGGTAGGTAGGTAGGTATAGGGGCATTTAGGTAGGTAGGTAGGTATAGGGGCCTTTAGGTAGGTAGGTAGGTACGTATAGGGGGCCTTTAGGTAGGTATAGGGGGCCTTTAGGTAGGTGGGTATAGCGGCCTGTAGGTAGGTAGGTAGGTAGGTAGGTATAGCAGCCTGTAGGTAGGTAGGTAAGGATAGTGGCCGGTAGGTAGGTAGGTAGGTATAGTGGCCTGTAGGTAGGTATAGTTGCCTGTAGGTAGGTAGGTATAGTGTCCGGAAGGTAGGTAGGTATAGGTGCCTTTAGGTAGGTAGGTATGTATAGGGGGCCTGTAGGTAGGTGGGTAGGTAGGTAGGTATTGAGGCATGTAGGTAGGTATAGTGGCCTGTAGGTAGGTAGGTATAGGGGCCTTTAGGTAGGTAGGTAGGTATAGGGGCCTTTAGGTAGGTATAGGGGCCTTTAGGTAGGCAGGTAGGTGCGTATAGGGGGCCTTTAGGTAGTTATAGGGGCCTGTAGGTAAGTAGGTATAGTGGCCTGTAGGTAGGTAGGTAGGTAGGTATAGCGGCCTGTAGGTAGGTAGGGATAGTGCTAGGTAGGTAGGTAGGAAGATAGAACCCCCCTCCCCCGCCAACCCCCCCACAGCCCCCTCCGTCCACCCGTGCCTCCTCCGCTCACCCCTGCATAATAATCTACTCACCTTTCCCGTGGAGCGCAGAGCGGCAGACCTCTTCGTTACTTCCCTGTTCCCTCTAGTGGCCGGACCGGCTCTTACTGATGACGTCATTGTAAGAGCCGGTCACTAGGGGGAACCAGGAAGTCGGCGAGAGGTCTGCCGCTCTGCGCTCCGCTATAGATAGGTGAGTAGATGGTAACTATGCGGGCAGGGGGGGCGAGCGGAGGAGGCGCGGGGGGGGTCGGAGGAGGACGAGTGCGAGCGGCAGATGCGCGGCGATGCGGCGTCGGGATTCGGCGGATTCGTATAGTGGAAAATGGCGTCGGGATTCAAATCCACGAATCTCGAATATTTCTCATTATATTCGAGGGATTCGTGGATTCGCCGGATTCGTCGTCCCACCCTAGTTACAACTAATCAAAGCACATATAGAAGCTATTGAATGAAGGCCCTAGGGATGCTCATTTGGATTTCGCGGAATTGAAATTTCTGAATTTCCGATCAGAACTCTGAAATCGGAATTCTGCAGAAATATTGCATTACTGCAATTCGGTAATTTTAGCCCAATCACAGAACTCGAAATCAATGGACCAATCAGAGAATGCAAAAACAAATCGAAAGTATTTGCCCAATCAGAGAATGCAAAAAATGACCCCCCGGAAATCCGAACTCGGAAATCTGTGAAATCGGTAATCGGCATTGGCGGTAATCAGAATTTCTGCAGGACTGGAAATCGACATTTCCGACCATCCCTTCTGGGCCCCTTTAGTGTTGATAATTCTGCATCATTCTGCATAAGCACTTCTACTGGAAACATAAATGAAATAAAACCAATTCCATCATGGCATTCCATGGCATGGCATTCCATCATAACATCTATGTAAACACATCTATACCCAGGGCTTTCTAGCAGCAACTGCTTAATGGGAGTGCCACAGTTTCCTTTAATCTCTGGATTACGCCTGGCAAACACCTTCAATTTTCATAGGCCAATGATTGGCCAATTTTACCACCTCCAGATAGTATAAGGGCCAGCAGATTTTGAATACTATTAACAGATTGTGTAGGTAAGCTCTCATATTACATGGAATAGTAAAATCGATCAGTGAATGCCCAATAAATATTGAATGTCTGTACCAGGTCTTAAAGAGAAACCATAACCAAGGATTGATCTTCATCCCAATCAGTAGCTGATACCAACAATATCAGCAATACAGACCCTCCTGATGACCTATTCAAGAAACTGTAAAGATTTATCATGGGAAAGGTCCCATGAGAAATCTTTACCATTTCTCGAATAAATCATCAGGGGGTCTGTATGGCTAATTTTGTGTTGCAAACCCTTCCCACAGTGTGATGTCAGGACCATGGTCCTGACATCACACTGTGGGAGCCTTGTTGCATTGTGGGAAATAACAGCTGTTTCCAACTGCCAAAAAAGCAAGCAGCATCTCCTTCCACTGACATCACCTGCAAGCAGTGAAAATGTCACCATGTGATAAATGTCAGAATGTAAATCAGGGAGAGAAAAGCTTTTACAATGGGCAAACACTGACTAAATCATGTATATACATAATTATTGTAAAAATTAAGCACTTTTGTTCATTACATTATTTTCACTGGAGTTCCTCTTTAAGCCTGGTACATGATTGGCCAATCACTGACCGATTTTACCACACCCATGTAGTGTGAGGACCAACAGATTGAGCACTATGAGCAGATTGTGTAGGTTAACCCTCATACTACACGGAGAAGGTAAAATTAGTCAGTGATTGGCCAATTGTAATTAAAAGTGTGTACTGGGCTTTCGTCTAGGTATGTGGGAAAGAGTAGAAAATGCAGCTCTGGATGTAAATGGGAATCTGAGGGCATATTGTGCCCCAAACAGCAGTGTTGCCATGGTTGTATTGATGCACAAACTGAGCTTACCGTCAGCTCCAGAAATCCATAGGATAACAATTATTTTTAACAATAAGTTAGTCATATTAGACCTATGGATCAATCAAGTTGCTATTGTGTTTTTGTTTTCTACAGTTATAGTTGTATTTAAAGCACAACTGACCTGAGAGCGTTATATTTGTTTCCTTTTAAACAATGCACATTGCCTGATTGTCCTGCTGATCCTCTGCCTCTAATACTTTGAGTCATAGACCCACTACAAACAAGCCTGCAGATCAGAAGTGATTTAAACTTACCCGGGGCTTCCTCCATCCTCCTTGAGGCCGTTTAGTTCCTGACCTTCTCTCTGGACTGCACCAGTGCCCCACTGGACGGCTTGGTACACGGGCTGCAGCATTTTTGCTGATTTCTGAGGCGATTCTGCCTCAATGTTAAGTATAGGAAAGTGAAAAACCGCTCTAAAAAACGTTAGATCAGAGAGGTTTTTCAAGCGTTTTTGTTACTGTATCTGTTCAGTTACAGCTCTACTGTAACAAAATATAAAAAAACACTACACAAAATCGCTCAAAACAATGCTAGGCATTTTTTGAAAATCTCTCTAAACATGCCTAGAATTGCTGTGAAAAAGCTCTTCAAAAACCGCTAGCGTTTGTGGATCCGCTAGCGGTTTTTGGCGTGCACTGGCCAGGGGTGTAGCAATAGACCCTGCAAGGGATGCAGCTGCAGGGGGGCCCAGAAGCAGCAGGGGGCCCTTTGGGGGGAGAAGTTTCTTTTCCCTGTCCTGATAGACTGACAACTAAGGGCACAGAGAGAAAAAACGTTCTGCTTTCTGCACAATTGTTCTAATGACTGCATTCGCTCAGCCACTGATAAGGAATAGTACAAAGTTTTGTAGATAAAGATTTGTAGACAGCCCCTCAGTGTGCAGCAGGCTCTTGTGTACATCCCTACCCCCCCCAGCCTCTCCACCCCCTTGCCAAGTGCTCTGTACTGTAGTGATGTTGGAGAAGTCTGCAGAGCCAGTTCTGCTGCATCATAGGTGGGCAGAGTGAATGTAATAAGCTGAGGCTGGGAGCACACTCGTCTGTCGTGTTTTCTGCACACCATGCGTGTCTGTATGTGTGAAAACATGCACGTTTTATCACAGAGGCTAATATAATTGATAGAGAAAATTCCTGCAGTGCTTCACTGCTGTCTGTTGTTATCTGCATTTGAAAAACACATTCAAGTCTGCACTAGTCAACGGAATAACACTGGTTCTCAGTTTACGTGTGCAGAAAGCGAGGGGGGGGGGGGGGAGGGGGCCCCATCCAAAGTTTTGCAGGGGGTCCTAATGATTTCTACTTATGCCCCTGGCACTGGCCCTAAGTTTGACTGCAGTTGCTGCATTCAGACACAACTGATGCATGAAAAATCAGCAGGATGCCAGGCAACTGGTATTGTTTAAAAGGAAATAAATATGGCAGCCTCCATCTCAGGTCAGAGAATTCTCCACCAATTCCACTCCTGCATTTTCTGGTACTGTCATAGGAAAGAAATACTAAGTTACCCTGATGTGTGTGTTTTTCTCTGCAGCATGTGGGGTTAACTGTCACAAGCACTGCAAAGATAGACTCGCTGTAGAATGCAAGAAAAGATCTAAAAGTGTCTGCGAGAAGCGAGAAAATTCACAGCAGCAGCGTCACTTCTCCTTCTCTCTTCCAAGAACCTTTAAGAAAACCTCATTGCCACCAGGTACCTGCCGATGTGCATCTCATCATCACTTTAACTTATCAGTTACTTAGAGGCTTCGCAGACCAGCTCACACACACTCCGCAGGTTCACAATCTTAGTCATTTGGACTTGTTTGGAGAGCAGCATGGCCAGACCTGGACTCACTGAAGCTGAATGACTTAGATTGGAAAACAGTGGCGATCCAACAAAACTGACCGACATCCTGTAAAAACTATTCTATTAAGTAGCAAAAGTTTGCCATTTTCAGCTTGGTGATATCAGTTTAGGACATAATGAGGACTGCTGAAAAGTTAGTAAATTGTAATTTTTGTGACCCTGTACAGCAGGGGTCAGGAACCTTTTTGGCTGAGAGAGCCATAAACACCACATATTTTAAAATGTAATTCCCAGAGAGCCATTCAATATGTTTCAAACTAAATACAAGTACAATTGGAGTGGCCGTTAGTCTTGGGGGGAGCGCAAGTAAGTTAGTAGTACATGCTACAGCAGCAACATGCCTACTTTGAAAATGTTACTTGCGTTGTCACACTAAGCTGTGCTGCTTGAGCAGTGTAGCTTAGTGAATCTACCACTACTGATTTGTCTGAGAGCCAGATGCAGCCATCAAAAGAGCCACATCTGGCTCCCGAGCCATAGGTTCCCTACCCCTGCTGTACAGGAACCAAGGTGAGAATGTTTTCTTTTGTTAATAAATCCAGAAAATACTTGCTTTATTAAAGAAAACCTGTAATTAAGAAAAAGTCCCTGAGGGGTACTTACCTCGTGAGGGGGAAGCCTCTGGATCCTAACGAGGCTTCCCCCGTTCTTCTCTGTTCCTCCGTTGTCCAGCTGCAGCCCCTCGAAGTGCGATGATGTAAATATTTACCTTCCGGGATTCAGCACAGACGCAGTAGCGGATCTCCCCTTGGGCTAAGGCGGAAATAGCCGAACCCGATCGATTCACTCTGCTGCGCAGGCGCGAGTCCTTTTGCGCCTGTGCAGTAGAGCAGATGTGATCTGGTTTGGCTATTTCCGCCGTACCCGAAGGAAGAGCCGCTACTGCGTCTGTGCTGAATCCCGGCGAGGTAAATAAATCAGCGCTTGTCGGGGGAGCCAGAGCTGGACTGCCTGCAGCTACAGGGGAGGGGGAAGCCTCATTGGGACCTTAAGGCTTCCCCCTCCTGAGGTGAGTACCCCCCAGGGGATGTTTTTTTAGTACAGGTTTTCTTTAAAGGTAAGTTCTTGTTGTGGGCCCCATATATAACTGCAGCAGTAGCACAAACTCCAATCCATTGTTTCAGCAATCCTTACTGTATTCTGATGACCCAGGTGGGAGTTATGTATTGTATTTATAAAGTGCCAACATATTATGCAGCGCTGAACAATAGATAGTAGAGAGACAGGCAACAAGGTACAAAATACAAGATCATGCAATGGAGTTTAAGTCTAAAGGCTCGTACACCCGCCGTACTAAAGACAAAGACGGGTCCGTCGTCACCTCCCGCTGGGCGGGTTTTCAGCAGACAATACAGCGTGTGTACAGTCTGTTGGCGGACTGTTATGGCCCATACTCACGGGCTACAATTGTCGGCGCAACACGCGGCGCGCGGGTGTTGCGGCGACAGGTCGCCCGTGAGTATGAGGTGCAACACCGGCAAGCACCCCGAACCGTCGCTCGTCGCTGCTGTCGCCAGGCGATTGGCGCGGTCAATCGCCTGGCGACAGTTGCCGCCGCAACTTTGCCGCAACTGTCGCTAGTCCGCGTGAGTATGCGGACTAGCAACAGCAACATAATAGAAAATCCACGGCACTTCTGGCGAGGGGGAGGAACGCTGGCGACGGCTTCCGTCGCTTCAGTAATCCCTCTTCCGCGTGTGTACGCGGAGGGACCTGGCGACGAGCTGTCGCCGAACCTGTCGGGCACACGCTCCCGTGTGCTGGCGACAGGACAAAAAGTAGCCCGTGAGTATGGGCCAATAAGGCTGTTTCTGAACGATCCGCCCGGCGGATCGTTCAGGAACAGCCTTATCAGTCCGCCGACAGACTGTACACACGCTGTACTGTCTGAAAACAGATCCAGCGAGAGGTGACGACGGACCCGTCGTTGCCTTTAGTACGGCGTGTGTACGAGCCTTTAGATTCCACATAGATCAAGTCCAAGTCACACAGATCAAGTCCACATAATGATTCTTTATTTTAAAAGTTTCACTTTCATGTGAAGGAGAATAATCACTCTTTTACCTCTCAGTTCTTTTGGGTTTCTTCAAGTCTGTTACAAAAATCATATTGTTTCTAGTTCTCTTTATCATAAAAACTGGCAGTATATTCTGAGTTACATTGCACCTAATTAAGTCAAAATCTTCTTACCCACATCCAAAACCTAACATAACCATATTTTGTGCCTTATAGTGTTTCACACACATTCAAAATATCTACTGCAGTAAGAGGACAAGATGAACGTATGCTACTATAATAGGTTTTGTAGATTGACCTTTAATTGAAGTTCAGCTATCATTTTAACATTAGATTCAGTAGGACAAGTGCAGTCATTTTCTCAGTTTTTTTTCAAATCTTCAGTTTGAACTCACGATAAAGTTAAAAAGCAACTTGAACTCAAAACCCTGTCAACACAAGCCCTCCCTATGCTGCATAGACCATCTCTATCTTTGTTCTAGCTTACTTCCTTGCTTCACATCCTCATATGGTCAAAGATTTTTATTACTTAGGGAATAAAACTCCATTCTCTTAAAGGACATCTGTAGTGAATAGAATAGGGGCTGCCATATTTATTTCCTTTTAAACAATACCAGTTGCCTGGCAGTCCTGCTGATCTATTTGGCTTCAGTAGTGTCTGAATAACACCAGAAACAAGCATGCAGCTAATTTTGTCAGATCTGACAATAAAGTCAGAAACACCTGATCTGCAGCATGCTTGTTCAGGGTCTATGGCTTAAAAATATTAGAGGCAGAAGATCAGCAGAACAGCCAGGCAACTGGTATGGCTTAAAAGTAAATAAATAGGGCAGCTCCCATATGCCTCGTTACAGTTGTCCTTTAAAACAAGCTTGAAGTGAAAAAAAAGAAAAGGGAAAAAACAAAACTAAAAAACAGATACTCACCTGTGGAGAGGGAAGGGTCTTGGTCCTATAGAGCCTTCCTGTTCCTCCTATGGTCCCTTGTTAAAGCACTGTCACTGACTGATGGGTTGAATACTACTCTGTGCTGCCACGGGAGACTTTAAAAGGCTTCGGGAGCCCGAGTGCTCCCAAAGATGGGCAGCTCCGTACTGCGCATGCGTGGCTGCGCACGAGCACCTGGGCACTACGGAGTCGCACACTTTAGGGAGCACTCGGGCTCACAAAACCTCCGGTGGCAGCAGATTAAAACGGGGGTGACAGCACTGGAGCAAGGTGACCATGAGAGGAATGGGAAGACTCTAAAGGACCCAGAGCCTTCCCTCTCCATAGATGAGTATCTGTTTGTTTTTGTCTCCTTTGACTTGCTTTAAATTGTTTGGTGTGGGGTGGGAAACCAAGGACTAAAAAGACTCTAAGCAAAAAAACGCCAAGAGCCAATAGTGCAGTATGTCTATACACCAAGATAGATATGTGTAAAATAATACACTCACAAATTTTGGGTTGCAAGAAATGCAACCACCAATGTGGCTTACGAAGGAAAATCCACCTCCGCTCAGTTCTGCAAAGTGCCACAGAGGTCACACTCCTGGCAAATTGGGTAGTGCCTAAGGGCTACTCAAAACATAAAAACCTCCAAATAGAAATGTGAGAAGTATAAATGTAAAATGGTGGAGGCGCCCAAAAGGTATAAAACAAATATTACGATATAAAAAGGAGAGGTACGGGAAGCATACATCTCCTGTGGTGAAGTAGCACGTTACAATCGAAAACTTGATTGTGTTTTTCAAGAAATGATTGCACAAAAGGTTGAGATAACGCATTTCTCTGGTATCTCCAGCTTCATCAGGTCAATAAAAACCATCAAAAAGTGCTTCTTAGCCAATATGTAGTAGACTTGAGTGCCTCGATCCCTTGAGGCGTTCAAGTCTATTGCACAAACTCTAGATCAGACTTTCTCAACCCTAGGGTTCCTTGAGCACTCTGCAGGGGTTCCCTGCCATTTTCCCGCATCATAGTGGGAAGTATAATAGAGCACATTATAATAGGGGGTACTGTCAGGGCCGGATTTGTACTTTCCAGTGCCCTAGGCCTGCTGTCACCAAGCGCCCCCCCAAAAAAAATATATATTTTGTCCAACACTCTGACTAGCGATCATTGGTTTGAATGGGCTCATTTCAGTTGTGCTGCTCTGCCCCCCATTCAACAAATAATTCCTGTAATTTGCGCTCCTGCCCAAATGTGCACAGCAGCCGACAGTGTTCTGGACATGCATACTTGAGAAATGACGCTGATGTATGACCGGTATTTGTCAAGAATGCATAACACTGTACTGGCCATGGGCAGGAGTGAGAAATTACAGGGAGCGTGAGTGGCCAGAGCATGCGCTGCTTCTTTGTCCTCTGTGCGACTGGCTGCAGTCGGAGCCACAAACAGGTGGCAGGGCAGTGCAATGGAGAGAAGCCCATCCAAAACAGAGAACAGGTAAGTAGCAAAGATCCTGTCAAGACCCACTTTGGATGTTCTGTTGTAATTATAGTGGACCTGAACTCAGAACTTCCTCTCTGCTCTAAAAGATACTTAACAACATAACCTTTAAATAAAAACATTTTTTTGTTACAGCTGATACAAATCCTGCAATAAATCTGCAGTGTGTCTACTTCCTGCTTTTATGGAAGCAGACATATTTTTAACATCCTGTGCTTTCAAATGAGCTTGGATGTTGTGGCAGTCAGGTGACACAGTGTAGAGATCAAATTACAACTTGTGACATAGAGGAGGGGGAATTAGACAGGCTCTCGAAATACATACATGGTACATTTCTCTGTTTTCCTTCTGTCCTGTGCAAGAGTTCAGCTTTTTTTTTTTTTTAATGATGTAGGGATTTAAAATCCCCCCTCAAAAAAAAAATCTCTCTCTCTCAGATGGGATATCCGAGTTTGCTCGGATAGTGCTATTCGGATTTTAAAAAATATCCGAATTGCTATTCAAAGTTCGAATAGTGGAAAAAGTTTGGATTATCTGGGTAGTTCGGATACCCGAATATTGGATGAGCACCACTGCTCAGGTGTCCTTTAAAATGACAGTTTAGCAATGAAAGGGAAGAAAACAGCATTTTTATTCCTGCAGTTCTCTCTCATAGATGGTAGGAACAGAAAATGAGTCAGGAAAGAGTTAACTAAGGAAGAGAAGAGACCACTGCTAGCTAAGAAAAACGGTCATAAATTAGGATTAGATAAATTAATTAACAACTGCTGGGGTCAGTGTCAAAGCTGTAAAAGAGGTAAAGAAACTAACTAGCAGACCTCACTGATGTTTGGGAATGCCTGCATTAAAACTCAGCGGAACTTAGTTCTATCTGCTTTGTAATGTAAATCTCTGGTATTTCTTATATCGATCTGTATGTCCATCATACAAAGGAATGGATTATCAGTGACAGTTATGATTGATCCTGATTGTTTTAACACATCAGGAAGTGAGAGAGAGATGCAGGGATTGGGGAACTCTGAAATTCAGCTATTAGTGCAGAGCTGGGCACTGGATGGCTGCGCTGCGGGACCAGAAGAGATGATTTACTTTGACATATGACCTCTTCTCTCTCCTAGTCATGCCGCCCTTCTTATCTTATCGAATTTTATCACCCTAGGCCGTGGCCTTTCTGGCCTTCCCAGAAATCAGGCCCTGGGTACTGTAAAGGAGCACTAAATTGGGGCTCAGAATAATAATGAGCACAATAAAAAGCACTAGGATAAGGAGACAGTATGAGTGGCAGTGTAATATGGGGTAGAGAAATAATCAGTCTCACCTACTTTTAAAGACCATGCTCCTGCAAAATAAATGCAGCGGTTTCTCACTATCAAAAAAATTGTTGCTTGAGATCCAAAAGTTATTTGCAGGCTTCTTCCTGGGTAAAAAGGTTGAGAAAGGCTGCTCTGGATAATATCAGTCTAGGTTTTCATTGCTACATGCGCTACTTCACCGTAGGAGTGGTAAGCTTACCATATCTCTCCTTTTTATATCGTTTTGTTTTATACCTTTTGGTCACCTCACTATTTTACATTTACTCTTGAACTGTTAGACTTCTTATTTAGAGAAGAAAGCTTGCTATAACAGACAACCACATGTTATTTATTTGCAAGCCAGACATTTTGCAGCTTGGGTCAGCAAAAAAGCAACCCTTTTTGATTAAATGAACATTTGTATGTATTAATAATGAAGTTCCAACTACTGCCGTTGCCTTTATTCTCCCCCTTCTTTCCATTTCACCATTGCATCGTCAAATGTATGTGGTTTTCCACTTCAGGTTAATGTGTAATAGTATTCCCTGTAATGCAATATGCTATGTACAGTATGCTTATGTAATAGAGGCTTTCCTGCAGCCTGCTATCTCACCTAAGTGTACTTCCACTTGTCCCAAGTGGTGATATATATTGTACAGAGCAATGTACAGGAAAAAATAGGTGGCAGTTGTCTCAGATGTCATCAGTAAAACCTTTACTGTGCTTATGGTACATGTATATACGGTAAATAATTATGATGAGTGTGGTAAAAATATTAGCAATGGACAACGTTATTCATTAAAAAACAAAAGACATTTCTGTAGTTCTGTTTTACATGTTTGTTTTAGAATCCATAAAGCCAAGTGGACTGTCTAAATTGTTTGAAGGCTTCATAATTAAAAAAAAATAATGAAGATGATTATAAATACTTTAATTTTCTTGATGAAGAAGACATCACATCAAAAAAAGCTCTTCCTCCAAACTTCTAGACAACATGCCCATGCTCCACCTTTAAAACTGTTAAAGGACTCCTGAAGTGAGAGGGATATGGAGGCTGCCATATTTATTTCCCTTTAAATAACACCACCAGTTGCCTGGTAGTCAGGGCCAGTTCTAGACTTTTTGCCGCCTGAGGCAAACTTGAGGATGCGCCACAACCTTCACAGCGCACAGCACCTGCCGGACGAAGGGGGAGGGCAGCTGTTTGCTGGTGTGGGCCCTATTTCACTCCTCCCTCCCTCCCCTAGGGTCTCCCTCTGGTGCTCTCTTCCCCCTTCATGAAGGACAGCAGCGGCAGTGTGAAGGCAGTTACATCCAGCTGCCGAGCGGGTCTTCCCTTTGATGTGCCTGCAGCCGCTGGGTCTCCCTGTGATCTGCCCTCCGTAGCCGCTGCTTGTCTACTTCCTGCAGCAGAAACAGGAAGTAGACGAATGGTGGCTATGGAGGGCAGATCACAGGGAGACCCATCAGCCGAGGGGGTGGAAAGCACCGGAGGGGGACCCTAGAAGAGGGAGGGGGCGGGATGCCGCCCTGACGCTGATGCCACCAGAGGAAGAGGCGTCATGGGGGGCCCGGGGCTGCTGGTAGTCCTCCTTATCCTCTGCCTTTAATACTTTTAGCCATAGACCCTAAACAAGCATGCACCTCAGATGTTCCTACTGAAGTCTGACTTGGTTAGCTGCATGCTTGTTTCCGTTGTGTAACTCGGACACTACTGATGCATGAAAGATCAGCAGGACAGCCAGGCAACTGGTATTGTTTAAGGCCTTTTTCCCACCAGGATGTTGCGTTTTAGGGGACATTGTAGGTCGCATAAAGTGCCCCTAACGCAACGCCTGGTGGTGTTGTAGGAGGACACTACCAAGATGTTGGAACTCTTGGTGCGCTTTTTTTATGCCATGTATGGGATGCGGAGACCACGTGATCCGCATCACGTGGTCCCGCCGGCCAATCGCCGCACAGAGCGGCCGCTCCAGGAAGTAAACCCTGCACGTCACTGAGTGCAGTGAATATTAATTAGCCATCTGGCTGGCCGCGGAGGAGGAGGGGAGACCTCCTCCTCCAACATTACTGAGCATGTGCAAACAGTCTAACAAACGCACAGCATGCAGCACTTTGTTTGAACGTGCTACGTTACAATGTAACGCAACGTGGGCACTGTGAACAGCACATTGATTTTTCATCGCTGTGCGGTGGGCTGCGTTACAGGCTGCACTAACGTCTTACTGTGAAAGCAGCCTAAAAGGAAAGAAATATGGCAGCCTCTATGTCCATCTCACTCTAGGTGTTCTTTAAAGGGACTCCGAGAAGTGCAAAAACTATGGAAAGATGCATATCGTTTTAAAGCTCTCTTTCTCCTCTTTCCAATGATATATAAACCGCCACCCTACGCCTTTTAGTTTTCGCTATTTTCAGCAGAATGGAGCTGCTGACTTTAGGAAAAATTCACCCCGTGTAATACAATGTAACTATGGAAAGATGGATATCATTTTAAAGAGTAACTGTTAGCCCCAAAACTGAAAATTAAATCTCTCTTGCAATCTTTTATTTACTATTTAAATGAGCCAAAAAGGCATTGTAGAAGTTAAAAATCAATATAATTTTTTTACTATGTATCCTTTTAACCAAGCTCCGGACGCAAAGCCGCATATCAGATACTGCTGAGCATGCATAGCATGCCTAGCTCTGCCCGACCCCCCTCTCCCCCCCAGGACCAGGTGCCGATATATGCTCACTCCAAACGGCTGACCGCTCTGACACGGAGAGAGAGCGGGAGCACTTCCAGCACCGCCACCGCAGAGCAGCCGCCGCCGAGTCACATGTGAGAGATGCACGTGCATCTCTCACATGTGACTCGGCGGTGGCTGCTCTGCGGTGGCGGCGCTGGAAGTGCTCCCGCTCTCTCTCCGTGTCAGAGCGGTCAGCTGTTTGGAGTGAGCATATATCGGCACCTGGTCCTGGGGGGGGAGAGGGGGGTCGGGCAGAGCTAGGCATGCTATGCATGCTCAGCAGTATCTGATATGCGGCTTTGCGTCCGGAGCTTGGTTAAAAGGATACATAGTAAAACAATTATATTGATTTTTAACTTCTACAATGCCTTTTTGGCTCATTTAAATAGTAAATAAAAGATTGCAAGAGAGATTTAATTTTCAGTTTTGGGGCTAACAGTTACTCTTTAAAGCTCCCTTTCTCCTCTTTATGACGACCCCTAAATCGTCGCCCTACGCCTTTTAGTTTTCTCTATTTTCGCGATCGAAATCGCAGCCGCTGCAATTTCAACCGCGAAAATAGCGAAAACTAAAAGGCATAGGGCGGCGATATATATTATTAGAAAGAGGAGAAAGAGAGCTTTAAAATTATATGCATCTTTCCATAGTTTCTGCACTGCTCGGAGTCCCTTTAATGAGACAGTCTGTACAAGTTTAGCTTGTGACATAGTTGCATGTCTTGTAGAGCTGGAAAGTAGATCAGAGATGAAAACACTATTCAGGAGTGAACATGTTTGGAATGCAAAAAAAAAATAAAAACTACAGTGGGCTTTCAGAATAAATAAATGCAAATGAAAAATACACAGATAATGAGCCCATAACTTGCAAATGTTTTCAATTGTAGTGGAAACGAGCCTTAAATAAACTCTTCTTGTCTATAGATAACAGGGACTTGAAGTTTATAGTTAGCAATGGGGATGATCAATCAGATGTTGTATTCTAATACAGTTTGGAACTGGAACTGATCTTTTTAGTTGGTCTATTTCCAAGTTCCATAAATTTGCATGACACCAAATTGCAATTATTATAGCATCTCATCGACCTTCACGAGTTAGCAGTACATGTCTTGTTAGGTTTCATTATGTCAACATTTTTTCCATGTAACGCATAACTTATGTGTATCTTTTTCAAATTAGATCTAAAAGAAGAAGATCTGCCGGCGGAGGACGATGTCGTGTTTGATGACCATTTATAATGAACATAGTAAGTACTGGTGGTGATCAGTGGTGAGCAAAAAATGCCAATATTCTTTTTGCATTCATTTGCACGGAAATAATGTTAAATTCAACTTTCGAGTGAAAAAGCCACCAAATCATTTTATAATAAGTTTGTGAATTTTTTAATTTTTTTTCGTAAATTTTCACACTAAAAGAAATGTTTTTTTCACAGTTTTCATGGTAAAAACAACAATTTTTGCGTTAAAAGAAAAATGTTTGCGAATTGTTGCCATATTGCAAAAAATATTATGTACTTTTGCGAAAAAATTCTCGAAAATAAATATGCCATTTTCGACGCGAAAATGAGTTTGGTGGAAATTTGTGAGCAACACTGCTGATGATGCATCAGTTTTAGAGAGAGAGAGAGAGAGAGAGAGAGAGAGAGAGAGAGCACAAAAGCAAATGCAATATACTGTAATGATGTCACAGGGTTGTCATTTTCTGGTGCAGGGTTTCCTAAATCCATCCTCAGGTTCCACCAGCATTTTACAGTTTGTATGCTGTATACCCAGATAGATGGCCAAATGACATTGCTAAGCTTCTCACTAATCCACCTGTACATAACTGATCATGGCTGGAGACATGCACTGTATTTGTCATGTCAGGACGGGTTTAGGAAACAACATCCGTTAAACAATATTGATGTTATAGTAACTGTGACCGTTCTTTTACCCAAACATTGCATAATAATAGCAGTAGTGTCTCAACAAATATGTTTAGCTCCACTGGCCTGGAATTAGTAAGCAGCACATGTCAGTACTAGCCGGTTCCAGGCGAGTACTTGGAGAAACTCTGACAGCAGGGTCCGTACTGACATTCTCTTGCGCAGTGGTTGCAATTGGGCCTGCGGATTGTTCAACCTCTGTGCAGTCAGGATTTCCAGCCTCCGTTTCCCCAGGACTTAAGACAGATGGACCTGCACTCTCCGCAGTGGGCACATCCAGCTCCCGCAATTACTAGGCATCCCATCTGAATAAGTCTTTAAACAGGTTGGCCCCTGTCTTGCGAACGATTTCAATGTTCCTAGCTTGACACAGATTTTCCAGATCTGATCCGCTTATTTTCTTCTAATCACTGACATTTTCATGCCAAATAAAAGATAGATAAAGAAAACAAGATTTTGGGGAGGGCTGCTGGGCTACACAGTCTCTCTGTATATATAAAAAATATTGCACCAGCTGCCTACAAACCACCGAATTGGTTAGGTTAGGTTCTCGCAGGCTTAAAATTAGTTTGATGCTGTCTATAATGCTTTGAGCACAACGCAGATCCCAAATGCTGCCAAACACTATTACACGCACCCTAGTGGCTGGACCGCTCAATGCCTTCCAATCTATTTCAACCCACAGACCATCCATCCTGGTGGATGCAATCAATGTGCTGAAACCACTGGAATTGGGCCACAGACAGGCTAGGAGGGAGCGTGCAAACACTTTACTACACACTATTTCAGTTACCAGGCTGCCACCACCTCTGTAGAAGGACAGAGGACCGGCACTGACTATTCTAAACCTGTAAATGAAAATTGTTAAAATAATACTCTGGTCTGACTAAACAATACAATACGTCAGGTGGCGATTCCTCATAAAGATTCTTTCTGTAGTGCTTAGAGCAGGTATGTAGCTGTGGAAAATTACTTTAAGTCTTTTATTTGAAATACAATATAAGTAATTAATATATACAGAACATTAATAAAAGTAACAATTATGGAGACCGTAGCCCAGATAAAATAAAAGGAAAAAACAAAGAGAATTAATACTTAACGTGTTGGAAGAAATATGTCCTTTGTGTGGAAAATCCAAGAAATGCAAAGTTCCTTTGTTTTTAGAATTCCGGGAAGCTCTTGCCATCCTAAATCCATATGTGGTGTTAAAAATGGAGAACTCCTTGCTGAGATTGCTGTGGTTCTTTTATCCAAAGTTGCTCTGAGGGCGGAACTCAGAGCCAGCCCCTGGGCTGGGCTTTGGGCGTTATTTATTTTTGGCAGGAATCTCAAGTCCAAAATATGTGACATTTCCATATCTCAGACCATGTTCATTGCACACAAATATTAATAGCAAATTCACAATACCAAAAGAATATGGATCACCTTAACACCAGACATGAATAGTGTAGGACATTCCATTACTGAGAAGTTTAATAACCTGGTTACTGGTTATGCCAGCTTCATAAATTAAGTATGAGGATACTCAGCAGGACCTTAGCACATAAATGATATCTCCATATAGATCATAAGTACGGTATCTCTTGAAATAGCAAAAAGTCATACAATACAGTTATGTTAAGTATGGCCAGAATGGTTCCACCAAGTCTTCCCCATGCTGAGCTGAAGCTTGCTGGCTGCAGAGTATTACCAAATGTCTGATATTCACATCTAACTGTCAGGTGCCTGATGCAAGAACATCCTTTTGTTCAGGTGATCAAAGGAAAACATTGTCCTCCCAGAATAACAGCTGGCAACCACATGAATAGGCAGACCCAGGCTTTTGCTCTGTGCTATTCCTAGATGTGCAATCTGAATTGCTCAGTGGATCACAATCAGAAAACTGATTGATTGCATTTCTTCATGGTTCGTCCGTGACAGTGAGCACTTTTAATTACATAGTTTCATAGACTTGCTTTAAAGGACCACTGCAGCCAAAAAAGAAAGTAGTTGAAATCTGACAGAACAGTCAGGTTTTGGACTAATCCATCTCCTCATGGGGGATTCTCCGGGGTTTTTTTTGTTTTCAAAAGAAATTCCTGAATGTAGGTTTAACTGCCAAAATGCTGTAGTAACTTACCAACCAGCCTTCCTACTGGATTTTACACTATTTTGGTAGTTCGAGTTTAGGAAATGCTTTTGCAAACAAAAAACCCTTAGAACCCCCCCATGAGGAGATGGACTTGTCTAAAACCTGTCAGTTCTCTCAGATTTTAACAGCTTACCTTTTTCGCTGGAGTGGTCCTTTAAATCTTGAAGATACATTCATCATAAAATGAATAATTGACATTTCAACTGTAGTATTAGAGTATTGCATATACTTGTGGGGGGAAAATAAGCACTTTCTGCAGCTTCATGTTCTTATTATACTGAGTGTGCAATGTAGTTGTGGGATGTGAAAAAACTGACACAAGTGTCTTTGCTATTTCAGATTGCAGGTGCTTTGATGGCAGGATTGTATGGTAATTGTCCCATGTCATTTCCAGAGACACTTAATAAAGCATTCTCCGTTCACTGGCACTGTGGTTGTATCGCTCATGTGCTGATCTCCAGAGGAAACCCTCACCTCTTCAGAGATGTCTTCATTTAAAACAGAATTAAGTTCAAGGTGTATGAACAGATTCCGAGATTCTTCTACCTCTTCCCCCTCCTGCCTCATCGCCTAGCGTTGAAACAGCAGATTTGGCAATCAAAAAAAGAAAGACATCAGATCAGAAAAACTTTTTCTCACTCAGAATTGTTATTTTATGACCTCAGCTGGACAAAGGCTAACTTCACACCTGAAGCTATAAACGGTTTGTTTCACGGAATGGGCCACAACGGACAAAAGGAAATGTAGACAGATCTTTTGTTAACGTGAACCCGAGGTGAAAATAAACTGACGAGATAGACAATTTATCCTCCTACTCCTAAAATTATCTTTTTTTAAGTATCCAAGGGTTTTCTTTTATATTTAAACATTTACAAAGAAGGTTAAATGTTTTAAGGTCTCTAATCAGTGTCAGCCTATTAAGTGTCCCAGAGTTAGAAAAAAAGATCAATAGTTTATGTATTTTATCTCTCCCCTGCCCTCAGAAGTTGTATTCTGCCAGGAAAACTTTTATGGCTGTAATCTGCTAATCAGTGATGTTACTATATTCCCGACAAGGTACCGACACGACAGAAGCTGTCCCTTACATACCTAGAAATTAACTATTTCAGGCAGCACAAGAAAACAAGTAAAACAGGCTGGTTATTAATGTTTTTACTGTACATACACATGTTTATCTCATCATGTCACATATAGCCTCGGTTACACTTTAAGCATAGCTCCTGTTCAGACATGTGGCAACATGATCGCATGGGTTTCCTCTGGGCACTCCTGGTTTGCTCCCACGTCCCAAAAACCTACTGATAAGTTACTTGCCGCCCCTCCTTCTCTCTCCCCCCCAAAAAACACTGGACTTAGACTATGCGAGGGATTACATTGACAGCCAGTGTCATAACTGTGTACTCTGTACAGCACTGTAGCAGAGTGCTGTGTACATAACCTTCATTTTACCCAGAAGAAGGCTCTAAACGTATACTACCTACTAGTAGTAAGCATGTTATGAAAGATGTAGTCCAGGGAACATTTATGGTCTCCATTGTTCAACAACTTCACTGTTGTTCATTCAGGGTATCTGTGTTTACACACCATCCATCCCACTGATGTGCTAAAGGAGGTTGCTCATTTCTAGAATTAGATACTAGAGACATTGATCTCATCCCCACAGGTGATAGTTTTGTACTACCCGATGCAGTACAAAGCTATGGAAATCTCAGTTATGTGCTGCTGCTGCTGCCCACGTGTCCCCTTCACCCACACTCCCACTGGGATTAATCAAGCAAAGAACGGGCAAATCCGATCATCAGCATTGACTCTGTCAAGTTGTGTATGGGTTCCTTTACTCAGCACTTCCATGGACAATTTTTAACATGATGACTTTGTAGGAAATGAGAATATAAGGCCAGGTTCACAATGGCAGGTAAACCAGTCCGTTTAGTGCAGTGTTCTCCAACCATGTCCTCAAGGCCCACCAACAGTGCATGTTTTGTGGAAATCCACAAAGGTAGTTAATCAGCTGCGCTGAGACACTAATTACCTCACCTGTGCATGTTTGTGGTTTTCTGCAAAACATGTACTGTTGGTGGGCCTTGAGGACAGGGTTTGGGAACACTGGTTTAGCGGACCGTACCGGAATGGATCCTAACGGATGCAAATGGATCCAGTGCTAATCAATGGATCTATTCGCTCCGTTAGAACAGGTCTGTTTGGCACGTTCTGCCGAATGGACCCTAACATTGCGGAGGGTGCGATCAATATCGGAGCAACGGACATAAACCATTCACAGCACGATAAAGGAACAGATCAAAAACTGTTGCCCAATAAAAAACGTTCCGTTTCATGAAACAGTTTTTACAGGGATACGTTATTGATCCGTTTAGTGTGAACTGGGCCGAAAACAGAATTTTGTTTTTCGTCAAGTATTGCCCAGCCCTTACCCCCCACAGCCCATATACCTCAATGCTGTTATTTGTTCATTGCACAAAACAACTGTAATACTGTAATTTAATACGTTGCCATGTAGTTATGTGACATTCACCAGACTCTTCATCTTTCAGTCCCTGCCCCCTGCAGGTGGGGAAGTACAATAACATACATGATGCATAGCCATGGGCTATAGGACTGTCAACCACCCTCCCATAGACGGAGCTGTATGGAGCTTTGGCCTGGACTGCCACGTTCCTGGAGATGCAGAACAGAGGCTGGCACTCCCATGGGAGGTGGAGCGTTGGGTAAAATGTGTCAGAAGGAAATGATGCTGTTTACAGCTTGTCTATGTATTTTTTATTAATGAACACTGGGGATGGGTACTTTGGGTAGCACTGGAAGCAACGGTAACTTTTCTCAAAGCCTGGAATTCCACTTTAAGTATTATTACTGTCGCCCTGCAGTAAGTTGGGTTGCTTTATTTTTGTTTACTTTTAGTTCTGCTTTCATTTAATATAAGATTATCAGAGATTTCCGTTATGTCATTCAGTTATAAATCAGGAAAGCTTTGTAATTTGTCATTTTACAGGACAAGTATCTGCAATAGTCATATACATTATGTTTGTGAACAATACTGTTTTCCTTGACTGATTTATTAAAATAACTGTACAGTTTCTATTCCGTTGTTACCTTCTTGCTTATTATGTATTAATATTTAACATATATGAACATACAAGGTAGACTTTAACTAGTTCCCCTCAGTTACAGTAGAGCTCCTGGTAATGTAATGTGAAGGAGGCAGAGCAGGATCATCCACAAGGCAACCTAGGCAGGTGCCTAGGGTCCAGTGAGTGTCAGGGGGCCCAGCTGCCACTTTCTCTGACCTCTCTTCTATCTTAAATTACCAAAAGCACCATACAGGTGAGCCAAAGGTACTGCCTTGCCTAGGACCCCATTTCATCTTAATCCACCTCTCTCATATAATAGTGTATACTCACCTCTGAGATAGCAACCTCAATACCAGCAGGTTCCTCAGTGCCTGCATCTCACCCTATTGAACTAGTGACTTTCACAATGAAGTGGTCACCCTGCAGTTTTTGTTCTAATGCACAGCTTCATTAAAGAGGCAGATTTGTAAAATTTTAATAGGACACAGAGGCATGTTCTGTGCACAATGACATGCCTCTGTGTCATTCTGCTACCGCCGCCAGTCTTCCCAGGCTTTGCTGTTCCCCCTGAAAATAGTGCCAGGCTAGCGTCAATCTGCTTGTCGCTAGCCTGCTGTTCACCTGGCATGTGTCAATTACTTCTCCTCCATTACATGGCTCCCCCTGCCGCTCCTCGCCTCCACTAGCTTCCTCCAATCGGAAGCTAAGCTGTGACCCAGGCCAGGAAGTACTTCCTAAGCTGCCGCCAGTCCCCCCGGGCTCTGCTGTCCCCCCTGATACATAGTTCCATCTTAATAGGACACAGAGGCATGTTCTGTGCACAATGACATGCCTCTGTGTCCTTCTGCTACCGCCGCCAGTCCCCCCAGGCTCTGCTATTCCCCCTAAAAATAGTGCCAGGCTAGCATCAATCTGCTTGTCGCTAGCCTGCTGTTTACCTGGCATGTGCCAATCACTGCTCCTCCGTTACATGGCTCCCCCTACCACTCCCTGCCTCCACTAGCTTCCTCCAATCGGAAGCTAAGCCGCGACCCAGGATGTACTTCAAGCAGGTTGTGGCTAGCCTGGTACTATTTTCAGAGGGGACAGCAGAGCCCAGGAGGAATGGCGACTAGAGATGGGCCGAACGGTTCGCCGGCGAACGGTTCCAGGCGAACTTTGATGGTTCGCGTTCGTCTGGACCAGGCGAACTTTTGCGGAAGTTCGATTCACCCCATAATGCACTATGAGGGTCAACTTTGACCCTCTGCATCACAGTCAGCAGGCACATTGTAGCCATTCAGGCCACACTAAGCCCTGGAGCCCCACCCCGTTATATAAGGCAGGCTTGCCAGCCATTACACTCACTCGTGTGCCTGCTAGAGACAGACTAGGGACAGCTGCTGCAGACTTGTTCTCCTAGGGAAAGATTAGTTAGGCTCTTGGCTTGCTCCTGGCTAATTGTTATTGCTAAAATAGCACCCCTCAACAGCTCTTTTGAGAGCTAATGTTTTCCAGCCGGGTTTTTTTTTTTTCGTGTGTGTTGCTCACTGACATTATACAGCCCTATCTGTTGCAGCTGGACCTTGGTAATTGTTATTACTGTGCCAGCCAGGCCCTGCCTAACTATCTATACTGGGACACCTATGCCTACCTAACTACTGGGACACCTACTTACCTATACGGGGACACCTACCTATACTAGGGGACCTACTTATGCCTACCTATCTATACTGGGTCTCCTACCTATGCCTAGCTAACTACTGGGTCTCTTACCTATGTCTAGCTAACTACTGAGGCACCTACCTATGCCTACCTACCTATACTGGGACTCCTACCTATGCCTACCTACATACAAGAAGATACGAAGGTCGTTGCTTCATTGTGGACAGACCAAATTTGATCAGCTGGACAGTCACTGTTGTTCTATCATTGAGCTACCACAGCCCGGCGACCATATGGGCTGGAAAACTGCCACGGCCTGCACTCTGGCCATGTTGCACATCAGTCCAGCACGGCCGTCACTACGCAAACAGCTGTTTGCGGTGCGTTACACAGTATGTTTGGTGTGTCAGTGTGAAGCAGAACACATTCACATTCAATGTGATTTCTGCCCTTAAAACGCTGCTTTGCGTCACATCCAGATTTTTCCCTGGGACTTTGGGCATGTATCCCACTCCGCCATGCCCCCCTCCAGGTGTTAGACCCCTTGAAACATATTTTCCATCACTTTTGTGGCCAGCATAATTTTTTCTATTTTTCAAAGTTCGTATCCCCATTGAAGTCTATTGCGGTTCGTGAACTTTTCTGCGAACCGAACCTTCCGCGAAGGTTCGGCCCATCTCTACTGGCGACAGCAGCAGTAGGTCACAGAGGCATGTCACAGGGGCAGAACATGCCTCTGTGTCCTATTAAGAATTTAAAATTCCACCTCGGGTTCTCTTTAAACCATTTATCACATTTCTATGTAACTGGTAGCTGAGATTTTGGTCAAGCATTACCTGTCACACAGAAGGCCTCACATTATTTTACTCTAGAATACTTTAGTATACAAATGTTAATTGTCAACCAAGCACAATGCCTGGGCCCTGTGGTTGGGATTCAAGTCCAAACCATTACCGTTCCATCTCAACGCCATATTTGACAGTTTGTATTAAGTGTTTGTGCTTATTTTTTGGTTGTGTTTCCCAGGCTGATGGACAGCAACAAATGCTTCTCTTATGCTAGGTACACACCATACAATTTCTGGCAGATTTACCTGGCAGATGGATTATTACTAACATGTCCGATCTGAATTTCAATAATTTTTTTCGATTCTCTGATTTTTTTTTAATCGGGTTTTCAATCTCTTTTTTTCAATTGATTTTCGTTAAGTTCTATGAAAATTGATCGAAAAAAGATCGAAAAAAGATTAAAAAAATGATCAGAAAATCAAAAAAATTGATCAAAATTCAGATCGGACATGTTGGAAATAGTAGATCTGGCAGGTAAATCTGCCGAAAAATTGTATGGTGTGTGTACCTAGCATTACACCATTGCCAATGTCTTCCCTCCTTGACTTTGTGTTAACATACACCTGAAAGCACCAAACCAGCAATCTGCTTTCATAGAGGTGTACACAGTTATTATGACCAATTAATCGAGTTCAATTGATTAGTATCACCTGACTGCTACTTATGCATACAAATCCACAGCGCTTGGTACTCAAATCGGCATCTGCAGTATCCCCACAGTGCTCAAAAGCATGTTTCCACAGTAACCATCACCAGAAATAAATCGAGAAAGGTCACTTCTCCATCCAAGAGTCACATAAACATTTATTAGAAGCTGAATCTACATCACATATACAATGACTTACTTTCAGGGTCCTTTTGACAGGGACCCTTAGTAGTTAAAAGCATATATTGTAACCCAGTACACATTTAAAATCCCAAAAAAATGTTCTCCTATAAGTTGCCCAGTCTCCAGTTCCTACCGGTTTCGGCCTTGCGCCGTCATCAGGGAACACTCGAGTGCAGCAGCAGGATCGGTCTGCCGACAATCGGGTAAAGAAGTTTACCAAATGATCATCAAGTACAACGACGAACGAACGATATCGGGGCATGATAAAAAAATCCAACAGGACGGATCATATTGAATGACAATCGTTACAAAACTATTGTGTGTACAGTTATCTGCCGAGAACGATCGTTACAAGGGCCAATGCACCTGCGTTGGATTTTGCCCAGCTTTCGTACTTCCTGTGTAGCACCGCCCCTAACGATTGTTACATTATAAATTTCAAACAAACTCTTTTTTCAAGTTAACTATCATATATTTGTATCTATTGTAACCCCATGTTTGTGTTTTTTTTATTATTTTATATAAATATGTACCGTATTTTTCGGAATATAAGACGCACTTTTTCTCCCCCCAAAATAGGAAGAAAAAGTGCCTGCGTCTTATATTCCAAAGGCAGGGAATCCCCGACTTCAGAACCGCCTGCCGATGCCAACCGCCGATCCGCCCCCTGTGTGGTCTGCCGGTCCGCTCCCCCGGTAACAATAACTGCAGAGCAACTCACCTTTCTATGGATTCCAGCGCTGTGTGGTCTGCTGTGTGGTCCTCCGCCTCCAGCATGCCAGCTACACCTGTAAATGAAAAGTTAGCGCAGAGACGCTCACCTACACGGCGGCAGCACGATCTGCAGACATCTCTCCTGGGAGGCTTCCCCTAGTGACGGCTCCTGCTAATGACTCATTGAGTCATGGGGAATGACTCATTGAATCATTAACAGGAGCCGTCACTAGGGGGAGCCGCGCAGCTTGTGAGTCATTAGCAGGAGCTGTCACTAGGTGAAGCCTCCCGGGACGAGATGTCTGCAGATCGTGCTGCTGTCGCCGAGTAGGTGAGCAGACATCACGGCCTAACGGGACCGAGATGTCTGCAGATCGTGCCGCCGCCGCTGAGTAGGTGAGTGTCTCTGTGCTAACTTTTCATTTACAGGTGTAGCTGACATGCTGGAGCCGGAGGACCACACAGCAGACTACACAGCGCTGGAATCCATAGAAAGGTGAGTTGCTCTGCAGATGTTACCGGGGGAGAGCTCGACATGGGGGAGGGGGGGGACAGAGAACAGGATGGGGACTGGGGGGGCACACACATGGACATGCACAGGAGGGGGCACACACAGGAGGACAGGAGGGGGACACAGGAACTCGAGGACCACACAGGGGTGGTGAAGGGGACACAGGGACTGGAGGACCACACAGGGGGGGGTGAAGGGGACACAGAAACACACACAAGAGGGGCAGGAGGGGACACAGACACACACAGGGGGACAGGAGTGGACACAAGGGGCCTGGAGGACCACAGAGGGGGGCTGGAGGAGACACACAGGACATGAGGGGACACATGGGGCAAGAGGATCACACAAGGTGGCAGGAAGGGATGCCACACACAGGGGGACAGAAAGGGACACAGTGGACACAAGAGGACAATGGGGAGAACATGTACTGTACAATACGCTCCTGGAATATGGACGCACCAGGTTTAGTATATACTGTATACATTTTTTCCCCCAGATTTTTGCCCTCTAATAGGGGCGTCTTATATTCCAGAGTGTCTTATATTCCGAAAAGTACGGTACATTTCCCTCTTATCGTTCTTTTCTGCGAGAACGATCGTTAATATGTGTATGATGATCGCTGTATCCCATCGTTGCATTCCAATAGCTCCAATATTGTTCGTCTGGTAATTATCGTTCCTTGTAAACGATCGTTATCGCAAGTGTGTACGTAGCATTAGTCTCTTAACCTGCTGAGTGGTCTGGACGAGCTCAGCTCGTCCAACACCGCCAGAGGCTGCCGCTCAGGCCCTGCTGGGCCGATTTTTGTCAAATAAAAAGCAGCACACGCAGCCGGCACTTTGCCAGCCGCGTGTGCTGCCTGATCGCCGCCGCTCTGCGGCGATCCGCCGCGAGCAGCGGCGAAAGAGGGTCCCCCCAGCCGCCTGAGCCCAGCGTAGCCGGAACAAAAGATTCCGGCCAGCGCTAAGGGCTGGATCGGAGGCGGCTGACGTCAGGACGTCGGCTGACGTCGATGACGTCACTCCGCTCGTCGCTATGGCGACGATGTAAGCAAAACAAGGAAGGCCGCTCATTGCGGCCTTCCTTGTTTATTCTGGGCGCCGGAGGCGATCGGAAGAACGCCTCCGGAGCGCCCTCTAGTGGGCTTTCATGCAGCCAACTTTCAGTTGGCTGCATGAAATAGTTTTTTTTTAATTTAAAAAAACCCCTCCCGCAGCCACCCTGGCGATTTAATCAGAACGCCAGGGTGGTTAATTCCTATGGAAGTTGTATGTATATTTGCAATTTCTTTTTTTTTTTTTCCCGCTATTCATTTGTGGTTGTATTTACCTAATCCGCCCCATTTCTAGGGTCTGGCCAGGTGGGTGTCCATCTGGGACGCTGTGAGGGGGTGCAGTGATGGAGGGGGGAGCCGTAGCCACATTGGGACTCAGCCGAGGCGGGAAGAGGGGCCCAACTTCTCCCCCTCCCTCTCCCCGGGACCCCTCTCTGTGCTCCCCTGTCCACTGCAGAGTAAGCGCGGCGGAAGACTCGTGAAACAGCTCACCTCCCCGCTCCAAGCACCGATCACTTGCTGCTTTTGTCTTCTGTCTGCAGTATACCAGTGATGGCTAACCTTGGCACTCCAGCTGTGGTGGAACTATTAGTCCCATGAAGCATTGCAATACTCTGACAGCTCTAAGCATAACTCAGGGAGGCAGAGGCATGATGGGATTTGTAGTTTTGTCACAACTGGAGTGCCAAGGTTAGCCATCACTGGTCTATACTCTCACTACTTTCTCATTAGCAGAAAGTGAGGGAACCCATGCCTGGGAGCACCTATCCCTGCTGGCTAACCTATACTGGGGGCACCAATGCCTGGCTAATTATTCTAGGGGGCTAAATACCGCTTTGTAAATAACTTAAGTCCATATGGGGGGGATTGCGGGCATGTGCAATTTTTACACTTTTGCCCTGTTATTAGTTATATACAGAGTGCAAAATATAGGAACAAGAAGCATGAATTCAGAATGTATCTCAAATTTATTTCTGACAGGCTTTCTTTATACAGCTGTAGCATTACATGGCTAATTGAACAAAATGGCTGCTCTATGTGTGAACATTTAAAATGGTCATCTATTATCATAAACATATACTGTCATTATAGTGACACCTTATTACTTTTTAGGGTACTTATCCGTTAGCCGGGCGCATCCTCTAGGTGGCGACAAAACTCCACCAGAATTACATCTTTCCCTACTATCCATGTCGGCCTGGAGGGGGAATAGTAATTAGCGCCACCTGCCGGATGCGCCCGGCTAACGGATAAGTACACTTTTTAATTGTAAAGGTAACTCTAATAAAAGTCGACCATCTGTTAATTTTCATTTGTACCAGCACTTGCTGTAGGAGTACTGATTGAGGCCCAGTGCACACCAAAAACCTCTAGCAGATCTGCAAAACGCTAGAGGTTTTTGAAGCAGATTTCAGAGCGATTCTAGGCATGTTTTCTAAACATGCCTAGCGGTTTTTGGAGAGTTTTTGTGTAGCAGATTTTGTATATTGTTACAGTGTGGCCCAGTGCACACTGGGCGGATCCGCTGGCCGCATCTGCTTGAAAATCCGCGTGGCTAATGTATCTCTATGGGCTGGAGCACACCAGCGGTTTGAGGTTTTTAGCAAGCCGCAAACGTGCGTCTTGCTGCACGTTTGCGGTTTGCTTAAAACCTCAAACCGCCGGTGTGCACCAGCCCATAGAGATACATTAGCCACGCGGATGCTGATGCGGCCAGCGGATCACATACAAAATCTGCTCGGTGTTCACCCGGCAAATATCGGCTCTCTGCTCCCAAAACTGCTAGCGCTTTGACGATCTGCTAGCGGTTTTGGTGTGCACTGGGCCTAAAAGCTGTTACTGTACAGCTTCTGTAACAAAAACGCCTGGAAAACCACTCTGATCTAGCATTTTTCAGAGCGGTTTTCCACTTTCCTATACGTAACATTGGAGGCAGAAATGCCTCAGAAATCCAAAAAATGCTGCAGCTCGGGAGTTTGCGTTTCTGCAAAAACTGATCCCTGGCTCCCTAAATGGGCTCCCTGTCACTCACTTACTCACTCCCTAAAGGGGCTCCCTGGCACTCACTCCCTAAAGGGGCTCCCTGGCACTCACTCACTCCCTAAAGGGGCTCCCCCTGGTACTCACTCCCTAAAGGGGCTCCCCCTGGCACTCACTCACTTCCTAAAGGGGCTCCCCCTGGCACTCACTCCCTAAAGGGGCTCCCTGGCACTCACTCACTCCCTAAAGGGGCTCCCTGGCACTCACTCCCTAAAGGGGCTCCCTGGCACTCACTCACTCCCTAAAGGGGCTCCCTGGCACTCACTCACTCCCTAAAGGGGCTCCCTGGCACTCACTCCCTAAAGGGGCTCCCTGGCACTCACTCCCTAAAGGGGCTCCCCCTGACACTCACTCCCTAAAGGGGCTCCCCCTGGCACTCGCTCACTTCCTAAAGGGGCTCCCCCTGGCACTCACTCCCTAAAGGGGCTCCCTGGCACTCACTCACTCCCTAAAGGGGCTCCCTGGCACTCACTCACTCCCTAAAGGGGCTCCCTGGCACTCACTCCCTAAAGGGGCTCCCTGGCACTCACTCACTCCCTAAAGGGGCTCCCTGGCGCTCACTCACTCC
Source organism: Hyperolius riggenbachi (assembly GCF_040937935.1). NCBI lineage: Eukaryota > Metazoa > Chordata > Amphibia > Anura > Hyperoliidae > Hyperolius > Hyperolius riggenbachi. The sequence continues at coordinate 50,049,260 of NC_090656.1, forward strand.
CTAAAGGGGCTCCCTGGCACTCACTCACTCCCTAAAGGGGCTCCCTGGCACTCACTCACTCCCTAAAGGAGCTCCCTGGCACTCACTCACTCCCTAAAGGGGCTCCCTGGCACTCACTCACTCCCTAAAGGGGCTCCCTGGCACTCACTCACTCCCTAAAGGGGCTTCCTGGCACTCACTCACTCCCTAAAGGGGCTCCCTGGCACTCACTCACTCCCTAAAGGGGCTCCCCCTGGCACTCACTCACTCCCTAAAGGGGCTCCCCCTGGCACTCACTCCCTAAAGGGGCTCCCTGGCACTCACTCCCTAAAGGGGCTCCCTGGCACTCACTCACTCCCTAAAGGGGCTCCCTGGCACTCACTCCCTAAAGGGGCTCCATGGCACTCACTCACTGCCTGAAGGGGCTCCCTGGCACTCACTCACTGCCTAAAGGGGCTCCCTGGCACTCACTCACTGCCTAAAGGGGCTCCCTGGCACTCACTCACTGCCTAAAGGGGCTCCCTGGCACTCACTGCCTAAAGGGGCTCCCTGGCACTCACTCACTTCCTGAAGGGGCTCCCTGGCACTCACTCACTGCCTGAAGGGGCTCCCTGGCACTCACTCACTACCTAAAGGGTCTCCCTGGCACTCACTCACTACCTAAAGGGGCTCCCTGGCACTCACTATCGGGGTCTCTGTCACTCACTACCTAACTGGAGGCGCCTGTCACTCACTAGCTAACCTGGGGGTCCCTGTCACTCACTACCTAACTTGGGGGGCTACCATATTAAGGGGGCATTCTGCCTATTTATGTGAAATGCTGTCTATTTATGTGCCTCATGACTGCTGAATTTGTCTTGTTGGGAGCCTTTTGATTTGTTGGGGGCCTCAAGATTGCTGAATTGCACTCACTCACTGCCTGAAGGGGCTCCCTGGCACTCACTCACTGCCTGAAGGGGCTCCCTGGCACTCACTCACTGCCTAAAGGGGCTCCCTGGCACTCACTCACTGCCTAAAGGGGCTCCCTGGCACTCACTCACTGCCTAAAGGGGCTCCCTGGCACTCACTCACTGCCTAAAGGGGCTCCCTGGCACTCACTCACTGCCTGAAGGGGCTCCCTGGCACTCACTCACTGCCTGAAGGGGCTCCCTGGCACTCACTCACTGCCTGAAGGGGCTCCCTGGCACTCACTCACTGCCTGAAGGGGCTCCCTGGCACTCACTCACTGCCTGAAGGGGCTCCCTGGCACTCACTCACTACCTAAAGGGGCTCCCTGGCACTCACTATCGGGGTCTCTGTCACTCACTACCTAACTGGAGGCGCCTGTCACTCACTAGCTAACCTGGGGGTCCCTGTCACTCACTACCTAACTTGGGGGGCTACCATATTAAGGGGACATTCTGCCTATTTATGTGAAATGCTGTCTATTTATGTGCCTCATGACTGCTGAATTTGTCTTGTTGGGAGCCTTATGATTTGTTGGGGGCCTCAAGATTGCTGAATTTGTCTTGTTGGGGGCCTCATGATTTGTTGGGGGCCTCATGATTGCTGAATTTGTCTTGTTGGGGGTCACATGATTGCTAAATGCGAGACTATGGAAAAGCTGAATCCTTATCATATGAGACAATAGCATTAAACCTACTTTTTTAGCTTTTTAAAACAGAAAATAAAACTGGGAGGTTCTAAAAAAATGAATACATTTTTCAGGAGTAGGATGGATGAAATTTGTTTATCTTCACAGTTTATTTTCAACTTGGATTTTCCATAATGTTCATGTATGAGTTAAAACGTTTGTACAGTATTTAGTTTAAATTGCGGTTGCCACTTTGCGATAGATAAGTGACTTTTGGATTGCAGTTTGGGCACTCGGCCTCCAAAAGGTTCGCCACCACTGTCATAATCTAATGTCCCACCATTGCTAGGTTCATGTAAATTTGTCTCCACCCGGCCGTTACCACACCTATATTCTGGTCCATGGCCCACCCATTTTTCGGTGCGGCACGATAAGCACGCCGCACAACGTGATCCTCATATTTTTGGCACGCTAGCTGCAGTGTGCTGAATTCTGCTGCCTACAGTATGTACAGTATACGCTGTTCTCTAGTGCCTGCACTGTGTGCGGATTTACCTCCAGTGTGTACAGTGTAAGGTGTTACTCTGTGCCTTTACTGATTGTATGCTGATCCCTGCTACTTTCAGTATGTACAGTATTAGCTGTAAAGCCTGGTACACACATACAATTTTGATTAGCCAATTTTAGCTCTTTTCATAAAATTCATTGTCTGTTGGCCCACTTACTGCACGGGGGTGGTAAAATTGGGGGTCAGTGATTGACCAATCAAAATTGTATGTGCGTATACATCTTTCATCTATGCCTATACTGATTGTAAATTATCCAAATAAAGGACAGGGGGCTCCATCCAATATTTCGATGGGCAGGCCCGTTATCTGTAGCTTACACCGCTGCTAAGTTCATGTACATTTGGCCCAACCCATGGCCACGCCCACTCACCACGTGGCCACGCCCATTTTTTTTGCCGCGGCGCGCGCATATACCTCCCCGCCTGGTGCCCCCGATCTCCAAGGACCCTAGAAACGCCCCTGGTTGTCGCACTTTCAACATATTTTTCCTGAAAATGTCTTGAAATCGAAAATTGCACTTTCAATGCAAAATTGACTGGCGAAAATTCTTAAGCAACACTGGCTGTCGCCACCCGAACTGGCTCAGGTCCATTCCCACCAGCCAATTTTTAAGGATTTATAGAAACAGTACAAATATGGATGATTATCTGACCAAACCAAAAATTCTTATTAGCAGATTTTGCAAAAAGGGTTATAACTATGATGTTATGGTACTACAACGTGATGACATTGCAAGAAAAAAAAATAATTAGATTGATTTTGGCTCAGGAGCTAAGGGCCCATTCACACTCGAGCGTTTTGCCAGCGATTTCGGCAAAACGCTCAAGCGCTTGCGCTTTTCAAAGCGCTGGTGCAATAACGGCAGTGTTTTTGTTTTTATGCCAGCGGGACACAGCTGCACTGTGAATGGGGAGGAGGACTCGGGAGATACACTGCAATCCACTAAGTGGATCCCGGGAAGACGCCCTGTGTACAGCTAAGTGCAATACCTGCCTAACGTATTCCCTAATTGCTCATATTGAGCAAACACAATTCTATGGGAAAAGCTTTTTGAGCTGGCTTTTTTACTGTTTTGCTGGAGATTGTTGAACTTTTTTACCGAAATAAGACTGTACTTTTACGCGATGAGGAGTCTTTCTGCTACTTTGACAGCTACTGACAGGCCGGAGGAGAGGTGCCAGTGAGGCTGTGGGGTGGCCTATACCCCAGATGCGCTAATGGGCCCTGAAGGCCTCACCATTCGGTGAGTCCCCACCTGACGGGGGTCCAGTTTTCTTTTTGCTGTTTGACACCCATCAATCAAGTACAGGAACATATAGTAGCGCTGTTTATTATATTTGCATATGCTAGTGCAATAATACCTTATGGGCTCGTTCGCCGGCAATTAACGCAAATGAAAAAACGCAAACGTGTAGCCTGCACCATTTTCAGGTGATTTCCCAGCCATCGCGGTTCAATGCTATAGAAGCGCTAAATGCGATCGCTGAAAAATGGCGATTTTTTTCACGTTCAACACTAAATGGCAAGTGAATGGCGATTTTTTTCACGTTCAACACTAAAAAATCGACTGAGCAAAACGCTAGCAAAAGCGCTAGCGGTTTGCGTTTAACAAGTGTGAATGGGCCCTAAGGGTGAGGAGGAGAAGACTTGCCAAACCTCTTTTATTACACATCACAGCTTACAATATAGACAAGTCCAGAAAATGCTAGGCAAGCATTGGCCTTTGCTGCAAATCGATCCCAATTTTAGTGCATAAGCCCCAAGTAATATTTAGGGGGCTTAAAGTGAATGGGAACCCGTATTAAAAAAAAAAAGTCAGATACTCACCTAAGGAGAGGAAAGCTCTGGGTCCCATAGAGCATTCCCTCTTCTCTCCCGGTCCCCGCTGCTGTCCTGGCTCCCCCGTAGCAGTATTCGACCGTTTCGGTCAAATACCGCTGTCTCCCGGCCGAAGGGAGGCTTCGGAAATGCTTCGGGAGCTCGAATGCTCCCGAAGACGGGACGCTCTACACTGCAGACGCCGCGCGCCCTTTATGACGCACTCGCGTGTGCGCCGCCTGTCTTCGGGAGGACTCGGCTCCCGAAGACTTCCGAAGTCCCCTCGGCGGGGGATGTGAACGGAGGAGCCAGCGCAGCACCGGGGGCACTGGGAGAGGAGAGGGATGGCTCAATAGGACCGAGCCTTCCCTCTCCTTAGGTGAGTATCTGACTTTTTTTTATTTAATAACCGATTCCCATTAGCTTTAAGGCTGCTTTCATAGTGCGACGTTACAGTCGCACGTTATACAAAGTAATAACGCTGGCTAACGCACAGCAGCACAAAGTATGTGTTACATTCACAATACTCACGCTGCGTTGTGTGTAATGTGTAGCAATATGTAGAAAGTGCTGCATGCTGTGCGTTGTCTGCATTATTAGCTACGTTGGACTGTTTGCATATGCTCAGTAATGTTTTTTTGTTTTTTTTTTTAAAGAGAACCCGAAGTGGTATTTAATTATGTTACTAGGGCACAGAGGCTGGTTGTCCACACTAAGACCAGCCTCCGTTGCCCCATGGTGTGCCTCCATGTCCCCCCTGCGCGCCGCTATCCCCTCCTCAGTGCTGGCGACACGCAGCGCGTCGCCAGCACAATGTTTACCTAAGCGCTGTCTGTCAGCGCCGCTCCCCCGTCTCCTCCGCATCGGCGCTACCCGCAGCGTCACTTCCCTTCTATCAGTGGGAGGGAAATGATACGGGCGGGTAGCGCCGATGCTGAGGAGGCAGGGGAGCGGCGCTGACTGACAGCGCTTAGGTAAACATTGTGCTGGCGACACGCTGCGTGTCGCCAGCACTGCGGGGGTATAGCGGCGCGCAGGGGGGTCCTGGAGGCACACCATGGGGCACAGAGGCTGGTGTTAGTGTGCACAACCAGCCTCTGTGCCCCACTAATATAATGAAATCCCACCTCGGGTTCTCTTTAAATGTGACGCATGCGCCGTTTTCGTTCGATCAGTATGCGTCAAAAAGTACGCATCAAGAGACGCATAACGCAGTTCAATATAACGTCCAACTTCAAAGCTAACATGCGTTGCGTTAGGGGCACGTTATGCGACCTTAACGTCGCATCAAACGCAACGTCTTACTGTGAAATAGCCCTTAAACTATGAAACCGTCTGGCCTGAACTGTGATATTAATCGGAATTGTTTTACTGATCATTCATGATTTTTTAAATTTTGTCTTTATTTTTATATTTATTTGTATTCATGGGTGGCGCTACACTGGTGTACGCTGGGGTACTGGTCCCCTGGGAATCACTGTGCACCTGCTCAGTAACATCCAGTTAACTGTTTCCAGGCTCCAGCAGCATACACTGAACAGGATAGGGTCTGTAAAAAAAACCTCTCCATCTCAGCATGAGTCTATGTAGTCATTAAAGAGAGTCTGAAGCGAGAATAAATCTTGCTTCAAACCTCATAGTCAGCAGGGGCATGTGTGCCCCTGCTAATACGCAGCTATCCTGCGGCTAAACGGGGGTCCCTTACCCCCCGAAATCCCCTCCGAGCAGCGCATCCCCTCTTCCGGATTGAGGCAGGGCTAACCGCCGCAGCCCTGCCTCTTGCGCGTCTGTCAGCGCGTATCTCCGCCTCTCCCCCGCCCCTCTCAGTCTTCCTTCGCTTACCTCAGACTATTTGCACTTTTACCACAAGATGGCGCATGGTCTATGGGAAGCACTAGGATACAAGGTTTTCATTTCTAATGCACTTCATACACTTTGCCCTGTTGTGAAAAATGTTGCATTCATTTATATTTATTTATACATTGTAACTTGTCAGCGATTATATATGCTATTAATTTGTATTGACATTTCATTGTTATATCACCCTGACATTTATACAGCTGCATTATGTATTTTTGTCTATTTATTTTTGCAGAGATTTGCATTTAACCACTTGAGGACCTAGGGCTTTCTACCCCTTAAGGACCGGCCACTTTTTTTCCATTCAGACCACTGCAGCTTTCACGGTTTATTGCTCGCTCATACAACCTACCACCTAAATGAATTTTGGCTCCTTTTCTTGTCACTAATAAAGCTTTCTTTTGGTGCTATTTGATTGCTCCTGCGATTTTTACTTTTTATTATATTCATCAAAAAAGACATGAATTTTGGCAAAAAAATGATTTTTTTAACTTTCTGTGCTGACATTTTTCAAATAAAGTAAAATTTCTGTATACATGCAGCGCGAAAAATGTGGACAAACATGTTTTTGATAAAAAAAAAAAACCATTCAGTGTATATTTATTGGTTTGGGTAAAAGTTATAGCGTTTACAAACTATGGTGCAAAAAGTGAATTTTCCCATTTTCAAGCATCTCTGACTTTTCTGACCCCCTGTCATGTTTCATGAGGGGCTAGAATTCCAGGATAGTATAAATACCCCCCAAATGACCCCATTTTGGAAAGAAGTCATCCCAAAGTATTCACTGAGAGGCATAGTGAGTTCATAGAAGATATTATTTTTTGTCACAAGTAAGCGGAAAATGACACTTTGTGAGAAAAAAAAAAAAAAAAAAAAGTTTCCATTTCTTCTAACTTGCGACAAAAAAAAATGAAATCTGCCACGGACTCACCATGCCCCTCTCTGAATACCTTGAAGGGTCTACTTTCCAAAATGGGGTCATTTGTGGGGTGTGTTTACTGTCCTGACATTTTGGGGGGTGCTAAATTGTAAGCACCCCTGTAAAGCCTAAAGGTGCTCATTGGACTTTGGACCCCTTAGCGCAGTTAGGCCCGGTTCACACTTGCGGTGGCCCTCCGGAATCGCCGTGCCGGAGCCGCACCGCCTGCAGAACGGACGGAACGGACGCACGGCATAGCAATTAAAGCCTATGCGTCCGTTCACATGGGTCCGTTCTGCAGAACCGGAGCCGGACCGGATCCGGGCCGGATCCGGACTCCGGCCTCCGTTCCAACATGCGCTATTTTTTCATCCGGCCCCTCCGGCAGCCGTATCCGGGGCGGAGCCGGACTGCACCATCCGGCCAATACAAACAAATGGGAACCGGAGGCCGCACAACACACTGGCTGAGAAATCCGGATGTTCTACCCCACTTCCTATGCGGATTTTTGCGGCGATATTGGCTGGGGACACATGGGCAAGCATTTTGGAGTGGAGCAGCACGAGCTGGAGGTGTTGGCAGGATGTTGGCAGCATGTCGGAGGTGGAGGTGAGTGCTAACAGCAGAGGGCCTGATTCCACAGGTCCCCCTTCTGCTGACCTCCCAGACCCCAACATTTTTTTTTTTTTTTTACGTTAACTTTGCCAAACGGATCCGGATCGCATCCTGATTACTACCTGATGCAACCTGACCGGATCGGATCCGGATCAGAACCGTACGGTTCCGATCCGGATCCGGTCCGGATCCGGTCAGGTCATCCGGTCCGTTTGGCAAACAACCGCTAATGTGAACCGGGCCTTAGGCTGCAAAAAAGTGCCACACATGTGGTATTGCCGTACTCAGGAGAAGTAGTACAATGTGTTTTGGGGTGTATTTTTACACATACCCATGCTGGGTGGGAGAAATATCTCTGTAAATGACAATTTGTTAATTTTTTTTACACACAATTGTCCATTTACAGAGATCTTTCTCCCACTCAGCATGGGTATGTGTAAAAATACACCACAAAACACATTATACTACTTCTCCTGAGTACGGCGATACCATATGTGTGGCACTTTTTTGCACCCTAACTGCGCTAAAGGGCCCAAAGTCCAATGAGTACCTTTAGGATTTCACAGGTCATTTTGAGAAATTTCGTTTCAAGACTACTCCTCACGGTTTAGGGCCCCTAAAATGCCAGGGCAGTATAGGAACCCCACAAATGACCCCATTTTAGAAAGAAGACACCCCAAGGTATTCCGTTAGGAGTATGGTGAGTTCATAGAAGATTTTATTTTTTGTCAAAAGTTAGCGGAAAATGACACTTTGTGAAAAAACACAATTAAAATCAATTTCCGCTAACTTGTGACAAAAAATAAAATCTTCTATGAACTCGCCATACTACTAACGGAATACCTTGGGGTGTCTTCTTTCTAAAATGGGGTCATTTGTGGGGTTCCTATACTGCCCTGGCATTTAAGGGGCCCTAAACCGTGAGGAGTAGTCTTGAAACGAAATTTCTCAAAATGACCTGTGAAATCCTAAAGGTACTCATTGGACTTTGGGCCCTTTAGCGCAGTTAGGGTGCAAAAAAGTGCCACACATGTGGTATCGCCGTACTCGGGAGAAGTAGTACAATGTGTTTTGGGGTGTATTTTTACACATACCCATGCTGGGTGGGAGAAATAACTCTGTAAATGGACAATTGTGTGTAAAAAAATCAAAAGATTGTCATTTACAGAGGTATTTCTCCCACCCAGCATGGGTATGTGTAAAAATACACCCCAAAACACATTATACTACTTCTCCCGAGTACGGCAATACCACATGTGTGGCACTTTTTTGCACCCTAACTGCGCTAAAGGGCCCAAAGTCCAATGAGTACCTTTAGGATTTCACAGGTCATTTTTGTTTCAAGACTACTCCTCACGGTTTAGGGCCCCTAAAATGCCAGGGCAGTATAGGAACCCCACTAATGACCCCATTTTACAAAGAAGACACCCCAAGGTATTCCGTTAGGAGTATGGTGAGTTCATAGAAGATTTTATTTTTTGCCACAAGTTAGCGGAAATTGATTTGAATTGTTTTTCTTCACAAAGTGTCATATTCCGCTAACTTGTGACAAAAAATAAAATCTTCTATGAACTCACCATACTCCTAACGGAATACCTTTGGGTGTCTCCTTTCTAGAATGGGGTCATTTGTGGGGTTTCTATACTGCCCTGGCATTTTAGGGGCCCTAAACCGCGAGGAGTAGTCTTGAAACTAAATGTCGCAAAATGACCTGTGAAATCCTAAAGGTACTCATTGGACTTTGGGCCCCTTAGCGCACTTAGGGTGTAAAAAAGTGCCACACATGTGGTACCTCCGTACTCAGGAGAAGTAGTATAATGTGTTTTGTGGTGTATTTTTACACATACCCATGCTGGGTGGTAGAAATATCTCTGTACATGACAATTGTTTGATTTTTTTTACACACAATTGTCCATTTACAGAGAGATTTCTCCCACCCAGCATGGGTATGTGTAAAAATACACCCCAAAACACATTATACTACTTCTCCTGAGTACGGCGATACCACATGTGTGACACTTTTTTTGCAGCCTAGGTGCGTTAAGGGGCCCAACGTCCTATTCACAGGTCATTTTGAGGCATTTGTTTTCTAGACTACTCCTCACGGTTTAGGGCCCCTAAAATGCCAGGGCAGTATAGGAACCCCACAAGTGACCCCATTTTAGAAAGAAGACACCCCAAGGTATTCCATTAGGTGTATGGCGAGGTCATCGAAGATTTTATTTTTAGTCACAAGTTAGTGAAAAATGACACTTTGTGAAAAAAAACCAATAAAAATCAATTTCCGCTAACTTTTGACAAAAAATAAAATCTTCTATGAACTCGTCATACACCTAACAGAATACCTTGGGGTGTCTTTTTTCTAAAATGGGGTCACTTGTGGGGTTCCTATACCGCCCTGGCATTTTAAGGGCCCAAAACCGTGAGTAGTCTGGAAACCAAATGTCTCAAAATGACTGTTCAGGGGTATAAGCATCTGCAAATTTTGATGACAGGTGGTCTATGAGGGGCCGAATTTTGTGGAACCGGTCATAAGCAGGGTGGCCTTTTAGATGACAGGTTGTATTGGGCCTGATCTGATGGATAGGAGTGCTAGGGGGGTGACAGGAGGTGATTGATGGGTGTCTCAGGGGGTGATTAGAGGGGAAAATAGATGCACTCAATGCACTGGGGAGGTGATCAGAAGGGGGTCTGAGGGGGATCTGAGGGTTTGGCCGAGTGATCAGGAGCCCACACGGGGCAAATTAGGGCCTGATCTGATGGGTAGGTGTGCTAGGGGGCAGTGCTGATCGTAATGGAAAAAGCTACGCTTACGGATCATTACGCGTAATTTTACGCTATTACGCATTACGAAATTACGCTTACGGCATAGACATTCAATTTCGGTACATGTCTGTAATTACGCATTGCCCTTACGCAATTACGCGTAAGAATACCGTAATTCAAGTTGTTACGTTATAGGCTTACGCGTAAATTCCTACTAGCAATTAATGCGTAAGGTCATGCTGCCAAGCGGAAAAGTTGACGCATGGATCAATGTTAGGTAGCCGCCGACTTTAAGGGTTAATAGCAAAGCCCCCTTAAGTGCTAAGAGCCTCAAATTTGGAGAATATATTAAGGAGATCAGAAGGAATAAGAGGGAAATTTTTTTTTTCAAAAAGACCTTATAGTTTTTGAGAAAATCGATGTTAAAGTTTCAAAGGAAAAATAGATACATTTAAAAACCCGCCGACTTTAACGGTTAATAGCAAAGCCTGCTTAAAATTTAGAAACACCAAATTTACAGGGTATATTAAGGGGATCAGTGGGAATAAGAGGAAAAATTTTTTTTTCAAAAGACCTTATAGTTTTTGAGAAAATCAATTTTTAAGTTTCAAGGGCAAAAATGTCTTTTAAATGCGGAAAATGTCAGTTTTTTTTGCACAGGTAACAATAGTGTTTTATTTTCATAGATTCCCCCAAGTGGGAAGAGTTTTACTTACTTCGTTCTGAGTGTGGGAAATATTAAAAAAAAAACGACGTGGGGTCCCCCCTCCCAGACCTCTTTAACCCCTTGTCCCCCATGCAGACTGGGATAGCCAGAATGCGGAGCACCGGCCGCGTGGGGCTCCGCACCCTGACTATACCAGCCCGCATGGTCCATGGATTGGGGGGTCTCGGAAGGGGAGGGGCAGCCAAGCTTTCCCCTCCCCCTCCGAGCCCTTGTCCAATCCAAGGACAAGGGGCTCTTCTCCACCTCCGATGGGCGGTGGAGGTGGAGGCCGCGATTTCCTGGGGGGGAGGTTCATGGTGGCATCTGGGAGTCCCCTTTAAAAAGGGGTCCCCCAGATGCCCACCCCCCCTCCCAGGAGAAATGAGTATAGAGGTACTTGTACCCCTTACCCATTTCCTTTAAGAGTTAAAAGTAAATAAACACACAGACACTTTGAAAAAGTATTTTAATTGAACAAAAAACATAACCACGAAAAAAGTCCTTTAATATTCTTAATTAACCATTAATACTTACCTGTCCCTTTAAAAGCCAGTTCCCACGCAATATCCTCGGAAATATACTAATCAGTTACAATGTAACAAAGCTATTACAATGTAACAACTTTGTTACTTTGTAACACCACCGCACCCGACGTCACTCGCCGCCACCGCCGCGTCTGCGCTGACCCGACAGAGCTCTGAGCTATATAGCTCAGAGCTCCCTAAGCAACAACAACAACAACAAATAACATTTGTAAAGCGCTTTTCTCCCGTTGGACTCAAAGCGCATAAGCATGGCTCCGACCATCGTGGTACAGAGGAAGAAATTTTATAAGTCTGGAAATGCCAGGCTGAACAGGTAGCTTTTCAGTCTGGATTTGAATAGCTCCAGGGATGGTGCTGTCTTTACTGGGTGTGGTAGGGAGTTCCAAAGAGTAGGGGCAGCATGACAGAAGGCTCTGTCTCCAGATTTTTTGAGGTGCACTCTGGGAGTGACCAAGTTTATAGAACTTGCTGATCTGAGGTTGTGAGAGGTGTGGTGCAGCTTCAGCAAGTCCTTCATGTATCCAGGGCCCAGATTGTGCAGGGATTTTAATGTCAGCAGTCCAATCTTGAAGAGTATTCTCCATTGTACTGGTAGCCAGTGCAGTGAGCGAAGGATCGGTGTAATGTGACAGTGGCGAGGCTGGTTTGTTAGCAATCTGGCAGCAGCATTCTGCACTAATTGCAGGCGACGCAAGTCTTTTTTGGGGAGGCCAGCATAAAGGGCATTGCAGTAGTCCAGCCGTGATGTGATGAAGGCGTGGACTAGGGTTTGAAGATCCTCTGGGGGAATCAGATGTTTAATCTTTGCAATGTTCTTCAGATGAAAGAAGGAAGATTTAACTACAGATGAAATTTGGTTTCTGAAACTCAATTCCCCATCGATTAGTACGCCAAGGCTGCGCACAAGGTTGGAGCTGTTTATGTCTGAATTCCCAATCCTGATTGGTGTTGCTTTAGGATAGAGCTGTTTTGATGGCGAGCACTGGCTTTGGACAAACAGGACCTCAGTTTTGTCAGCATTCAGTTTCAACCAGTTATCATTCATCCATGCCTGAAGCTCAGCTAAGCAAGAGTTTATTTTTGGGGTAGGGTCTGTTCCACCAGGTTTGAAGGACAGGTATAGCTGTGTGTCATCGGCGTAGCAGTGGTACGTCAGGCCATGTCGTTGGATAAGTGTACCGAGTGGCAACATGTAGATTGCAAACAGCAGAGGGGATAGGATTGATCCTTGTGGCACTCCGAATTGTAGAGGTGCAGGTTTGGACATTATAGGTCCTAGGGATACTCTCTGTGTTCTGTCAGTCAGGAATGATCTGAACCACTGGAGGACTGATCCACTGATGCCACAGTACTCCTGCAGTCTGTTAAGCAGGATTTCATGGTCAACTGTATCAAAAGCAGCTGAGAGATCCAACAGGATTAGGATGGAGCATTCCCCTCTGTCCCTTGCCATGAGCAGATCGTTGCAGACTTGGATGAGGGCTGTTTCACAGCTGTGGTGTTTCTTAAAGCCAGATTGTAGAGGGTCCAGGATGTTGTTTACTGACAGCCTGGTTTCAAGTTGCAGATAGACAGCCTTTTCAATAACTTTACCTAAGAAGGGGAGGTTGGAGACAGGTCTGTAGCTGCTCATAGCATCTGGATCCATGGAAGGTTTTTTGAGAAGGGGCTTGATGATTCCTTCTTTTAGAGAGGTAGGAAACCTCCCTGCTTGCAGAGAGCAATTTACTATTTTGTGAAATGCTGGACCAAGCAGGTCAGGGCATTTCAGCATATGTTTAGTTGGTCCAGGGTCCAGGTCGCAGGTTGTCTGGTGGAGACGGCAGAGGGTGTCTGAGATCTCTTCCTCACTAATACTTTTGAAATCAGTCCAGGGTGTTAGGTTGTTTTTGCAGCTATTTCCATTAGTTGCATGAGTCTTGGGTGCTGTGGACTGAATGAGAGACCGAATAGAAGATACTTTGTCAGCAAAGTAGCAGGCAAATTTCTCACATAGCTCCTTTGAGGGAGTTATAGTGGGTTTTAGACAGGATGGATTACATAGTCTATCAACTGTGCGGAATAGTTGGGCTGGTCTGTTGGCGGCCTTTGCGATCTCCTGTGATAGGTAGGAGGATTTTTTCTTGGTGATCGCATTTTGGTAGCTTTCCCGGTGAGAGACAAGGGTGTGTTTATCTTTTGAATTCTGAGATTTTCGCCACTTCCTTTCTAGTCTGCGCACTTCTTTCTTTAGGTCCTTTAGTGAGCTGTCAAACCACCGTGCATGGTGAAGTGGTGTAGATCGTTTGATGCGAACTGGAGCGAGGGCGTCATAGGCAGATGACACTGCATGGTTGTAAATCAGGACCATGGAGTCTGGGTCTGCGCAATGATTGGTTAATGCGTCGAAGTTGAGGATATTCTGAACGTGCTGGGGTGAGACATCTTTCAGTGAACGGTATTTTATGAGTTCTTTCCCTCTGTGTTTTATCGCTGGTGCTGTCAGAGAGAAGTGGATGGTGTGGTGGTCTGACCATACCACTGGGTTTATATCCATGTGTGATATTAAAAGTCCGGAATGAAATATAAGATCCAGGGTGTGCCCTTTCGTATGGGTGGGGAGGTTGATAGCCTGAGAGAAACCCAGTTCATTCATTATGAGAAGTAGTTCACTTCCTAGCTGGGAGTCGTGATCATCCACCCATGCATTGAAGTCTCCCAGGATGATCCATCTAGGGTGTTCCACTGTTAGGCAGGATAAGAGTTCAGATATTTCCTTAAGAAAGGCTGGACCATTTTTTGGGGGGCGGTATATGAGCAATATGTTGATGTTTACTTCTGCTGACAGTTGAGCTGCAATACATTCAAAGGTTTCAGTGGGGCCTATGGGCAGGGGCCTTATGTTCAAGGAGGATCTGAAGCATATGGCAACCCCCCCACCCTTGCCGACTTGTCTCTCACAGTGCAAGATTGAATAATTGGCCGGCACGGTTGCTTCAAGAGTTGGGCCTGCATGCTTCCCAAGCCAGGTCTCTGTCAAAAAGGTCAAATCAGAGAGCTCTATTAGGTCATGTATAGTTGCAGTCTTATTATTTATCGATCTGGCATTGCAGAGTGTAGCTGTGATTAAGCTTTTCTGAGGGCAAATATGTTTTTTATACTTGGATCCACTACCTCTCCGCCCCCTTCTGCATTTCCTGAGTATCCCAAAGGATTTTAAGAGTAGAGCCAGAGAGGTGTTAATTTGTAATTGATTCTTGGGAGGGCATGCAGAGAAAAGGTCCTTTGATGAGTATTTGTATGTTGACATTAGAGACAATAGACTTGTTCAGATAGCTTGTACTTCTGGAGTCCTGCTGGGATCAAAGGGGGTCTATGCAAAATCCTTTCATTCCTACACAGAGTTGGATCATAGATTTATTTTAAGTAAAGTTCCTTGTTTTAGAAGATAAATGATAACATAAATGTGGAAAATAGTCACTTGGTGCATATGCCTTGGATAATGTATAAAGGATTACTCACAGGGTGGAGTGAGGGCAATCACAGGCAATCAAGTTTCCAGAGAGGTTGAAGGTCTTGTTTCAGGTCAGCTGTTAGAAGGCTTGGTGTGTTCAGCAGAGGTGAGCTTCATGGAGGATTTCAATCCAGTTTAAATCTCTGCCATCCAAAGTAATCCGATTGTTCTGGTTGGTTGTAGTTGTAGCCTTGGTCGTGGTGGGTGGAATTCCTCTGTATTTTGAGTCCAGTTTCAGCACAAATAGGTTTAAAGGTGTAGAAATCTGAGACAAGGTCTAGAGCAGCTTAAGAGACCAATGGGGTTCCTTTAAATCAGAAGGAACCCCATTGGTCTGCTAAGGACCAATGGGGCTCCTTGGAGCCCAAATACAAAGATGCTAAGAGAGCTCTGAGCTATATAGCTCAGAGCTCTGTCGGGTCCGTGCGGGACGCTAAGTCCCCGCCGCCTCCCGCTGTCCTCCCCGCCTCTTCCACATGTCACCCACATGTCACCCACATGTGGGTGACATGTGGGTGACAGATGTGGGCGGGGCTGACAGCGGGAGGCGGCGGGGACTTAGCGTCCCGCACTGACCCGACAGAGCTCTGAGCTATATAGCTCAGAGCTCTCTTAGCATCTTTGTATTTGGGCTCCAAGGAGCCCCATTGGTCCTTAGCAGACCAATGGGGTTCCTTCTGATTTAAAGGAACCCCATTGGTCTGCTAAGGACCAATGGGGCTCCTTGGAGCCCAAATACAAAGATGCTTAGGGAGCTCTGAGCTATATAGCTCAGAGCTCTGTCGGGTCAGCGCAGACGCGGCGGTGGCGGCGAGTGACGTCGGGTGCGGTGGTGTTACAAAGTAACAAAGTTGTTACATTGTAATAACTTTGTTACATTGTAACTGATTAGTATATTTCCGAGGATATTGCGTGGGAACTGGCTTTTAAAGGGACAGGTAAGTATTAATGGTTAATTAAGAATATTAAAGGACTTTTTTCGTGGTTATGTTTTTTGTTCAATTAAAATACTTTTTCAAAGTGTCTGTGTGTTTATTTACTTTTAACTCTTAAAGGAAATGGGTAAGGGGTACAAGTACCTCTATACTCATTTCTCCTGGGAGGGGGGGTGGGCATCTGGGGGACCCCTTTTTAAAGGGGACTCCCAGATGCCACCATGAACCTCCCCCCCAGGAAATCGCGGCCTCCACCTCCACCGCCCATCGGAGGTGGAGAAGAGCCCCTTGTCCTTGGATTGGACAAGGGCTCGGAGGGGGAGGGGAAAGCTTGGCTGCCCCTCCCCTTCCGAGACCCCCCAATCCATGGACCATGCGGGCTGGTATAGTCAGGGTGCGGAGCCCCACGCGGCCGGTGCTCCGCATTCTGGCTATCCCAGTCTGCATGGGGGACAAGGGGTTAAAGAGGTCTGGGAGGGGGGACCCCACGTCGTTTTTTTTTTAATATTTCCCACACTCAGAACGAAGTAAGTAAAACTCTTCCCACTTGGGGGAATCTATGAAAATAAAACACTATTGTTACCTGTGCAAAAAAAACTGACATTTTCCGCATTTAAAAGACATTTTTGCCCTTGAAACTTAAAAATCGATTTTCTCAAAAACTATAAGGTCTTTTTGAAAAAAATTTTTTTCCTCTTATTCCCAATGATCCCCTTAATATACCCTGTAAATTTGGTGTTTCTAAATTTTAAGCAGGCTTTGCTATTAACCGTTAAAGTCGGCGGGTTTTTAAATGTATCTATTTTTCCTTTGAAACTTTAACATCGATTTTCTCAAAAACTATAAAGTCTTTTTGAAAAAAATTTTTTTCCTCTTATTCCTTCTGATCTCCTTAATATATTCTCCAAATTTGAGGCTCTTAGCACTTAAGGGGGCTTTGCTATTAACCCTTAAAGTCGGCGGCTTTTTTATATTATACGGGAGCGTAATATTACGCGATTACGGCAGACTGTGTAATTTCAATGGGAGTTTACTGTCTTACGCGTAATTTGTTACGCGTAAAACGTAACCCACGGTCTACGCGTAATTAATTACGCGTAATACCGTAACCTTACACGTAACGCTTACGGTGCATTTGTAGTGAATTACGATGCGTAATTACGCTAATGCGTAATTTCGGCCCAGCACTGCTAGGGGGTGACAGGTAGTGACAGGAGGTGATTGATGGGTGTCTCAAGGTGTGATTAGTGGGGGGAATAGATGCAAGTAATGCAATGGCGAGGTGATCAGGGCTGGGGTCTGAGGGTGTGAGCGGGTGATTGGGTGCCCTAGGGGCAGATGGGGGTCTAATCTGATGGGTAGCAGTGACAGGGGGTGATTGATGGGTAATTAGTGGGTGTTTAGAGGAGAGAACAGATGCAATGCACTTGGGAGGTGATCTGACTGCGGGTCTGCAGGCGATCGGATGGTGTGGGTGGGTGATCAGATTGCCCGCAAGGGGCAGGTTAGGGGCTGATTGATGGGTGGCAGTGACAGGGGGTGACAGGGGGTGATTGATGGGTGATAGGTGATTGGCAGGTGATTGACAGGTGATCAGTGGGTTATTACAGGGAAGAACAGATGTAATTAATGCACTGGTGAATTGATAAGGGGGGTCAGAGGGCAATCTGAGCGTGTTGGCGGGTGATTGGGTGCCCGCAAGGGGCAGATTAGGGTCTGATCTGATAGGTAAAAGTGACAGGTGGTGATAGGGGGTGATTGATGGGTAATTAGTGGGTGTTTAGAGGAGAGAATAGATGTAAACAATGGATTTGGGAGGTGATCTGATGTCGGATCTGCGGGCGATCTATTGGTGTGGGTGGGTGATCAAATTGCCCGCAAGGGGCAGGTTAGGGGCTGATTGATGGGTGGCAGTGACAGGGGGTGACAGGGGGTGATTGATGGGTGATAGGTGTTTGGCAGGTGATTGACAGGTGATCAGTGGGTTATTACAGGGAAGAACAGATGTAATTAATGCACTGGCAAATTGATAAGGGGGGGTCAGAGGGCAATCTGAGCGTGTTGGCGGGTGATTGGGTGCCCGCAAGGGGCAGATTAGGGTCTGATCTGATAGGTAAAAGTGACAGGTGGTGATAGGGGGTGATTGATGGGTAATTAGTGGGTGTTTAGAGGAGAGAATAGATGTAAACAATGGATTTGGGAGGTGATCTGATGTCGGATCTGCGGGCGATCTATTGGTGTGGGTGGGTGATCAGATTGCCCGCAAGGGGCAGGTTAGGGGCTGATTGATGGGTGGCAGTGACAGGGGGTGACAGGGGGTGATTGATGGGTGATAAGTGATTGGCAGGTGATTGACAGGTGATCAGTGGGTTATTACAGGGAAGAACAGATGTAATTAATGCACTGGCGAATTGATAAGGGGGGGGGGGTCAGAGGGCAATCTGAGCGTGTTGGCGGGTGATTGGGTGCCCGCAAGGGGCAGATTAGGGTCTGATCTGATAGGTAAAAGTGACAGGTGGTGATAGGGGGTGATTGATGGGTGATTGATGGGTAATTAGTGGGTGTTTAGAGGAGAGAATAGATGTAAACAATGGATTTGGGAGGTGATCTGATGTCGGATCTGCGGGCGATCTATTGGTGTGGGTGGGTGATCAGATTGCTTGCCAGGGGCAGGTTAGGGGCTGATTGTTGGGTGGCAGTGACAGGGGGTGATTGATGGGTGATTGATGGGTGATTGATGGGTGATTGACAGGTGATTGACAGGTTATCAGGGGGGATAGATGCATACAGTACACAGGGGGGGGGTCTGGGGGGGGTCCTGGGGAGAATCTGAGGGGTGGGGGGGTAATCAGGAGGGGGCAGGGGGGGTGATAAAAAAAATATAGCGTTGATAGATAGTGACAGGGAGTGATTGATGGGTTATTAGGGGGGTGATTGGGTGCAAACAGGGGTCTGGGAGGTGGGCAGGGGGGGGGTCTGAGGGGTGCTGTGGGCAATCAGTGGGCGGGGGGGGGGCAGATCAGTGTGTTTGGGTGCAGACTAGGGTGGCTGCAGCCTGCCCTGGTGGTCCCTCCGACACTGGGACCACCAGGGCAGGAGGCAGCCTGTATAATACACTTTGTATACATTACAAAGTGTATTATACACTTTGTAGCGGCGATCGCGGGGTTAACATCCCGCCGGCGCTTCCGTATGGCCGGCGGGATGTTACGGCGGGTGGGCGGAGCCAGTTGCCGGGGGAAGCGCGCGTCATCAATGACGCGATCGCTCCCCCGGCATAGGAAAAGGACGCAACGCCCTAAGGCGTATTGCGGTCCTTAAGGCATCCACTTTGCCGCCGCCCATGGGCTGTGGGCGGTCGGCAAGTGGTTAAATTACATCATACATGGCAGCAGGGCCGGGCCGAGGCAGAGGCAGGAGAGGCTCCAGCCTCAGGGTGCAGTGTAGGAGGGGGCGCACAATTCACTCAGCTGTCATTCCCCATTGTGTTTGAAGCAGAAATAAATAAGAAAAGGGGATACATGGCAATGACTGCAAGATAACTAGAAATTAAGGGGTTGGGGGCACTGGGGCACCTCTTAGCCCAATATAAATCAGTGTGTGACGGCCGGGTGGGAGGGATGGAGGGGCGCACTTTGGTGTATCAGCCTTGGGTGCTGAAGGACCTTGTCCCGGCTCTGCATGGCAGTATGTGTATTAACTCACATACAGCTTGACATTAATATATGTTTGAGGCGACCATGGGTGGTGTGCGCCCTGACAGTACTTCTGCGGTACTATGTAGTTATTTTTTGCAGAAATCTGCATTTAAATTACATTATATATGTCAGTATGTGTAGAAATTCACATGCAGCCTGACATTGAAATGTTTGGGGCAACCAAGGGTGGTGTGTGCCCTGACATCACTTCTGCGGTACTATGTATTTATTTAGTTTTGCAGAAATTTGCATTTAAATGACATTATATATGGCAATATGTATAGAAATTTACATGCAGCTTACATTCAAATATGTTTGGGGTTACTCCAGGTGGTGTGCGCTGATTACCTTGCAATTGCTATGCACCAAATTTGTTGTATCCAAATTCATGCAGCTCGATTATTGCATTGGGCTCTATTCTCAATGATTTTCCGCATGCGGAAATGCACTTGCGGTAAATTCCCGACTGAAAAAAAAACATCTTGACATTCACAAATGTTTACACATGAAATTTACCGCATGCGTAAAATTTTACGCTTGAATTACCCGCATGCGTAAAAAATGCGGTAAAAGTCCGCAAAAGTCGGTAGTTTCCGCAAAAAACTCCAAATTCACAAAAAAAAAAGGAGGTGCCTTATTTCTGACTTAACTACCGAATTTTTATCACCTACTAGTACTTGGTGATATATTTCGCTTCCCATTGAATTAAATGAAGTCTTTTTTTTTTTTTGGACAAGTTTTTTTATGCAACTTTTTTTCCGCATGGTTTCCGCATGTTTACTATGTAATCACGCATGTTTCCCAAACATTTTTACGCATTGTTCCCGCATGCGGGAAACATGCGGAACATTTTTAGTGAATGTGGAAAAAATGCGGAATTTATCACATGCGGTAATATAGCGGTAAAAAATCTCTTACCGCATGTGTGATTGAGAATAGAGCCCATTGTGTGTGCACCTTGTTCTTCGCTATAGTCTATGTTGCTATGGCACTACAATATCCATAGTGCTGTAACCTAGGCACTTGCACTTCCGCGTTCCCACGCTATTATTTACAGAAAATACTGGGTTGTAGTCTCCCTCCCACTGGGCTTCATGGAGACAGTTGCCTGCCCAATAGGGTAGGGATGATCAATGAGATGCAAATATTTGTGTATACAAATTTTTATGCAAATATATGCATCTTGAAAATGGACCAATTCAAGCCTCTTTTCCATGAACTGTTGAGCTGTGTGCTCAGCAAGCGGTTGCCAGGCAGCAGTGAGCAGTTACCAGGCAGCGACAAGCCGGAGCAGTGCTTTTCAGCGCTGCTAGATGTGGGCGCAGCCAGTGCCGCCATAGACTGTAATGGGAATCAGTCTATAGCGGCGCTCAGTGAGCAAAGTCGGCTCCGTCAGAAGACGGAGCTGAAGTTGCTTAAAAAACACAATAATTTGGCCTCCAGCAATCGCTGGAAGCCGAATTATTTCATCCCCCAACTATCCATGGCGGCCTGGAGGGGGAATAGTAATTAACACTATTCCCCCTCCTGCAAAAGATCCGTTCCTGCAAAATGCATTCATAGTCTATGATATCTGCAGATCTCATACACACCTTGTTTAACAGACATTCATCTGCAGATCAGATCCACCAGGATGGATTTTCAGATCTGCAGATGATTGTCTGATCTGCAGATGAATGTCTGTTAAACAAGGTGTGTATGATGATCTGCAGATCTCATAGACTATGAATGCAATTTGCAGGAACAGATCTTTTGCAGATAATGATCTTTTGTGTCTGTACAGCATCTGTGTGTGCAGCATCTTGCAA
This sequence comes from Hyperolius riggenbachi, assembly GCF_040937935.1. Classification (NCBI taxonomy): domain Eukaryota; kingdom Metazoa; phylum Chordata; class Amphibia; order Anura; family Hyperoliidae; genus Hyperolius; species Hyperolius riggenbachi. Next base: position 50,070,544 of record NC_090656.1, read on the forward strand.
AGATGTTTTTCTCATGGGGAGAATAGACTGTGAGGCCTGGAACCCACTGAAAACCGCAAATGCAAAACGCAACCGCTAGCGTTTTGTCTGAGCGGTTTGCAAGCGGATTCATGCGCGTAGTGGTGCTCAAATACCCCTTTTTAAAATTCGAGTTTGGTCGAATTCGAATAGTAAATTATTCGAGGTCAGTCGAATATTCGAGTCGAATAAATTTTACTATTCGATTCGACCTCGGACTTCGAGCTCACTATTCGAGTCGGTATTCGAGCTCATTATTCGAGCTGACTATTCGAATTGGCCTTAAATAGCTTCCCAACACTTGTTTTGAGGGTTAATGATGCAAGAAACATATTTTTTTCCAAGTGACAACAGCAAGTGATTATGTGGGGATGTTCCTTTAAAAAAAAAAAAAGGTGAAAAGAGAAGTTGTGTCCAGAATTTTGTTCAGTACTGTATATACTTCTTCTTCTTCTTCTTCTTTATCTTCTATATCTTCTTCTTCTTCTTCTATATCTTCTTCTTCTTCTTCATCTTCTTCTTCTTCTTCTTCATCTTCTTCATCTTCATCTTCTTCATCTTCTTCTTCATCTTCTTCTTCATCTTCTTCTTCATCTTCTTCATCTTCTTCATCTTCATCTTCTTCATCTTCTTCATCTTCATCTTCTTCATCTTCTTCATCTTCATCTTCATCTTCTTCATCTTCATCTTCATCTTCTTCATCTTCTTCTTCTTCTTCTTCTTCATCTTCTTCATCTTCTTCTTCATCTTCTTCATCTTCATCTTCTTCATCTTCTTCTTCATCTTCTTCATCTTCTTCTTCTTCTTTTTATTCATCTTCTTCATCTTCTTCTTCTTCTTCTTCATCTTCTTCATCTTCATCTTCTTCTATATCGTCTTCTTCTTCACTTATTTCTCTTTTCATTTTTTTTTTTTTTAAAGAAATGCAGCTATTTTTGAGCGTAACAACAAATAGCTGGTGGCGCACGCATGTTGGAAGCGCCATTGTATGTGCTCCCTGGCAGTGGAAACACACAGACAGCAGGAGGTAAATTTAGCAGCAGGAGGAGGAGGATGAGTGTGTGGCAGCATGCAGTCAATGAGGCAGGCAGCGTGACATAATAGCCCTGGTACCTAGCGGTGATACCAGGGCCGTAAATAAACACAACAGGAGGTCCCAGACAGCGGTCGTGCAGCCCACATTGTGTCCAATACACAACTGGGACAACACAGTTTTCAACCCGGGCACCTCAGAAAAATTAAACCTTTTTTTTTTTTTAATGGTTTTTTGGTTTTTGGTTTTACAACCAATTTAGCTATTTTTGGACGTAATAGCTGGTGGCAGAGTGGCAGCAGAAGAAGGTAATTCTGTGTACCCTGGCAGTGGGAAACACAGACAGACAGCAGCAGCAGGAGGAGGAATGGAGGAGTAGGCGAGCAGCTATTGTTTGACGTAATAGCTGGTGGCAGAGTGGCAGCAGAAGGTAAATCATCTGTGTACCCTGGCAGTGGGAAACACAGACAGACAGCAGCAGCAGCAGCAGGAGGAGGTATGGAGGAGCAGTGTGAGTGTGGCAGCAGGTAGGCAGCGTGACATAATAGCCCTGGTACCTAGCGGTGATACCAGGGCCGTAAATAAACACAACAGGAGGTCCCAGACAGCGGTCGTGCAGCCCACATTGTGTCCAATACACAACTGGGACAACACAGTTTTCAACCCGGGCACCTCAGAAAAATTAAACCTTTTTTTTTTTTAATGGTTTGTTTGGTTTCGGTTTTGCAACCAATATAGCTATTGTTTGACGTAATAGCTGGTGGCAGAGTGGCAGCAGAAGAAGGTCATTCTGTGTACCCTGGCAGTGGGAAACACAGACAGACAGCAGAAGGGCAGTACACAGCAGCCCACTGTAGGTGTAAAATGTGTGGCTGCAGGCGACGTAATAGTCAAAGTGAACCAGGCTGGCTTAGTGAGCAGGAGCCAGGAGGTGGTAAAGGGTGGTAAGGCACATTAACGATGGTTCCGGCAGCCAGTTCATGTCCCCCTCTCGCCGACAACAGGGGCCAGGAACTCGCCTTCCACCCACGCCTGGTTCATCTTCAGAAACGTCAGTCTGTCCACAGACTTGTGAGACAGACGTGAGCGTTTCTCGGTGACCACGCCACCAGCTGCACTGAAGCAGCGCTCGGACAGCACGCTGGAAGGGGGGCAGGACAGCACTTCCAGGGCGTACTGCGCTAGCTCGCTCCAGATCTCCATGCGCTTGACCCAATACTCCATGGGATCAACAGGGGCATCGCTGTCAAGCCCGCTGTACGACCCCATGTAGTCAGCCACCATGCGGGTCAGGCGCTGGCTGTGACCGGAGGAGGATGCTGCTGCATGCATCTCCTCTCTAGTCACTGCTGCCGGAGCCTCTACAGTCCTGTAGAGCTCGTGGCTGAGAGACAGCAGGTCTGTGGGGCGCTTGCTGCTGCTGGATGCAGGCACCTGCTGCTGCCTCTGTGCTGGCTGCTGGACAGTGGGGGTGGAAGGCTGGGGGAAGGCTTCCTCCAAGCGCTCAACAAGGGCCTGCTGCAAGCTCCTTATTTGTTGCGCTGGGTCTCCTCCTGCAGGCGGCAGGAACTGGCTCAACTTCCCCTTGAGGCGTGGGTCCAACATCATGCTGATCCAGATGTCCTCCCTCTGCTTCATCTGGATCACCCTGGGGTCCCTGCGCAGGCACGTCAGCATGTGCGCTGCCATTGGGAAGAGGCGGGCCACGTCTGCTGGCACATCGACGTCAGTGCTGTCCTCATCCTCCTCCTCTGCCGCCTCATCCTCTCTCCACCCCCGCACCAACTCAGCTGCGCTGTGCTGATCCCCCTCATCAGCAGCCAGGTCAGGGACCTCCACCAAGTCCTCCTCCTCCTCCCCCTCAGAGGTGGACTGCGCAGCTGGTTGCCGCTCCTGCTGGTCCAAGGCTGCCGCTCCCTGTTCCAGCAAACCATCGAGGGCCCTGTTCAGCAGAGAAACCAGGGGCACCCACTCGCAGACCATAGCATGGTCCCTGCTCACCATGTTTGTGGCCTGCAGGAAGGGAGCCAGCACAAAGCACACCTGCTGCATGTGCCTCCAGTCATCATCGGGGACGATGGACGGGATGTTGCTGGTCTTGTCCCTTCTCCGAGCTGCGGAAACAGTGGCCAGGGCAAGGTACTGGTTGACAGCGTGCCTCTGTTCAACCAGACGCTCCAACATCGCCAGGGTGGAGTTCCAGCGAGTCGGAACTTCAATGATCAGCCGATGGCGTGGCAGATCCAGCTCCTTTTGCACGTCTTCCAGGCTCGCACAGGCTGCAGCCGAGCGCCGGAAGTGACGCACAACATTCCTTGCCGTTTCCAGCAGTTCGCCCATCCCCTGGTAGGTGCGCAGGAACTTCTGCACCACCAGGTTCAGCACGTGGGCAAGACAGGGGATGTGGGTCAGGTTTCCCCTGTCTATGGCAGCAACCAGATTGGCCCCATTGTCGGACACCACCTCTCCGACTCTGAGGCCTCTGGGGGTCAGCCAAATCCTCTCCTGCTCCTGGAGTTTGGCCAACACGTGGGCTGCCGTCAGCTTGGTCTTGCCAAGGCTGACCAAGTGCAGCAGCGCTTGGCAGTGGCGGGCCTTCACGCTGCTGCTGAGGCGGGGGGTTTGGCCAGGTGTGGCGGAGGATGGCAGAGGATCGGAGGAACCCGCTGCAGTTCCCCTGACCCTGCGGGGTGGCACCACCCACTGTGTTGCTGCTGCTGCTGCTGCTGTGCCCGCTGCTGCTCTCCCATCCTCACCCCCTTCCACCAAGCTGACCCAGTGGACAGTGAAGGACAGGTAGCGGCCTGTCCCGAAGCGGCTGCTCCAGGAGTCCATGGTGACGTGGACCCTTTCACCAACCGCGTGCTCCAGCCCTCGCTCCACATTGGCCATCACAAAGCGGTGCAGTGCTGGAATGGCCTTGCGGGAGAAAAAGTGTCTGCTGGGGAGCTGCCAGTCTGGGGCTGCACAAGCAAGCAGCGCCCGCATGTCGCTCCCCTCCTGCACGAGCGTGTACGGCAGAAGTTGGGAGCACATGGCCCGTGCCAGCAAGCCGTTCAGCTGCCGCACGCGACGGCTGCTGGGAGGCAGAGCCCTAACCACCCCCTGGAAGGACTCGCTCAAAAGGCTCTGGCGTGGCCTTTTGCTGACACGGGAATCACCAGACACAGCGGAGGAGGCCACTGAGGACTGGCTGCCAGAACAGGCCTCAGTGTCGGCGGCAGGAGTTGCAGAGGGGGGAGGAGCAGTGCGTTTCCGCACTCCTGCTGGTGCTGCTGGAGGAGCAGGAGGGCGGGTGGCTGCTGTTGCTGCTGCTGAAGGCTGTGCAGTGATGGGTGTGGTGCCACTGCCAGCACCAGATGCCTTCAGCCTCTGGAACTCCTCATGCTGGTGGAAATGTTTAGCCGCAAGGTGGTTGATCAGCGAGCTGGTGCTGAACTTTAAGGGGTCTGCACCTCTGCTCAACTTCCGCTGACAGTGGTTGCAAGTGGCGTACTTGCTGTACACAGTGGGCATGGTGAAAAAGCGCCAGATTGGTGACAGAAACATCCCCCTACGGCATGGAAGCGCTGCTGCCTGTCTCCCTGTGGTGGTTGGGGGGGGGGCTTGGGTGCGGCTGGTGGTGGTACTGGCTGATGCTGCTGCTGCTGCTGCTGAGCCTGAGACACCAGCAGGCTGTGGGTCGCTGCCAATGCTTGCAATGATGCGCCTCCTTGCAAGGCCCACAAGCGCATCCTCCTCCTCCTCCGAGCTGCTGAGGACGACATCCCCTGGAGGTGGTGGCACCCAGTCTCTGTCTGTCACCGGGTCATCAACATCATCCTCCCCCTCCTCAAACATGTCCTGCTGGGATGATGACCCCCCAAACTCCTCTCCTGATGCATGGATGGGCTGCTTGACTGTCGCCACAGTCTTGCTGTCCAATCCCTCATCCCCCAAAGTGCCCATCAGCATCTCCTCCTCAAAATCGCCAACAACAGCAGACAATTGACTCATCATGCCTGGGGTCAAAAGAGTGCTGAATGAGAGGTCGGCGACTGACGGTGAACTGGCCTCCTCCCCAGACCCTGCTGGGCGGCTGCTGCGAACAGGGGTGGTGGTGGTGGTGGTGGTGAGGGTGGAGGCCTCGGATGCAGAGCTGATGGCGGGCTGCTCATCCTCCGTCATGAGTTGCACCACAGTGTCTGCATCCTCTTCCTCAATGGGACGTTTCCGACCCGGCTGGAGGAAAATCGGAGCAGGTGCTACACGCTGCTGCTGCTGTGTCTCTGCAGCGTGAGTTGCAGATGCTCCTGCTGGGCGGCGCCCAAGGCGTCCACGGCCAGTGGCTATGGGAGGAATGTTAGCCACTGACGCTGCTGCTGCTGCTGCGGAACTGTGCATGGTGGCGCGCCCGCGGCCGCGGCTTGCCACAATGCTGCTCCCTCTCCTCCTGATTCCCTTGCTGCCCTTCCCCTTGCCCAAACCGCGCTGGCTGCCACTTCCAGACATCTTCAATGTTTTGGGCGTATAGACAAAAGTTTTTTAAAAGGGCGGGTGAAAAGTGGGGTACTTTAATGGAGTGGGTTGGTTGGTGAGGTGACTGAGTGAGTGTCCCCTAGTACAGTAAGTAAGTAGTAACAGTCAGGAAGTACAACTAGCAGTTACAATAATCAGTAGTAATCACAAGTAAATTTAGTGTGTGTACACTCAGACAGTGAGTGCACGCAGGCAGGAGCTAGTAGCCTATGAACACAGTGACTGAGTGTCCTAGACTCCTAGTACAGTAAGAGTAAGTAGTAGCAGTAAGAAGAACTAACTAATTACAATAATCAATCAGCGATCAGAAGGAAATGGAGTGTGGGTGTGTGTACACTCAGACAGTGAGTGCACGCACGCAGGAGCTAGTAGCCTATGAACACAGTGACTGAGTGTCCTAGACTCCTAGTACAGTAAGAGTAAGTAATAACAGTAAGTAGAACTAACTAATTACAATAATCAATCAGCGATCAGAAGGAAATGGAGTGTGGGTGTGTGTACACTCAGACAGTGAGTGCACGCACGCAGGAGCTAGTAGCCTATGAACACAGTGACTGAGTGTCCTAGACTCCTAGTACAGTAAGAGTAAGTAGTAACAGTAAGAAGAACTAACTAATTACAATAATCAATCAGCGATCAGAAGGAAATGGAGTGTGGGTGTGTGTACACTCAGACACTGAGTGCACGCACGCAGGAGCTAGTAGCCTATGAACACAGTGACTGAGTGTCCTAGACTCCTAGTACAGTAAGAGTAAGTAATAACAGTAAGTAGAACTAACTAATTACAATAATCAATCAGCGATCAGAAGGAAATGGAGTGTGGGTGTGTGTACACTCAGACAGTGAGTGCACGCACGCAGGAGCTAGTAGCCTATGAACACAGTGACTGAGTGTCCTAGACTCCTATTACAGTAAGAGTAAGTAGTAACAGTAAGAAGAACTAACTAATTACAATAATCAATTAGCGATCAGAAGGAAATGGAGTGTGGGTGTGTGTACACTCAGACAGTGAGTGCACGCACGCAGGAGCTAGTAGCCTATGAACACAGTGACTGAGTGTCCTAGACTCCTAGTACAGTAAGAGTAAGTAATAACAGTAAGAAGAACTAACTAATTACAATAATCAATTAGCGATCAGAAGGAAATGGAGTGTGGGTGTGTGTACACTCAGACAGTGAGTGCACGCACGCAGCAGCTAGTAGCCTATGAACACAGTGACTGAGTGTCCTAGACTCCTAGTACAGTAAGAGTAAGTAATAACAGTAAGTAGAACTAACTAATTACAATAATCAATCAGCGATCAGAAGGAAATGGAGTGTGGGTGTGTGTACACTCAGACAGTGAGTGCACGCACGCAGGAGCTAGTAGCCTATGAACACAGTGACTGAGTGTCCTAGACTCCTAGTACAGTAAGAGTAAGTAGTAACAGTAAGAAGAACTAACTAATTACAATAATCAATCAGCGATCAGAAGGAAATGGAGTGTGGGTGTGTGAACACTCAGACAGTGAGTGCACGCAGGCAGGAGCTAGTAGCCTATGAACACAGTGACTGAGTGTCCTAGACTCCTAGTACAGTAAGAGTAAGTAGTAACACCAGTAAGTAGAACTAACTAATTACAATAATCAATCAGCGATCAGAAGGAAATGGAGTGTGGGTGTGTGTACACTCAGACAGTGAGTGCACGCAGGCAGGAGCTAGTAGCCTATGAACACAGTGACTCAGTGTCCTAGACTCCTAGTACAGTAAGAGTGAGTAAGTACAAGTAGTAACAGTAAGTAGAACTAACTAATTACAATAATCAATCAGCGATCAGAAGGAAATAGAGTGTGTGTTGTGTGTGTACACTCAGACAGTGAGTGCGCACACGCAGGAGGTAGTAGTAGCCTATATGAACAGTGACAGTGAGTGTCCCTACGGGTACAGTAAGAGTAAGTAGTAAGTAAGTACAACTAACAATAATCAAACAGTAATGAGAAGGAAATAGAGTGTGTGTACACACAGACAGTGAGTGAGTGCACACACGCAGGAGCTAGCTAGTAGCCTATAAACAGTGACAGTCAGTGAGTGTCCTACTCCTAGTACAGTATAACTACAATACTATTAGTAAAGGACAGCAGAAATACTGGTATAGAATATGAGAGAAATAAACAGAGGACAGCTGCCCACAGAGGCAAGGCCCCCCTGAGGCCTAAACCTGTAAGCTTGCAGCAGCTGCCTGCAGTTCTCTAATGTAACACACAAGCTACTAACTAAAATACAATGTCTATCTAACTAACAACAATATAGGTGTATATGGCAGGTGTAGGTGAGCAAAAACGCTAGGTAAATGACCACAATAGAGCACTTGCTAAGCCAAAGCACAAAGGAGCAACTCTCTCTCTGTACAAGTCTCAGGCAAGCATGGAAAAACCTAACATGGCGGCCGCTATTTATAGGGTAGGGGCTGGCCAGGGTCCCCCTCTGTGATTGGCTGCCGTCAGAGGGCCTGGGAGCCCTCTGATTGGCTCTAAGGACATCAATCTGGGCTATGACGCTATTCGAGCTCGGTACCGAGCTCGAATAGCGCCGGGTGGCTCGAATAGCTCGAATAGTGAATGGGCTATTCGAGTGTACTCGGATAGCCCATTCGAATAGCTCCAGCTATTCGGAGCTCGAATACCGAGCTCGAATAGCTGAAAAAGAGCTCGAATATTCGAACTACTCGAATATTCGAGCTCTGCTGAGCACCACTGCATGCGCGTTTTTGGTCGTGTTTTGCAACATTGTATTTTTTTCCCCAGCGGGTGCGTAGCGTTTTGCGTTTTGCGTTTTTATCCTGATTGGTCCTGTGAATTATTTTTCATTTTGTTACAGTGTGCTGAACCGCAAAACGCTAGCAAAACCGCTCAGTTTAGGTTTTGCTGAGCATTTCCGCTAGCGGTTCAATACTTTACATTGAGTGCTAACGCTCCCAAAATGCTGCACGTCCTGCGTTTGCGTTTCTGAGAAACGCAAACGCTCCTGTGGAAGTTGCCCCATCCATTAACATTAGCCCAGCGTTTTGGCAAACTGCTAGCGTATCGCAGTGCTGCCAAAACGCTGCCAAAAGCGCTCCTGTGGGTTCCAGCCCTCAAGGTTTGGCTCTCATACTACATGGAAGGGGGTAAAATTGGTCTGTGATCTTTCATTTTCAAAAGACTATGGTCGGTAATTATCCGTTAGCCAGGCGCATCCTCTAGGTGGCGACAAAACTCCACCAGAGTTACATCTTTCCCTACTGTCCATGTCGGCCTGGAGGGGGAATAGTAATTAGCGCCACCTGCCGGATGCGCCCGGCTAACGGATAAGTACCCAATGGTCTGTTGTGTGTATGTGGCCTAAGGGCCTGTTCAGACTATGCGCGTTCCTAGACGTTTTCAGGGAACACGTACGGGTACCAGAAACGCATAGAAACGGCTTCTAATGCTTTTGAATGGGCTAGTTCACATGTATGCGTATGAGACGCATACGTTTCTCATCCGCATTGCTGCACGCAGTTCTGTCCATCCCGCATAGAAACGGACGCAATGAAAGTCTATGGACGCGTATCAAAAACGTGTACTATTGCGTTTTTAGCGTCCGTTTTCCTCTGCGGTTCCCATAATTCTTTTTTTTCCCCTGGGTCACATGTTTGTGCAAAACGCAATAGAATACGCATTAGAACGCAAGAAAAACGCATGCGTTTTTCAACTTGCGTTTCTTTGATTTTAAACGCATTCTTCATACGCAGATAGTCTGAACAGGCCCTAAGTCCCACACAGATTTAAATTGATTGGCCCATTTTCAAGCTGCATATATTTGCATAAAAATGTGCATTCATTTGCATCAACTCAGAAATATTTTCATCTCGTTGATCATCCGTACAATAGGGGTGCATACACACATCAGGCTATAGTCTTTGGAAAATGAAAGATCACAGACCAATCTTACCCCCTTCCATGTAGTATGAGAGCCATACCTACACAGTCTATTCTATGGAACTGAACTCCCCATCAGACAGAAATCTTTGTAAGATACTGCACACACAGATGCTGTACACATGCAAAAGATCATTATCTGCAAAAGATCTGTTCCTGCAAAAGATCCGTTCCTGCAAATTGCATTCATAGTCTATGAGAACTGCAGATCATCATACACACCTTGTTTAACAGACATTCATCTGCAGATCAGATCTACCAGGATGGATTTTCAGATCTGCAGATTGTCTGATCTGCAGATGAATGTCAGTTAAACAAGGTGTGTATGAGGATCTGCAGATCTCATAGACTATGAATGCAATTTGCAGGAATGGATTTTTGGCAGGAACTGATCTTTTGCAGATACTGATCTTTTGTGTCTGTACAGCATCTGTGTGTGCAGCATCTTGCAAAGATTTTTTTCTCATGGGGAGTTCAGCTCCATACAAAAGACTGTGTAGCGTATGGCTCTCATACTACATGAAGGGTGGTAAGATTGGTCTGTGATCTTTCAATTTGCAAAGATTATAGTCTGATGTGTGTATGCACCTTAAGAATGATCAATAAGATGCAAATACTTCTCAGTTTATGCAAATGTATGTAAATTTGTACACAAACATACACAGCTTGAAAAATGGACCAATTAAGTCCCACCCAGGTTTAAATTGATTTCTCCATTTTCAAGCTCCATTATTTGCATACAAATTTGCAGGTAGATAAAACAAAGTTTTGTAAAAGTAATACCTTTAGGCCTCTTGTCCACGGACTGTTGATAGGCAGTGAAATGCCTCTCAAACTCTCACAACTGCTCACTGCTGCCTGGTAACTGCTTGCTGAGCACACCGTTCAACAGTCCGTGGAAAAGAGGCGTAAAAAAAAACGTTAGAAACTTTTTTGCTACTACATATATTTGCATAAACTTGGAAGTATTTGCATATCATTGATCATCCCTATTGCCCAATGGAGTTTGGTTATGTCTGCCAAACCTATTAGGGCTTGGACTACATTTCCCATCAGCCTGACCCCCTGTACCCGTCAATGGCCAATGGTGTGCATGCAATGCTAGTCTTTGGGGAAACTCATTTGCAATGCATGCACCAGTGGAGGGAGGACATTATTCGTACTAAGGTAAAAACTATGTATTATATGCCCACTATTTTTTCCACTCTCTAGCCACCTCTGATGATGGCAAATTGCCAACACCAGTCAGGAACAGACTAGTGAGTGGGCATCTCAAGGTTTTTATGATAGTTTGTGATTGGCCCTGTTGGAGTTTCTAATGCGCTTATAGATTGATCAGGTTGCTGTTGCACCGAAGTGATGAAAAATGTATGAATAAATCTGCTTTTGAGGCTGTGCCTGTGTACAGAGCCGTGCATTTTACGCATGCAAATTCACATAGCCAATACAAGTTGATGGGACGGTTTCCACTTGTCAGGATTCCTTTGCGTTTTTCTGTGCAGAAAAAATCTGCCTGGCAGAGCCATCAGAATTCGCATACCGCTATGCAAATTGCATACAATGTATTTGGGAATTTGCATGCAGTTTTGGTATGCGAATTTACATGTGAATTCACATGGAATCAATGGAAAAGCACACAGGCACTACCATGGTTTAATCTGCATACATTGTCATCCCATGCAAATTCGCATGAAAATTTGCATACAACAGCATGCAAAATTCGCATCCGCATGCAAATTTTTACCACGACGATTTGCACCGCACAAGTCGAAATGGGCCCTGAAAAAATACCAGTTGCCTGACTCTCCTGTTGATCCTGTGTCTCTAAGGGCCCGTTCACACTACACGCGTTTCCAGCCACGTTTTGGAAACGCGTGCGGGTGGCGCGACACGCAGGACATCAGACAGTGCATAGAGTGCACTTTCTGATGTTCACACTGCATGCGTTCCAGACCTGTGCGGTCCGGGAACGCATGCTGCATGCAGATTTTACAAAAACGCGCGGCTGTCCCATTCACTTTTCAGTGATGGGATCAGCCACGCAACGCATACGAACGCGGATGGCGTGCGTTCGTACGCGTTGCGTTCTGCATGCGTGGCCGTCCGCGTTTTGCAGTCTGAACGGGCCCTAACACTTTTAGCCACAGCCCCTCAACAAGCATGCAGATCAGGTGCTCTGACTGAAGTCAGACTGGATTAGCTGCATGCTTGTTTCAGGTGTGATTCAGCCACTGTTACAGCCACAGAGATCAGCAGGACAGCCAAGCAGCTGGTATTGTTTAAAAGGAAACATCCATATCCCTCTGTTAAGGTTCCCTTTAACTTATGTAGCAATTTTGGTGTCAATAGCATGTATAGAGGCTTTGCTATTCAAAGCTAAAGTCAGCACAAAATTACATGAAAATTAGTACCCATAACATTAGCAAGAGCTTTTCAAATCACTAGCATTCAGAAAAGCTCACATGAATGATCACCTGCAGTAAAGGGTGTACATACTCTTCCAGCAGCTCCTGTGAGGAGGGGCATAATGGGCTTGGGAATAAGTTGGCTGTCGCTGTCACTAAAGATTTTGTGCACCATTAAGGTGCATACACACATGCAATTTTGACTGACCAATCACTGGACAAACTTACCACATTCCTGTAGTAGGAGAAACACAGATTTTGGTAGTATGATCAGATTGAGTAGGTAAGCTCTCATACTGCATGAAAGTGGTAACTTTGGCCAATCAAAATCAGATGTGTGTACGCACCCATATGCTAGCTAGGTACACATCTTACAATTTTGTGTTATGCTGGGCATACACGGTGCGATCCGGTGGCTTGATTAGCCGCCGGATCGACTCCCGACGCGTGTCTGCTCGTGCGTCCAAATCTATTACCGCTCATCCCCGCCGGCGCTGCTTATCTTCCGCTCGATTCCCCGCCATTGTCCGCCCGCGAGGATCGAGCAGGGAATCGATCCCATCGTGATCGGACCTGTCGGATATTATCAATCGAGCCCTTTAGCGGCTCGATAAGAAAGAAACGCACCATGTATGCCCAGCATTAGATAGGTAGTTCGATCCGTCATGTCCGATATTATTTATAATCGTTTTTCTGGTCGATTTTCTCATAGAAGTGAATGGAAATTGATAAGATAATCGAGCAGAAGATGGACTGAAAAACCGCACCGTGTGTATACCTAGCATTAGAAGTCACACACTAGATTATTGGCTAAGACAGGGCTGAATTCCACCCTTGGCTGAGTTTAATCAGACACTAATCTGTTCCCGAGCTTTGTTTGTTTATCTTGACTATAAAGTGAAAAAATACATGAGGTGAACAGATAAGGGAAAAATAAATCATTATATCTGTACCTGTTTATCCTATAACTTGTCTATTGTGAGAAAACGCGGAAAAGCCGCCGCAAGTACTCAGAGTAAGGCGGCTGATTCCGCGTTCAACATGGCAGGTTGCGCGCAGAGACCTGCATTTACTGGCCTGACGGAGCGTGGAGAAACCGCCGCATGCCCAGAGAACAGGGTGGCGGATTCCGCGTCCGACGCGGCGCATAGGCCTACTTCTGTCAGTACTGCTGAACGCGGAGAAAACGCTGCACGCTCAGACAGCGGTGCGGCGGATTCCGCATCCAAAACAGTAGAGGCATTACAACACATGTCTGGTGTGGCTGGGACTGATAGTACACACAGGTACAGAAGGACGCGTGCGCGCGCGGAGAGGCAGAGCATTTATGACAGCCAGAGGGGTGTCAGCTGACCAGGCCGGTCAGCTGACAATTCTTTCAGTTTTCATTGGTCCAGCACTTAGGGCAGGCGCAGGTGAGCGCTGGTGTATATATACTGGGTGCTGGTCATTCTTCTGGTGTCTGGCGTTGCAATCACTACGTGGTAGCACTCAGACCTTGTCAGTATCTGTGTTACATTAGACCAGTTTCCAAGGTGTTGATGACCAAGGAACTCACACCTTAGTCTAGGAATTGTTGATATTTGTTATGACCATTCTTCTGATCTCTGATTTTGTACCTTTTGTCATTCTGATACTCTGTTGCCAAACCCGGCTAGTCTTAGGATTCTGCATCTGTCTCCTGTATCTGTACTGTATCTGTCCGTGTGTTAACGACCTGGCCTGCCCGACCTCGAGAACCATCTCTCCTGTTGAGAGATAGTTCACAGATCTGTCAGTGACACTCCCTCCTTGGTGTCACTCACGTTCTGTCCTTCCCTCTCTCGGTTTGACTCCTCCCTGCGGAGAGCTCAGACCAACGGAGGGAACTTGTTGCGGAGCAGTACTCCTTATTGCTCTAGCACCTGATATTCAGGTGCGGTCCTCAAAGTATTACTGTTGCACCAAAACACTCTCATCTCTCAGGTGTCCAGAGGTTAGAGATATATCTGATTATTGGTGATACTGCAGATCATCAATAATCGGGTATATATCTGCATTCTCGGTGATACCGCAGATCACCGGTAATCAGATCCTCTCTGTGTTACACCGATCGTTACATCTATCCTTTTAGATCAAAATCATTCTCTCTCCCAGTTGGGGTCAAAATAAACAAGGAGAAATAATTCATGAGATTTTGTGAATGAAGCCAAAGGAGAGAGAAATCTTGAGGTAAACAGATAAGGGGCCGTATGCAATTACAGGTGATGAGATGCTGCATGAGAATTTGAATGCCGGTTTACCCTGTGCAATCAATGAGGGGACAGACATACGCTTGAGCGTCGCTTGTAGCTGCTGAGGGATCTTGGACTGAGGTTTTGTGCTCTGGAGCCGTCATTCAAATCAGCACCACAGCACTCACTTTTCTGTAACCCGCCTCACCTTTGCTACAATGCCAGGCACCCCAACACTCTCCCAACTCCCAATATACTCCGTTCCTCTTCTACAATGCCAGGCACCCCAACACTCTCCCAACTCCCAATATACTCCGTTCCTCTTCTACAATGCCAGGCACCCCAACACTCCCAACTCCCAATATACTCCGTTCCTCTTCTACAATGCCGGGCACCCCAACACTCTTCCCAACTCCCAATATACTCCGTTCCTCTGCTACAATGCCGGGCACCCCAACACACTCCCAATATACTCTGTACCTCTGCTACAATGCCAGGCACCCCAACACTCTCCCAATACACACCGTTCCATTGCTACAATGCCAGGCACCCCAACACTCTCCCAATACACTCCGTTCCATTGCTACAATGCCAGGCACCCCAACACTCTCCCAATACACTCCGTTCCTCTTCTACAATGCCAGGCACCCCAACACTCTCCCAACTCCCAATATACTCCGTTCCTCTTCTACAATGCCAGGCACCCCAACACTCTCCCAACTCCCAATATACTCCGTTCCTCTTCTACAATGCCAGGCACCCCAACACTCTTCCAACTCCCAATATACTCCGTTCCTCTTCTACAATGCCAGGCACCCCAACACTCTCCCAACTCCCAATATACTCCGTTCCTCTTCTACAATGCCAGGCACCCAGGGCTGGATTACCGACCAGGCAACAAAAGCAGTCGCTTGGGGCCCCATTCAGAGTCAAAGGGGCCCCATCGGCACATAAACCAGCCCTCGCCATCCTGTCAGCGGTGGCTGGATGGTATAATGGTTAAAGGGACTCTGAGCAGTGCAGTAACTATGGAAAGATGCATATCATTTTAAAGCTCTCTTTCTCCTCTTTCCAATGATATATAAACCGCCGCCCTATGCCTTTTAGTTTTCGTTTTTTTCGCGATCGAAATTGCGTCCGCAGCAATTTCGAACGCGAAAATTGCGAAAACTAAAAGGCGTAGGGTCGCAGTTTATCTATCATTGGAAAGAGGAGAAAGAGAGCTTCAAAATGATATGCATCTTTCCATAGTTACATTGTATTACACAGGACGACTTTTCTCCAAAGTTGGCAGCTCGATTCAGCACAATGCAATGAAATATAAGGAACCTAGGGGGATATAATTACAAACATCATGCTGGTAGGTGTGAGGATGTAATTAATTAGTTGTGGGTATGCTTAAAGGCATACCCACAGGCACTGCTCAGAGTCCCTTTAAGGGCTCTGCCTCTGACACAGGAGACCAGGGTTTGAATCTCGTCTCTGCCTGTTCAGTAAGCCAGCACCTATTCAGTAGGAGACCTTAGGCAAGTCTCTCTAACACTGCTACTGCCTATAGGGCGCGTCCTAGTGGCTGCAGCTCTGGCGCTTTGAGTCCGCCAGGAGAAAAGCGCGATATAAATGTTACTTGTCTTGTCAAATGATGCCGTGCGCTGCCGATTGTCTTCAGAGCCAGGCTCTCCTCCTAGGTCCCCCTCCTGCTACTGTGTGCTCTGCTGCTGCCCACTCCTCCCTCCCTTCCCACAGAGAACCACAGCTGCAGCAAAATTGATAGCAGCAGATGGCAAACGCTCACTCACCTATCCACGATCCAAGCGATAGAGATCCCGTCATCTGAAACCCATCTGTCTCTTCTACAGTGCAGCCGCTCACTCTGAACTTCCTGATTCTCAGATCAGACAGGAAGTAGTAATAGTAGTAGTAACAGAGCGGCAGCACTCTAGAGGAGACAGATGGGCTCCGGATGACGGGACCTCTATTGCTTGGATCGCAATAGATGAATGTGAGTCATCTGGTGCTGTCATTCTCCCCCGCTGCGGCTGCCTTCTCTGCTGGACTATCGTATTCATTGGGATAGAGGCTGCATGGTGACTGTCTAGTTTGGGAGGAAACCGGTTGTGCGTTGGTGGAGGTGTTTATGTAATTCTGCCTGGGGAACGGCTTCCGGTTTGATGGTGTCCAGAGATTTCTGCTATTGCCAGGCTGGAGATGCAGGGGGAAAGTGCTGCTGCTGTGATATCTGGCGCCCTCTTCACAGGGGTGCCCCAGCCCCTGAGTGCAAATGTCCCAGCCATTCATCTCTCACTCTGCATTTTGCCGCTCCTATTCCCTGCATTGTGCACCCACAGAGGAAAGCGGGCTGTTGCCCATAGCAACCAGTAGCTCGGCTGCCCCGGTGTGTGCGGCATGTTGCTGTGCAGCTGCATCTTCTGATTCTATTACGAGATGATGGGGGGCCCAAAACAGTTACTTTGCTTAGTGCCCTATTTAGCCTTAATCTCCGCACCTCTATTCTGCTGCAATGGCCTGATAAGTATCTCCTCTTTCATATGTATCATTTTTATGCCGTTCATTACTGCTTTTTTAAAGAAGATGATTAAAAGTTGAGTTTTAAACTGGATGAGCTGCTCCTGGAACCGCTTTCCTTCTTTTTGCAATGTTGAATGAACTTCTTGATCGATTCTGGATGTTGTACCATCATTACTGAATGTTGTTTATGGCTCATGTATGCAGTGCACTCGCCACACCTAATCTACTTTGTTTTATTGATCTATTTGGCTGCGGTAGTGTTTGAATCACACCAGAAACAAGCATGCTTGTTCAGAGTCTGTGTGGCTAAATATATTAGAGGCAGAGGATCAACAGGATAGCCAGGAAACTGGTATTGCTTAAGGCTACTTTCCCACCAAGACATTGCTTTTAGGGGACGTTATGGTCGCATAACGTGCCTCTAACTAACGCAACGCATGGTGGTGTTGAAGTTGGACGTCAGATTGAGCTGCGTTATGAAACTCTCAAAGCAGCCGCTCTGGGTTTGTGATATTAAGTCCGGATCTTTTTAAGGATTCGGATCATTTGAATCGGATGATTGAAAAGATCCGGATTTTTGAACCAAATCATTTGAATCATTTTACTAGGGAAGCAAACTGGGTGAAATGACTAGCAGGACAGGACTTTCCCTGCACTGTACATTCTGTATGTTCCTGTTTTTTCCAGACAGACCTCCACTGTGAACCGAATCTTTCATTGTGATGATCCGGATGATTCGACTCGCAAAAAAGATCTGGATCAAATAAACGATTCGTTCATGATCCGGACAACACTACAGTCCCACCACGAGTCACCACAGTGCAGTGAATATTAATTAGCCATGTAATTGGCAGCGGAGGAGGAGGGACCTCCTCCTCCAACATTACTGAGCATGTGCAAAGCGTCTAACGTGGCTTAGCCTAGTATAACGTACAGCATGCAGCACTTTGTTTAAACGTGCTGCGTTACTATGTAACCCAACGTGGGCACTGTGAGCAGCAACATTGATTTTACAGTGCTGTGAGTTAGGCTGCGTTACTTGCTGCTGTAATGTGGGACTTCAACGTCCCACTGTGAAACCAGCCTAAAAGTAAATAAATATGGTAGCCTCCACTTACTTCTCGCTAAAGTTGTCCTTTAGTTTCAAAGTATTTTATTAGAGATATCCAACAAAAGACTTACAGCATTTAGATATTCCCTTAACAAAGGGTATTATTCAGTCAGTAAACATAACATATCAAAACATAGGTAAATATAAACTTAATCATGCAGGTAGTTTTAGAATTCAAATATGGGGACGACCATGTGGGTGGGCATAGCCCCTAAAAGGAGAGAGCGCAAGACCGCAATCCCAGAGACTCAGAGGCTGAGAGCCAGGGTTGCCAAGTGCGAGTGAAAGGCAAAGTTGCGTCATTAACTATTGCTAGCATTCTTTCTGAAATAAGTATGTCCATAATGATGGCATCTGTTAAGTCAAATGAAAGAGTAGGTTTTAACCACTGGCGTGCGATATGTAGGCTGGCCGCCTTGGCCACATGTTGGGCCAATCTATGCTGTGGATATTTCCACCTCTGGGGCTTATGTCCTAGTAAAAGCTGAAAGGGATCAGGAGACAGGGGCAACTCGAGGGCTGTGCTTATGGCAGAAGCCACTTGGGCCCAATATTATTTTGCTATTGGACAGAACCACCAAATATGGGCAAGGTCACCCAACTGCCCACAACCCCTGAAGCACAATGAAGATTTATCGCTAGATATAATATGCAATCTCTGGGGGGTAATGTACGTTCGGTGCAATATTTTATAATTAGTTTCAATATGTGAGAAGTAATTACTTCCTTTTGCTAGCGTGAGGCAGCATTTGGACCATTGCTTAATAGTAAGATTTTTTTCCCAAATCCTCCTCCCAGGCTTTCATCGATGGGAGTTTACTAGTTTCTGGAGGCTGTGATATAGTGGAGTACAGGTAAGATATAAGGCCGTCCTCCAGTGGTCTCTGAGCGCACCAATGTTCATAGGTGGTGCAAGTTGGGGAAATAGGGGCCGATTGTATAAGGGTTTTTAAGAAGTGATAAATCTGCACCGCTCTGAAGTACTCTAAGGGTGGGAAGGTAGTGTGGGAGCAAAATGTGGTCCAATTCGGCAATTTGTCATTCACTAAAAAATTGGCTACTTTGAGGAAATTATGAGATATCCACCACTGGAAGGGACGTGACTCCCATCCTGGCGGAAAGTCAGGTCAGGGTTTCCAAATATTGGAAGCTGAGTAGGTATTGCAGATTGTAATTTTTTACTGAATCTCAATCTTTGCCAGAGAGAAAGTGAATGGGCTGTTAAGGGTGACTGTTTTTTATATTTTGCCAGAGATCGGTGTGTGGACCACTGGAGGGCCGCCAGGTTAATTGGCGTTAATAAGTCGTCTTCAATGTCTACCCAGAGAGGCCTGTAGTGAGTAGCATGTATTTGTGCCAACTGAGCGATCTGGGCAGCTCTGTAGTAGCTGAATAGGTCAGGAACACCTAATCCTCCCCTCTCTCTATTGAAAAACATAACAGATTGCCTTATTCTGCTTTTTTTGTTGTTTGAGATAAACTTAAAAAATGAAGTTTGCAGATCCTTTAAGGAAGCTTTAGTTATCTGTATTGGAAGTGATCTAAATAAAGGATCCGTGGCAAAAGATTCATACGAACTGATTGGATGCGTCCAGACCATGAAATCGAAGGGGAGTTCCATTTCACCAGATCCCCCTTCAGCTCAGACAGAATCGGCTTATAATTTAATGCAAAGAGGTCAGCTGGGTCAGTTGTGATTTTTTTATGCCTAAGTAAGTAATATATTTCGATTGAAAGGATAGGCTTAATTTAGTGGCCAAAGCCTCTGCACTTTGTTTGTATAAATTGGTGAAAAGCACCTCAGACTTGTTAATATTCAGGATGAGACCCGAGAGTTGTCCAAATTGTTTAACTATTTGAAGAAGATTTGGGATAGATGTGTGTGGGGAAGAAAGAGTTAATAAGTCATCTGCGAATAAATTAGCTTTATATTCTGAGTTTTTGACTTTTATGCCTTGAATGTCGGGAGACTACCGGATTTTGTTCGCTAGGGGTTCTATTATTAGTGCAAATATTGCTGGCGATAAAGTTGTCCTTTAATGGCTGTGTGTTGATGTTATTGCACAGCAAATAACCTTACACTGTTTGCTGTACACTGACTGCTTTACATTGTATCAAAGCATTAGAGATGTCGCGAACCTCCGATTTTCGGTTCGCGAACTTCCGCGGAAGGTTCGGTTCGCGTAAAAGTTCGCGAACCGCAATAGACTTCAATGGGGAGGCGAACTTTGAAAAATAGAAAAAATTATGCTGGCCACAAAAGTGATGGAAAAGATGTTTCAAGGGGTCTAACACCTGGAGGGGGGCATAGCGGAGTGGGATACATGCCCAAAGTCCCGGGGAAAAATCTGGATTTGATGCAAAGCAGCGTTTTAAGGGCAGAAATCACATTGAATGCTAAATTGCAGGCCTAAAGTGCTTTCAAACATCTTGCATGGGTATACATCAATTAGGGAGTGTAATTAGAGTTCTGCTTCACACTGACACACCAAACTCACTGTGTAACGCACTGCAAACAGCTGTTTGCGTAGTGACAGCCGTGCTGGACTGGTGCGCACAGTGGCCAGTGTGTAGGCCGTGGCGTTTTTCAAGCCCATATGGTCGCCGGGCTGTGGTAGCTCAATGATAGAATAACAGTGACTGTCCAGCTGATCAAATTTGGTCTGACCACAATGAAGCAACAACCTTATTATCTTTTGTGTGCCACCCCCACCCGAGACACTCAAATAGCCGGCGGTCATTGCTTCATTGTGATGCGCAAGCCCCTTCACCGTGGCAAGGTAATGATCACGAAGGGGGATGGGCACATGTACATGCCTTTGGTTTTTTTGTTGCAGCCGCCCGCAGTGCAGCCAGAAAAATTAGGCAGGCATGTACACGCACCAGAAAAATTTGTGTAGCTTAAAAATTCAGGAATCCGCCTAGAGTCCTGGACCCTGTTGGTGGTGGCGGAGAAGGCAGTCAAGCGGCCTACATGCAGAGATGCTGTGTGTGGGGACTGACTTAGTCTTCGGTCGTGCAGTAGCCCTCCGTGATCCATTCCTCATTCATTTTGATAAAGGTCAGGTACTGAACACTGTCGTGACTTAGGCGACTTCTCTTCTCAGTAACTATGCCTCCAGCTGCACTGAAGGTCCTTTCTGACAGGACGCTTGCGGCAGGTCAAGAGAGAAGTTGTATGGCAAATTGGGACAGCTCTGGCCACAGGTCAAGCCAGCGCAACCAGTAGTCCAAGGGTTCATCGTCGCTTTTCGCAGAGTCTACATCCACACTCAAGGCCAGGTAGTCGGCTACCTGCCGGTCCAGGCGTTGGTGGAGGGTGGATCCGGAAGGACTATGGCGAGGAGTTGGACTAAAGAACCTCCGCATGTCCGACATCACCCTGAGATCGCTGGAGCGTCGTGGACTTGGGAGGAGGAGGGTTACTGCCAGTGGTACCTTGATTGCGTTGTGCAGCCACATCACCCTTAAACGCATTGTAAAGCATCATCGACAGCTTGTTCTGCAAGTGCTGCATCCTTTCCGCCTTGTGTTGACTTGGTAACAGGTCCGCCACTTTGTGCCTGTACCGAGGGTCTAGTAGCGTGGCCACCCAGTACAGGTCATTCGTCTTGAGTTTTTTGATACGGGGGTCCCTCAAACAGGCTGGACAACATGAAAGAGGACATCTGCACAAAGCTGGATGCAGACGTACTCTCCATCTCCTCTTGCTCTTCCTCAGTGACGGGGTGCAACTCCTCTTCCTCCCCCCAGCCACGAACAATACCACGGGAACGTGGAGCAGCAGAAGCCCACTGTGACGGCTGCCGCGGTTGTTCTTCTTCCGCCGCCTCTTCCTCCTCCACAGAAACACCTTCCTCATCATCACCATCATCAGAGTCTGACTCCTCTCCTTCCCCACACGACTCCTCTTCTTCCTCCTCCTCCTCCCCCCTCTGTGCTGCCGCAGGTGTTGTGGGAACATTGGGTTCGGGTGTAAATAGCTCCCATGACTCCTGCTGCCGTAACTCTTCTCGTTCACGCTCCTCCACAGCTGTATCCACCACTCTACGCACGGCACGCTCCAGGAAGTAGGCGTAGGGGATCAAGTCGCTGATGGTGCCCTCATCGCGACTCACCAGGTTGGTCACCTCCTCAAAGGGCTCCATGACCCTGAATGCATTTTGCATCAGTGTCCAGTTGTTGGGCCACAACATCCCCATCCTCCCAGATTGTGTCCTTGTACTGTAATGATACAGGTACTGGGTGACTGCTTTCTCCTGGTCTAGCAGGCGAGAGAACATCAGCAGGGTGGAATTCCAGCGAGTTGGGCTATCGCAAATCAGGCGTCTCACCCGCAAGTTGTTTCTACGCTGAATGTCCGCAAAGCGTGCCATGGCCTTGTAAGAGCGCCTGAAATGCCCACACAACTTCCTGGCCTGCTTCAGGACGTCCTCTAAGCCTGGGTACTTGGACACAAATCTTTGCACGACCAGATTCAGCACATGTGCCATGCAGGGTATGTGTGTCAGCTTTCCCAAATTCAACGCAGCAATGAGATTGCTGCCATTGTCACACACCACGTTGCCGATCTCAAGCTTGTGCGGGGTCAGCCATTGCTCCACCTGTTTGTTAAGAGCAGCCAGGAGAGATGCTCCAGTGTGACTCTCCGCTTTCAGGCAAGACATGTCTAACACTGCGTGACACCATCGTACCTGGCATGCAGCATAGGCCCTGGGGTGCTGGGGCTGTGTAGCTGGAGAGGAGATCATGGCACCAGCCGAGGAGGAGGAGGATGACGACAGCGAAGCGGTGGTAGCAGGTGGAGAGGAGGTGGCTGGAGGCCTGCCTGCAAGCCGTGGAGTAGTGTTGGGCGAACAGTGTTCGCCACTGTTCGGGGTTCTGCAGAACATCACCCTGTTCGGGTGATGTTCGAGTTCGGCCGAACACCTGGTGGTGTTCGGCCGAACTGTTCGCGTTCGTCCGAACGGCTCAATTCCTGGCCGAACCTGGCCGAACAGGGCCCCTGTTCGGCCGAACAGGGCCCTGTTCGGCCGAATACGGCCCCCCTATGGGGTCGCAGGCATAAGGGGGGAGCATGCCCCGATCGCGGGGGGGGTCGGAAATTCCCCCCACCCCCTCCGCTAGCGCTCCCCCCTCTGCCCGCTTCCCCATACAAAAGTTTAAGCAAAGTACCTGTAATAGTGGAGGTCCTGGCAGTGGCACTGTGGAGTGAGGAGGAGGAGTCCGGAGAGTGACGCGTTGAGGGAGGCCGGGCAGCGAGCGTGAGGTCAGAGAAAGGGCGGAAGTACCACAAGGGTACTACCGCTGAACCGCCCGCTGCCCGGCCTCCCTCAACGCGTCACTCTCCGGACTCCTCCTCCTCACTCCACAGTGCCACTGCCAGGCCATCCACTATTACAGGTACTTTGCTTAAACTTTTGTATGGGGAAGCGGGCAGAGGGGGGAGCGCTAGCGGAGGGGGTGGGGGGAATTTCCGACCCCCCCCCCCCCCGCGATCGGGGCATGCTCCCCCCTTATGGCTGCGACCCCATAGGGCCCCCAAAAGCAGAATGTTCGGGAAGTTCGGGGTTCGGCCCGAACATGCCGAACATCTCGGCCATGTTCGGCGAACTTTCCCGAACCCGAACATCCAGGTGTTCGCCCATCACTACCGTGGAGGTGTGACAAGTCGGTCCACTGCGCAGCCACGTACTCCCTGCTTGCTGCCATCGGTCCCCAGGTTGACCCAATGGGCTGTGTATGTAATGTAGTGGCCCTGCCCGTGCTTGGCAGACTAGGCATCCGTGGTCAGGTGGACCCTTGACCCAACGCTGAGTGCCAGAGATGACACCACTTGCCTCTCAACTGCACGGTACAGTTTGGGTATGGCCTTTTGTGAAAAATAATTGCGGCCTGGTATCTTCCACTGCGGTGTACCAATGGCCACAAACTTACGGAAAGCCTCCGACTCCACCAGCTTGTATGGTAATAGCTGGTGAGCTAATAGTTCCACCACGCCAGCTGTCAGACGCCGGGCAAGTGGATGACTGGCAGACATTTGCTTCTTACGCGCAAATACTTCCTTCACGGACAGCTGGGTACTGCTGTGGGCAGAGGAGAAGGAACCGCTGAAGGGAAGAGGCGGTGTGGAGGAGGGTGGCTGTGAAGGTGCAAGGGAGAAAGTGGATGGAGACGATGCACCTGAAGGATGAAGAGGAGAAGGAGGGTGGCTTGTCTTTTGAGGGGTGCTGCTTTTCTTCAGGTGTTCTTGCCATAGATGTTTGTGCCTTCTCTCCAGGTGCCTTCGTAAGGCACTTGTCCCTACGTGAGAGTTGGCCTTTCCACGGCTCAATTTTTGCTGGCAGAGACAACAGATGGCTTTGCTCCGATCTGAGACACACACGTGAAAAAATTTCCAGACCGCTGAGCCCCCCTGGGGTGATGGCGCTACAGTGGTATCAGCAGCTGACGTTGAAGGGCATGTTAGCTGGCTGGCCATAGCTGGCGATACATGGCGCCGGACACTGCCCCCAGCTGTTTCTGAGGACGAGCTCCCTCTGCTTCTATCATGGAGTCGTCTCCTCCTACTCCTCTCTGACTCCTCCTCTGAACTGTCCCCCTGGTCATCTCCTCTACCGGGAACATATGTGGTATCCGTATAATCATCATCATAATCCTCCTGGTCAGCTGCGCTTTCCTCAGACACCCCCTCAAGTGCACCAACTTCAGGTGTTCCACCATCATCCCCATCCACACACGTTACGTCCATACTATCGCCACCTAACTCAGACGTATGAGGTGGTGTACCTGCGCCTTCTTGTTGTTGTTGCAGTAGTGGCTGGAAATAAGTGATTTCACCACCACCACGAAATAACTCCTGCGAAGTGTCAAATGCAGCGGATGTGGTGCTTGTTGTAGCGCTGGTGGCTGCAGGAGATGAGGTGTTCTGTGTTAAATACTCAAGCACCTCCTCACGATTTTGGGAAGTGATGGCACGTGCCTTCTTTTGAGCACTGTATTTTGGGGCAGGTCCGCATGAAATCACAGCAACACCACCTCGCACAGACCTGCCGATGCCTGGTGGCCTTCCTCTGGGTCTGCCTCTTCCTCTACCTGGTTTGTCCATTTTGTCCATCTCGGGGGGGATGCTAGCTATATGCAGTGAGGTGGGTTCTCACTCAGCACAACAGGTAGTTAGATGCAGTGAGGTGGGTTCTCACTCAGCACAACAGGTAGTTAGATGCAGTGAGCTGGGTTCACTCAACACAACGCTAGGTATATGCAGTGATGAGGTGGGTTAAGTATACACAACAGGTACTGGGTAGTTAGATGCAGTGAGCTGGGTTCACTGAACAGTAAAGGTACTTAAGATGCAGTGAGGTGGGTTCTCACTCAACACAACAGGTAGTTGGATGCAGTGAGGTGGCCAGGTGGGTTCACTCAACACAACAGGTAGTTAGATGCAGTGAGCTGGGTTCACTCAACACAAAGCTAGGTATATGCAGTGATGAGGTGGGTTAAGTAAACACAACAGGTACTGGGGTATATGCAGTACTGGGTAGTACAATGTGCAGCTCCCTGTCACACACACAGATAGTCACTGAATGTGCTGGGCTGCTGGCAGTGGCACACACCATATCAATTAGCAAGGCTGTGCATGCAACAAAAGTGTCAGTTTGACACACACAAAAAAAAATCTGTACAGGATGAGCTCTTAAAAGAGCTGTTGCTGGGTGCTTTAAAAGCAATAATAATCAGTCAGGAGCAAGCAAAGCAGCCTAAAACCTAACTAATCTGTCCCTAGGAGAAAAAGTCTGCAGCAGCTGTCCCTTTCCTCTCTCTAGCAGGCACACGAGTGAGTGTAATGGCCGCCGGACCCTGCCTTATATAAGGGGGGTGGGGCTCCAGGGCTTAGTGTAGCCTGAATGGCTACAATGTGCCTGCTGACTGTGATGCAGAGGGTCAAAGTTGACCCTCATAGTGCATTGTGGGGCGAATTGAACTTCTGCAAAAGTTCGCCTGGTACAGGCGAACGCGAACCCCCTAAGTTCGCCTGGAACCGTTCACCGGCGATCTGTTTGCTACATCTCTACACAGCATCATATCTTCAGTGCTGTCTGTTCCATGAAAATATGAAATACAATATTTACAAAAAGTGAGCGGTGCACTCACTTTTGTGAGATGTTGTATGCTGGGGAGACATCCTTTCAACAGTGTGTGTGTTATAGTTGCCTGTGTGTTTTGGCTCGGGGATATTGAAAGTTACTTTTTGGAAATATCTCTTCTTATTCCCTCTCTGTCCTTTTTTCTAACACTAAGCCAAGTGCGCCCTGCATACATAAGCTAAGTAGCAGTGTGCCCAGATAACAGAATGAATCTGATCTGAGTGACAGGGAGGCATGGGGGTGCAGCATAGGGTCAGGCATGGCATCCATGGTGCTGTGGCACCCATGGCGCGAGCCATGCCTGCACCCTCTAGATACGCCTCTGATCTCAGTTACAGAGCTCAGCAGTGGTCATGTGACTGCTGAACCTTACATCAAAAGTAAGGTATTTAGGCAATTTTCTATATGTATGCTGTATTATAATGCTATTCAAGTGAGAGGCGGAGGAGGCCATGGGGTTAATAAAACATTTGCCTGGGCTTTGAGAGTATGATAGAGCTTCCTGTGCATCCACATGTCACAGAAAGTCTGTATCCAACTGAATTAAGCTCCCAAAAGGCTTAATTGGAGCATACATAAGGGACGTGGCATTTCCCATCAAAGACCGAAAATGTGACACATCCTCTTTGTGTTCAGTCAAGAATAAGATATCACAGTTTCCCTTTGCATATAATAGAGCAGAATGCTATGGACACGCCATAAAGCCGGTGCAGGGGATGATAACTCGCAGGGAATGCAATCTTTCTCATATATCAAATCAGCTATTATCCATTCTGCTCCCCAGGAAACGATTGCAACAGATTTGGTCCCAACAAACTATACATATGGCATATTTCCATGCAAAAAGCCCATGTAGAACTGTAGAGCTTTGAGCAGCTAAATACTGACATATCACCCCTCATAGGGCAAACTAAAGAACTAAAGAGGGGTATAGGAGCTTAAAGACGACCTTTAGCAAAAAGGGGGGAAAAAAAATCAATGCATTGCAAAGTAAAGGTGCCCATACACTAACTCACTTCACTGTGATCGAATCTGCTGTGAAATTGATAACACAAACGCTGACCAACCGACCGATTTCCATCTGAAAATTATCGATTCTGTCCAGGTGGAAAATTTCACTCGAGGGCTGGCAGGTCGGGGAGCGCGTCATTATCGGCGTTCGATTCGGCGACGACCGACGCAGCAATAATCTCACCTGTTCCGCCGGCGCGAATCCCTGGGTCCCCGCTGATACTTTCTCCGGGTGGCCGCCTTCTCCATCTTCTCTTGTGTTCACTTCCTGTCCCATCATGTGACTAGTGGAAGTTCAAACAGTAGAGGGTGCTCTACTGTTTGAATTTCCCCTTTGGACAGGAAGTGAAGAGAAGATGGAGAAGAAGGCCAGCCAGAGAAAGGGACAGCACAGACCCGGGGGACTCGCGCCGGCGGAACAGGAAATATGTTGCTGTGGCCAGCAGGAGACCAAATGGAGGCTGCGAGCAGGCAGCAGCGTCAGCTCCACAGGTTGTGAATCGATTTCATGCTGAAATAGATTCAAAATCTGTGTGCAGTGTATGAGCAGCCATTAGATCTCTCTCTGATCAGATTCGATCAGAGAGGGATCTATCTGTTGGTCGATCTGGTGGCAATCGACCAACGTATGGCTGCCTTAAGAAGTTAAAAAATAGAAGAGAGATCAAGAAATGATCAACCTACATGTAATCATCTTTCCTACTGGCAGACATGGAAAGAAAAGACAGCACCAACTGTCATGATCTATAACCACACCCCCTAACAATGTGATAGGCTAAAAAGTTTTTTTTTTTTTTTTTATAGATCTTTACATATGCACGGAGGGAGATACTGGTTACTTGGCAATTGGAAACAGCTGTTATTTACGACAATGCAACAAGACAAGAAACTGTCAGGACCTAGTTCCTGACATCACGCTGTGGGAGGGATTCTACCACAATATTGGCCACACAGACCCCCCCCCATTTGGCACATTTGGCAATTCAGCATGCAAGGGGAAAGTCATTGCAACAAATAAATATCAACTTCCTCCATATGATTTACTCCATCCACTTGAGACAAAGTAATTCAGCAATGATATCATAAACATTCCAGTTACTTGCTAGACACCTGGATTGTGGAGGATGTGAAAAAATATTCAGCGCATGAAATCAGTATGCTGCAAAGCCCAGGGGAGAGGGGTGGATGATTCAGGTTGGAAAGGCCATTCTAGGATAATAATTTGAACTGATGTTTTGTCACTCACCGCTGGCTTTCTCAGTGTCTGTGCATATTCCAGACTGCTTCAGTAATGTGACAGTCGTTTACCTATGTGTAAATGGCTGTGTGTGCATATTAGACTCACTTTCTAAGCAGCACTGGCTGCTGTCACAACATGAGATTCTGCAGAGCCTTGTGGGTCTCCTTATAGTTATAGATATCAGACAGACTATGGAATCCGCTACTAAATCCCTCCCCATCCCCACCTGATAGCTACCTGGCCTCAGTGCCAATGCAGAGGTCAGGCAATGACATCACCAAAGGTTTGGGAGCAGCATAGCTAGCACACGAGATGAACGGTGCAGAGGCTGGGGGGGGGGGGGGCACCAGCCTCGGGGCGCACCAGCCTCCAGGCGCACCAGCCTCGGGGCGCAGAGCCTTAAAGAGAATCTGTATTGTTAAAATCGCACAAAAGTAAACATACCAGTGTGTTAGGGGACATCTCCTATTACCCTCTGTCACAATTTCACCACTCCCCACCGCATTAAAAGTAGTCAAAAACAGTTTTAAAAAGTTTGTTTATAAACAAACAAAATGGCCACCAAAACAGGAAGTAGGTTGATGTACAGCATGTCCACACATAGAAAATACATCTATACACAAGCAGGCTGTATACAGCCTTACTTCTGAATCTCAAGAGATCACTTGTGTGTGTTTACCTTCTGTCCCCAGCTTCTCTCATGCACTGAACATTACAGGCTTCCTGCAGACAGCTCTACCTATGTCGTTAATTCCTCAGTATGTGACAGACCAGCTCCTTTCACAGCCTCCAGAGGAGGATTTTTATCCAGCTCTCTTCTATCACTGATAAGATAGCAGAGAAGCTGCTGGCTTATGTAAATAAAACACACACTGGAGTGTGCATAGAGGAACAGTTCAACACTGAAGAACTTGGCAGCCTTCCAGACACAGGCCGACAAGTCTGACAGGGGAAAGATACATTGATTTATTACAGAGATGGTTATAGTAGAAAGAGCTACAGTAAGCCAGAACACATAAGAATAGGTTTAGGAACTTGTAGGATGGTAGAAAAAACGTTGTAATTTTTGTTACAGAGTCACTTTAAGGGTTCACCTGTTCCCCGCCCCAGTGCCCCACTCGCCCCGCCCATATGCAGAGTATGTGGCAGAGCGAGCAGCTTCAGTGTTGCACACTTGCAGCGTCTCCTCTCTATGACACTGTCTAGTGAGAGTGAGTGGGGCAGCATGGTGGCGTTGTAGATAACACTCTCACATTGCAGTGCTGGGTCCCTGGCTCAAATCCCAGCCAGGGCATTATCAGCACGGAGTTTGTATATTCTCCCCGTGTCTGTGTGGGTTTCCTCCAGAGACTCCAGTTTCCTCCCACATCCCAAAAAACAGATACATTAATTGGCTTCCCCTAAATTGGCCCTAGACTACGATACATACACTACATACATACATACATACATACATACATACATACATACATACATACATACATACATACATACATAGACATATCACTATGGTAGGGATTCGATTGTGAGCCCCTCTGAGGGACAGTTAATTGACAAGACAATATACTCTGCACAGCGCTGCTGAAGCTGTCAGCACTATATAAATAATGACATCTTTTATGACATGCGCCACTGGGGGAGTCAGAGTGGAGAAGCTGCAAGCAGGCCTGCACAATAGAGGATAAAGGACGTCACTCTCCGTGCCTCCGTAGCCCCTGAGGAGTTGCTAGGGCAACGAAACGTTGGGCGGAGCCACGGAGTGACGTCATAGCGCACGATGCTCGCTGGACTGTCTGTGTGCAGTAGGCTCGGTATCTTTTAGAGCACTAGCCAGTAAGATATTGCGGAGAGGGACGCTAGATGACAGAGGCGTGCGCCTTGTCACAAGCTTAGTGCATCTCATCTCTGCATACCCCTGTACCTGGAATCAGGTAGCTTGTCAAACAAGGGGCTGGCTGTTTCATTTTCTTGATGAAGTTTTTTGACCCAATGAGTGGTTACACACCACTGATCTGTTTTTAACCATTTTTTAATTAAACTGGTACGCTTTTACGCGATGTGGAATTCGTTTCTTTGATTACACAGACTGGGAATAGCCGAGAGAGGACTGCCAGAGAGGCTGCGGGTTGGCCAATACCCCGAATGCGAGCATTGGCCTTGGAGGCCTAGAAGTCTGGTGAGTCTTTCCCCGAAGGGGGGGCTTTTTCATTATATGACATATTCGCTGTGTTTAAGAAGGAACAGGCAGAGAAGAGCGCTTAACCATTTCACTGAAGAACTCTATTTTGATGGCGACACTAACTTATGCTTGCTTCCCAAAAATAATTTCTTCATCTGAATTTTTATTTTAGTTTTTCAACTAAAGCCTCTTGGTGTACTCAGGAAAATGTAAAGAAGCACCTTTTGGAGTTGCCAGAGGGTTAAGGCTAGCTATTGGGGGGGGTGAAAGTTAGCAGTGGAGCGTGGTTAAGGTTAGCCGTGGGGCGGGAGGGTTAAAGTGAACATCCAGACTAAAAATCGACTCAGCAGCACTGAAAAGGCCTGGTGTTTCTTTAAGTTTCACAGCATCAGAACTTTGTTTCTCTTATACAAGCCTCATTTTTAGCTGCACAGAAGAAAACTGCCCGGGCATTTTTCCCCTGATGGTGTGCAAAGCATGATGGGATTTCTGATGTTGTTGTTCTCGTTCTGCTGTTTTGTGCAATTTTTTTTTTTACATTTTGAATTTGATATTTGAAGCCTAGCGTGTGCAGCTGGGAGGAGTGATCAGGACACAGGACAGTTGGAACTGTGTCTCCTGCTCCCTGTCACCTCCTTTCAACCAAAAAGATGGCAGCCCCCATGAATCACAAACATTTGCCTGTTCTTTTAAAACAGTGTGGGTAAGAGATTATATTACCTATCTATTCTAATTAACATAACTAATGTGTGAGGAATCGCGGAAAAGCAGCTGCCTCTACTCAGCGTGAGATTGCTGTTTCCATGAGGGGCATGGCGGAACGCGGAGAAACCGCCGCGTCTGACGCGGCGGTTAGCGCGCATGGCCCTGATGCGGACATTTTGGCCCAGCGCGGGGAGGCCGCCGCCTGTGCTGTTGGCGGTGCGACCAACCCCGCGCATGGGGCAGCGGAGACATTGCAAGACAGTACTGGTGTGGCTGGGACTGATAGTCCACCAAGGTTCAGAATGACGCGCGTGCGCACGGAGAGGCAGAGCTTATATGGCAGCCAGAAGGGGGTCAGCTGACCAAGCTGGTCAGCTGACAATTCTGTTCCCTCTCATAGGTCCAGCGCTTAGGGGAGGTGCTGGAGAGGGTCTGTGTATATATACTGCTGGCTGTTCAGTTGCTGGTTGTCTGGCGTTGCGATCACTACGTGGTAGCACTCAGACCTGAGTCAGATCCCAAAGTGTGCCGGGACCAGCAGGAGCTGTAATCCTACACTTAGCTAGATTCTATTGATAGTCTAAAGTACTAGTTTGATTGTGATTATCTGTTATGACTTTTTTCTTGCCTGACTATTCTTCTGAACTCTGATCCTGTACCTTGCTATTCTGATACTCTGTTGCCGAACTCCGGCTCGCCCTTAGACTTCTGATTCTGTACCTCGATATTTCTGATTCCTTGTTGCCGTACTCTGCTTGTTTATTTTGACTCCGCACCTGTCTCTTGAATCTGTACTTTGTCTGTCTGTGTGGTTACGACCTGGCTTGTCCGACCTAGAGAACCGACCTTATTGTCAGAGGCGGTTCCCAGTCCTGGTAGTGACACTCCCTCCTGGGTGTCACTCTCAATCTTGTCCTTCCTACTCTGTACTTCCTCCTGAGGCTTAGTCCTCTAATTATTACTGTTGCACCAAACACTCTTACTCCAGGTGTCCAGAGGTTAGCTAATCTATCTGATTATCGGTGATACTGCAGATCATCAATAATCTGGTATATATCTGTATTCCCCGTGATACTGCAGATCACCGGTAATCAGACCCTCTCTGTTACACCGATCGTTACATAATGTAACTTAATGACAGTATGTTTGTTTAGGCTGAAGTTCCCCTTTAAGGTTAGGCATTGGTAGAGGGAGGGTTCGGTGTGTGAATAAGCTTAGGTTTAATGTAGTAAAATATCG
This sequence comes from Hyperolius riggenbachi, assembly GCF_040937935.1. Classification (NCBI taxonomy): domain Eukaryota; kingdom Metazoa; phylum Chordata; class Amphibia; order Anura; family Hyperoliidae; genus Hyperolius; species Hyperolius riggenbachi. The sequence continues at coordinate 50,102,829 of NC_090656.1, forward strand.
GCATTTCCTTTCAATATTTTACTGTTTTTTCTTCCACTTTAATCGTAGCATATTGGTAAATTTTTGTTTTTCTGGGACCCACATTTCTGGGCATCTGTTTTTGACGTACGCCTACACTGTTATAAATCCACTGTACTGACGAGGCTGTTTGCTATAGGTCACATCCAATACTTTTTGCATCTGCAAGCTCAACTCAAAGCAGAGAAAATATAAACGTATTACTTATCTTCAACCCCCTGGTGATCATTTAGCTGTCACTCTCTCCTTCTAGGTTCCCAGTGCTTAACTTCTACATGCTCAGGACCAAAAATGAATTAATTTGCCTAGCAAAGCTCGCAATGTCCTATGGCATGATGCAATGCATGCACATGCACAGACCATGGCATGCGTGACCGTGCATGCCTGGCAATCCAATCCTAGTGCCAAATTCAAACACCTCCCCTATAACAAGCCTCCTCTCCACACTTGCAATGCTGTTTGTTGTGACAGCTTGGTCTAAGCCAATTGTGGTGTTTCCCCGGCCAGACTGCCTTTGATCATTCCTGCTAGTCTACCTGTTGTGACCTTTGGCTGTTTGACCCCAACTCTGCTGATCTCTGTTAGCCCTGATTTTTTTGGCTTGTGACCTTGACTCTGCTACTATTCGACTCCAAGAACTCCTATGTAGCCTAATGCTTAAACACCCAAGAAGCGTCATTCCTAAAGACATTGGTGCATGGATAGATGCCTACTCTTTACAGCTAGGAAAATAACTAACTACTTCTCACCGTAAATTAACTGGGCTACTTTCAAGCTACAAGAAAAGCCACTCTCCAGATCTTATATTTCATACAGAAAATTGAGAACATTAACTAAGCAGTGTGGTTACATCCTCAGACCATCCACTTCTCCCTCTTATCAAGGAAGACACATGGTGTCTGCACAGCACTACAGGTGGACTGTCCAGCAATTGTTGCAAGTTTCGATAGGCAGCAAAAGGATGCACTCACCCTCCTTATCAAGAGGATTGGATTCCAGTTAGATGTGCTCTCAGCAGGCAGATCAGCCAAACCCGGTTAGGCATACCGTTGCACTAAGATTACATACAAACATTCTTGTTTTTCACTAACTGTGCAGTGTGAGAGTGGTACGGACTGCGAAAGTGGGTGTAGGATCCAAGGGAAATTTACAGCCAATTCACATTCTACGAATGCTTGTTCACATGCTTTGCTGAGTCCCTGGCATGATCTCCCTCATATCACCAGCTGTAAGACACCTAAGGAACACTGCAAAAATTAACACCCCCCCACCTCAGAGGATCTGGCAACAGTAGTGCAAACTTTTCTCACAAAAGGGCTGGAATACTGCAATGTCCTCTTCACAGGTCTAAATAAGGACCCGTGCCACCTGAAGTTTCTACAGAATGCTGTTACCAAGCCAACCTCACTGCTATAATCTCATGCCAATAGTTAGCCATATCTCTTCAAAATTGGCCAACTAACATTCAAATCTTTACAAGTTCTGGCTATCTCAAGGACACCCCTCCCACAAGAGAGTCCCCTTCAAAATTTTTGGAATTGGAGTCTTCTGTCATGCTCCTCTTACCTTTTGAAACTCTTTACCATAGTGAATCAGGACAGCTCCATCCCTAGATGTGTTTTAATCCAGTTTGAATAGCCACATATTTTGTCTTGCTTTTACGGACATGTAACATCTTCCTCTGTGACCATCTCTAACTACTGATCCGAGACATGCTACTTTTAGTACTGTGCAAAGAAAAAGCGCTTTACAAATGTTGTTGTTGCTCTGCTGGGATGCCTTTAAAGCATACCCTAGAGGGTGTTTTCATTTATACATTTACCTGTATTAAAAGAAAAAGCCAGATGTATATTTAAAGCTTGCAGGAGAGCTGAAATCGAGATCTCCTCAGAACAAAACAAATAGAAATAGAAAATGAAGTGCTCCTCCATGGAAAAGCAAAACGCAAGATGTTTTTTTATTAAACAGAGCTATTTTGAGCTAGGCAAGCAGTCAGCCAAGACGGTGGTGCATATGGTCAATAAACAATGGGAATTCAATGTTGTATTAAACATTAAAAATGCAAACTGTAAACTGTACAGCACAACTCCTGAAACAGCTGAAGGTTTTGCAGCCTTTTATTCTGATGCGTACTAAGGGATTTATCTGGGGTAGTCTACTCAAAATGGACCCCCAATAAAGTGCCCCTATTAGAGAAGACCTTTCGCTGCAAGAAATTTCAGATACATTTTAAAATGTAAGGCACCAGTACTAGATATGCGTCTCTCTGAAGTTTTATAAGTAACATCAGGAATATGTATTGGTCACTCAACATTTGAAAACTTTTAATTTTCCCAGTAAGTAGGGTAAGTTATCTTGGAAAAGCCATTATAATAGTGATAGTGATTTCCAAGCCTGGTAGGAATCCCCAGAACTGAAGATTATACTGACCAATTTCATTTACTAAATACTGACTATAATTTTATACTAGGGATGGGACGAATCCACAATTTCTTCGGATCCGAATCGGTTCTCGAAAATCTCCAACCTTTCAAATCCCGAATCTCACGAATCTTGTACAAAATTAATTGTGTGATATATGTAAGAAACCTAGTCATGCAAACTGAGCAAAGTAATTTTACTCTCAAAATTGAAGAATAAAACCTACTTCTTTAACAAAGTATTTCTTCAACATTATCACAGAAAGAAAGTAAAACCTTAAAAACCTGGGTGGAGGGTTGAACCCCTTTTTCTCATCTACAGAGAGCGACTTCTTATTCCTGAGTGGGGTCAGGAAAATCTCCCCACCTGCCTTTACAGTGGTTGCCTAATGGTAACCCTGGTTTGTGAGTATTAATATTTAATCTATCTAGTAACCATTTACCAGTACATGTTACACAATTAGGGCTCTTGGTGTTCCTTGTTTTTAACTTATTAATTTGGACTGGCCACAAAAGTGAGTGCAGATTGGTCTTGGAGATTTCAGATTTATCATGTTTAGGGAATCCAAATTAATGTGGATCTTACTGCTCGGCAGTGAACAGTTATAGAAGAAGTGATAAGAATCCTTAATGTCTTTGATAAAGCTAGTTGTGGCCAGTTCAAGTTCAAATAAAATGAGACGTATATGGAGGCTGCCATATTTACTTAAATAATATACCAGTAGCCTAGTTGGATCCTCTGCCTCCAGGGCATGAGGCAAACTTGTGTGGATGTGTCCTCCCGATTTGGATTGGTGCCATGGGCGTCTGCAGAAAATTTTCCAGGGGGAGGGGGCAAAAAGGGGGGGGGGAAGAAGTGCCGCGCCGAAGATTCCAGTGAAGATGTGCGCGTTGAAAAATATGAGGGCTAAGTTGTGCGCCGTGCCGAAAAATAGGTGTGGCCATGGACCAGAATGTGGGTGTGGCCATGGGTGGAGACCAATTTACATGAACTTCGCAATGGTGAGACATTAGATCAGGACAGTGGTGGCAAACCTTTTGGAGGCTGAGTGCCCAAACTGCAACCCAAAAGTCACTTATCTATCGCAAAGTGGCAACAGCAATTTAAACTAAATACAAACGTTTTAACTCGTACATGAACATTATGGAAAATCCAAGTTGAAAATAAACTGTGAAGATAAACCATTTCATCCATCCGACTCCTGAAAATGTATTCCCTTTTTTTTTTTTTAGTACCTCCCAGTTTTATTTTCTGTTTTAAAAAGCTAAAAAAGTTGGTTTATTTTATTGTCTCATATGATGATGATTCAGCTTTTCCCATAGTTTCGCAATCATGTGACCCCCCCCCAACAAGACAAATTCAGCAGTCATCAGGCACATAAATAGAGAGCATTTCACATAAAAAGGCAGAATGCCCCCTTAATATGGTAGTAGACGCCTCTCGTCTGGCTGGCCTGGCAGGCCTGGCAATACTGTTTTTGGCTGGATTGGGGATGATGTGTGGGCTGAAAGGCCTTGGGGTGATGTTGTGGCCGGGCTGGCTGGTGGTGATACTGTGACCGGGCAGGCGGTGATGCTGGGCTGTGCTTGGCTGGTTGAAGTACATGCTGGCCTGACTGGTGGTGATGCTGTGGCCTTTTTGACAGTGATTTTGGGCTGGTTGGCTGGTGGTGATGCTGGGCTGGCTGGCCTGGATAGTTTAGGTAGTGACAGGTGCCCCCTAGTTTAGGTAGCGCCAGGAGGCCCCCAGGTTAGGTAGTGACGGGGACCCCCCAAGTTTATATAGTGACGGACCTCAAGTCCAGTTAGGTAGTGACAGGGCCCCCAGGTTAGGAAGTCACAGGCGCCCCCCAGGTTAGGTAATGACAGGGATCCCCAGGTTAGCTAGTGACAGGAGCCCCCAGGTTAGCTAGACAGGCGCCCCCCCCAGGTTAGGAAGTGACAGGGACCCCCAGTTAGGTAGTGACAGGGACCAGCAGGTTAGGAAGTGACAGGAGCTCCCCAGGTTAGGTAGCGACAGGAGCTCCCCAGGTTAGGTAGTGACAGGGACCCCTGGTTAGGTAGTGACAGGAGCCCCCCAGATTAGATAGCGACAGGGACCCCCAGGTTAGGAAGTGACAGGGACCCCCAGTTTAGGTATTGACAGGTGTCCCCCAGATTAGGTAGTGACAAGGACCCCCAGATTAGGTAGCGGCGACAGGTGCCCCCCCTTACCTTGACAGCCCAGCGTCAGACCTCGAGATCAGCCAGCGACCCGACCAGTTAGAGCGGGCGCACGGAAGCACCACGCTCTATATGCGGAAGTGATGTCTCTTCCGCATATCAGTGCGGTGTGTTTGGTCCTAGCGCCCACACTATTGGTCGCCGCCTGATCGAGGTCTGACGCTGGGGACGGCTAGAGGGGGGGGGAGAGGGGCAGCAGGCATCCAGGGCAGGGCAGATGCCCCAATTTGCCCGACGTGCAGACGCCCATGATTGGTGCCCCAAGTATAGGTAGCCAGGCATAGGTGCCCCCAGTATAGGTAGCTTCTGGTATAGGTGCCCACAGCATAGCTAGCGTAGTCAGGCATAGGTATTCAGGTACAGTACATAGTGCCCCTCAAATAGACAATCAAACAGAATACTAGTATAGTGGCTAATTTTCTTACTGTAGCAAGATGTCTGTGGTGGTCTCTGTCCAACTTTGGCAGCAGATTGTATGTGAGACTCAGCCAACCGCATCAGCGGCTTGGGTGAGGCTCAGGCTGCAGGCAATTATAAAGGGAGAAGGGTAGGAAAAGTTATATTTTAGTTCAACCAAACCTTCTCTCAAACCTATTTGCCCCCACTATGGCTAGCCAGTATAGTTGCCCCATAGGTAGCCACTAGCCAGTATAGTTGCCCCCAGCATAGGTAGCCAGTAAAGATGCCCCCAGTATAGGTATAGTTACCCCTTGTATAGGTAGCAAATGTAGTTACACACACTATAGGTATAGTCGCCCCCTGTATAGTCAGTGTAGATGCCCCCACTACAGGTATAGTTGCCCCTGTATTGGAAGCCAACTAGCCAGTGTAGTTTCCCCCTGTATAGGTAGCCACTAGCCAGTATAGTTGCCCCAACAATAGATATTGGTGCCCCCACAATTGGTATTGCTGCCCCCAGCATAGGTTACCAGTAAAGTTGCCCCTAGCATAGGTAGTCTTAGTGCCCCCCTCAGCATAGGTAGTCTTAGTGCCCCCCTCAGCATAGGTAGTCTTAGTGCCCCCCTCAGCATAGGTAGTCTTAGTGCCCCCCTCAGCATAGGTAGTCTTAGTGCCCCCTCAGCATAGGTAGTCTTAGTGCCCTCCAGCATAGGTAGTCTTAGTGCCCCCCAGCATAGGTAGTCTTAGTGCCCCCCCCTCCCCCAGCATAGGTAGTCTCAGTGTCCCCAGACATACTGTACCTGTCTGTTGTTTTCCGTCCGTCCACGTCTTCAGGTCTTCTCCGCGAGAACGACATCCACGCCTCAGATCTTCACTGAAATAGGCGGGGCAGTGTCAATGTCATCAGACGGCGAGTAGGAGCAATGCGTGCACAACGATGAACGCAAGGTCGGCGGTGGTCGCGATGAAGTCACAAGCGGCGCAGGTAATGTATACACAGTGATGCATGGGGTGAAATGTTGGCGGGTCGCTCTGATTCGTAAGCGCACAAATGGCATGGGGATTTGAATCCAGAATCTTTAAGATTTGAGGGATTCGTGGATTCACCAGATTTGTAGTCCCAACCCTATTTTATTCCCTAACCAAACCAATCTATATATTGGAAAACAAAAGAAAAAACAGGGCACCGAGAGCCCAATAGTGCAATATAGTTTTAACAGAGAAAATCTGTCTACATAGTTCGTGCAGAAATATACTCACAAAAAAGGGTCACCAGCAGGCAACCACTTGAAAGGCAGGTGGGGAGAATTGGTACCCGACCCCACTCGGGTATAAAAGTCGCTCTCTGTAGACAGGAGAAAAAAGGGGGCGTACCCCTCCACCAAGGGTGGATAAGTAATATGTATCTAGAGGAGGCTCATAGATTGCTGGACAACCAGACACACTATGAACGCCTGTCAGACGACCCTACATTGGACTACAATAAACAGCTAAAATCTCTCATCAATTCTGCCTTTCTTACTGGCATAATAACTAAAAATGAAAAAAACTTCATCATCAACCCACGACCCAAAACCCCGTTTTTTTACTACTTGCCAAAAATCCACAAAAACATCACAAAACCCCCCGGCCGCCCCATAATATCGGGAATAGATTCTACCACAAGCAACCTCTCCCGTTTTCTTGATACACATCTGCAAAAACATGTTATAACACTCCCGTCCTATTTAAAGGACTCTCATCACCTCATAAAACTACTTAAAGAACAACAATGGCAACCGGATTATTGCTGGCTGAGCTGCGATGTTTCTGCTCTCTACACTAACATACCACACTCATTCGGACTTACTGCTCTTAACCATTTTTTTAAACCAGAACCCTCTCATGCCCACCCCACAAAAACAGTTTTTGATACAATGTGCAGAATTCATCCTTTCCCATAACACTTTCTCGTTTCTTGACCATTTTTATCATCAGCGCACTGGAACTGCCATGGGCAGTTCCTTTGCACCTTCCTATGCTAATCTGTCCATGGGACTACTTGAACATATTCTATTCACCACCGATCATCCGTTTTCACATAATATAGTACTTTACAAAAGATACATTGATGATCTAATTTTTATCTGGCGAGGAGACCCATCACATATACCCTTGTTCACTAACTACCTTAACAATAATCCGGCCGGTCTCCAATTTACCTCTACACACCACCCCTTGACCATAGACTTTCTAGATTTGACACTATTCATAGACAACAATCACATAAAAACCAAAACATTTTTTAAAAAGGTCGATGCGAATAACTATATACACTTTGACAGCTTTCATTACCGGCCATGGACCATCAATACTCCTTACTGCCAGTTTAAGCGAATACATCGCAACTGCACGGACCAATCAGATTTTCAGACACAATCTGTTACTTTAACACAAAAGTTCCTAGAACGACGATACCCCAAGAAACTCATAAAAAATGCCAAATATAAAGCCTCCCGTCCTCCCCCGGTATCCAATACACAACCTACACAAGACCGTCAACTAAACACTGATAATTATACAAACAGCCTAAGATTTATTACAAAATATAGTGCTCAAAATAGAACCATCAGGGATATCCTAACATCTAGATGGGAGCTCCTCCTGGCGGATCCATTCCTTAAACATTGCATCCCTAACACCCCCCGTTTGACCTTCAGACGGTCTCCCAATCTCCGCAGCATTCTTGCACCCAGTAGACTAAAAACACAGAACACTCAAATACAAGAGGACCCTAGAGGTGCAGGATCCTACCCCTGCAACAGCGCACGCTGCCTCGCCTGCCCTTTCATCATCCAATCAAACTCCTTTCAATCTAAAGCCACCACCATTGTGTATCCAATCAAACAAAACATCACCTGCCACACCTCTAATATTGTTTATCTGATATCATGCCCCTGCGGACTGCAGTATGTCGGTCGGACCACACAAACGGCCCGAAGCAGGGTCGGCCAACACAAAAGGAACATCCTGAATAACTATCCCCTCCACAGTGTCTCACGTCACTTCGGCACTCACCACAACAACGACCCTCACTTCCTTAAGTTCACCTTCATTGAAGCACTACCGCCCTCACTGCCCCATTCCTTTGATACCCTAAAAAAACAGGAGATGTACTGGATCCAGATACTAAAAAGTCTAGTACCGGATGGATTAAATGAAATTTTGGAAAAAATATACTAATTTTTAATTACACTACTCATAAACTGGAAATCTGTTATGGTGCCGGCTGCAGCAACCTGACCGAATGTTTTATGTACTTTTCTAGTCGCTCTCTTTTTAAGATGTCTTAGAATTTTTAGTCCTTATTAAGGTTTATTTAATAACATGCATTTATACCCATATTGTCTATTACATCTATATTTATATTTATTTTTATATTATCAATTCGATATTGTATGGTCTTTTTAGATACCTTGTAGAATGTTTTTCATACATTCTTTTTATACATCCTTTATTATACATCTCATTTAATCTGATATCTTATGGAGTATTTTATATATCATGTCTAAGTTTCAGCATAACACCAGATTGATACCTATTAACAACAGTTTTTTTTTGTTTTTTTTTCTCCCCGTTGCACGTTTATTATTTTTTTTTTTTCCCGTTGCACGTTTATTTATATTTGATTATTGATCATATGCTGTTTATAATTATTGTCTCTGCAAATAGCTTCCCGAATTGTCTATCACAATCAGCACTCTGCTTCATATAGTTGTTCCTGGTTCCCCACCAAAAAAATGGCAGCCACCATCGAAGCATCAATACACAAAAGTACCTTTCTAACTCACAAGATGGCGGCCGCCCTCCCATGCGACATTATTATGTCTGCCCCACATACAAACCAACAAAATGGCGACTGCCATACAGGAGACATTCCTATTCCAACCCACAAGATGGTGACCGCCACATAGGCGTCATTTTGTTGGAATTCCACCGGATCTCCCCATTGGCCAGGCCGATGGTGGGCGTACTTCTCCGGCGTGTGGCGCACACTGATTGGCCCCCACCTCTCCTAGCTAAGTACAAATAGAGGCTTTATGGAGCACGCCCGCACAGAGGCGCTCATTCAATACTTGGATTGGATACAGGTATGTCACCCACTGGCTAACAGCCAGCTCCTCGCTTTTTTGTTCCACTGGTAGTAGACATTACCACCTTATTACACATCGTTCTTTCACTGCCATTAATTTTAGAGCAAGCACTTGGTAAATGTCTTGTTGTTACTTATAAGCATTTAGTGTTATATAGCACATATCCTAGGTGATCCTACTCTGCCTGAGCCTGCTTTCAATGCAGCTAATCGGGCTGAGAGGGTTACTTTATTCTAGTTAATGCAAGAATCTTTACACATGTATATTCGGACTGAAACAGTCACAATGATATAACCGCCAAGACTATGCAAGTGTAAAAACAGTTTAGAGAGCATGCACTCTCCCCACTGTCACACAACCTTTTTTTTTTTTTTTTTTTTTTTTGTGTTTTTTGCTTAGATAAGATAGACTTATCTGACCTTCACAGACCAGCAGATGCTGGTTATAATGAAATTTATGTTCCAATGTTACAGCTGTATGCCTCTGTCAGTGTTTGATGCTTTTTTGTTGATTTATGTTGATTTATGTATATGTCCCATTTACAGCTTTTTTGAACTCCTGTATAGCCTGAGGAAGCGGTGCTGTGGCCCGCGAAACGCGTTGCATCTTTAGGAGTTACACTGTTTAATAAATGCATTCTACTCTACCTCAGAGTTTTGTTTTCCACTGCTAGAGGGAGGTAAGTCCACCTTACCTTCCCTCTTTTTACTGTTTTTAAATAATAGTGTTTTTACTCTTTTTGGCGCCTCTGTTCTATCTGCGTTTAATCTATATATTGGAGGCATGTAATTATAAATTAATGAGTTTGTATTGTATGATGAATTGAGTGCTGGGTGATGCTGATTGTTAACCACTCTGCGACCGCCTAATGCAGGATTGCAGCCCAAGAGTGGCTCCCCCAGGACCACGTAATGCAGAATTGCATCCACTGGCGATGCCCGAGATTAGCAGGGAACAAGCACTCGCTCAGTGTCCATTCCCTGCAGGGGGACACAGAAGGCCTCTGCGATCAGCCTGCTAGCGTGCGGCGGGCTGTTACAAAGAAAAAAAATCAAGACAGTTTATTTACATGTACAGCGCTGTGATCTACTGCAGCACTGTAGAGGGGACAGCTCTGTCACTGAGCTGTTCCCTCGAGTGGCAGGGAAAGAGATCCGTCTCATAGGCTGATGCCTATGACAGACGATCTCTTCTGATTGGCTGTCAGGGGGACCGAGGGAGGGAGGGAGGGAAAAATAAGAAAAAATTAAAATATATTTACAATAAAATAATAATAAAAAAAGTTGCAGCAGCAATCAGATGCCACCAACAGAAAGCTCTGTTAGTGGCAACAAAAGTATGGAGGATTCATTTGTGTGCTGAGTTGTATGGCCCTGCAGCGAGCTGTTAAAGCTGTAGTGTCCTGAATTGTAAAAACTGGTCTGGTCACTAGGGGGGTGTGGTCCCGTAGTGGTTAAAGTATTGGTAATGTAAAATTGCAGATATTCTACTATAGACTTACCCAGTCCCTCATTCTCACAGTAACTCTCCTTCCTAAATCCTAACACTAGCCCCAATTCATGATGCCTAAAATTAACCTCCCATTCTATTGCCTAACACTAATACCCCCCATGCCTACCTAGCACTAACCTCTCTTCCTAAAGCCTAACCATAACTTTCCCTCCTTATTACTTAACACTATCCCCACCTAATGCTTAACACCTATTGCTTTACGCTAACACCCCCCCCCCCCCCCCCAGGGGCCAAATAAACAACTATAGCCTATGGTTGCCAATGCAATAACCAAATTGCTAACAATAGTATAGTAATAGCTGATTGGCCAGCTGGGCCAGATTAGCTAAATTTAGCATTGCCATCTATTAGATGCCTCCTGAACCCGGAGCCCCAATGGCCAGATTCCCAGGGCTGGATATCTGGGAAGGCCACAAAGGCGATGGCCTTAGGTGGTAAAATCAGAAGGGCAGCAGGACTTGGAGAAATAAGGTCACATGTCAAAATCATCACTTACTGGCCTCCTCTTTCTTTGACTAGTGCAGCTCATGAACAAAGTATGCATGCCCAGAACGCTATGGGCTGCTGTACACATGAGGGCACAAGCGCAAAATTACAAGGAGCATTGGTGGACACAGCATGCACTGCTCCTTTGACATATGCTGTAAGGAAGGGGGATGATTAGCGACAGAGGGCCTCGGTCGTTGGAAAGTACAAATCTGGCCCTGCCAATCCCTACACTTATGCCATGATAATATATATATATATATATAATTTTTTTTTTATTATTTCTTTTTTGTGTGTGTAGCTAGCTAAGGCCTGATAACTCCTTTTTACTTTATTCCTTTAAAAATCCTGTTTCTATCAAGGAAATTAGATGGAATGGATGTCCCTTTCAATTTCTCTTACAAGGGTTAATACAAAAGGAAGGTAATCTAGATCTATAGAAGAAAACAGCAGTAGTACTTTTCACAAACAATCCTAGAATTACAAGCACACATATATTGTAAGGATACTTGTTACAATTTTTTTTCTCCATGTCCATCAATGCTTTTCCTGTTTGCGGACTGCTTTTGATAAATTTGAAGTGCCCTTCATAATGGAATGAAAGTGTAATCTAAATACAAATGTATGTAGGTGTGATATTGTATGATGCTTACAGCACAGATGGCATGACATTTAATGATATGCACAAACAATTGATTGTCAAGGAATTTAAATATTCTTGAAATAAAAAACACAAAAAGAGAAACACAGAGAGCCCAATATAGTGTAGTATGTATTGGATTTGATGGGTAGTGTAAGTAAGTAAATTGATACTCACAAACCAGGGTTACCCGATAGGCAACCACTGTAAATGCAGGTGGGGAGATTAAGACCTGTCCCCACTCAGGATCAAGAAGTCGCTCTCTGTAGATCGGAAAGAAGGGGGTATATCACCCCTCCACCAGGGGTGGACACGGGTATCGCAGGAATTGAACAGAGGTGCCAAGAGGATAAAATATGCTAAAAACTTTAAAATTGCTGAGCAGGCATAGGTGGATTTACCACATCAAAGCAGACATGAAACTGTTAATTTTCAAAGTTTCAGATTTATTAATATACTCCAGAAAACAGTTGCAACGCGTTTCGCATGTGTGGCCCCGCTTCATCAGGCAATAGGGGATGGAGCATAAAGCAACAAGTGTCTGTCTCAGCCTAGCGCCTCTGCGAAATGCGTTGCATCTTTTCTGGAGTATATTAATACATCTGCACCTTTGACAATTGAGTGTTTCATGTCTGCTTTGAGGAGGTAAGTCCACCATTGCCTCCTCAGCAATTTTAAAGTTTTTAGCATATTTTATCCTGTTGGCACCTCTGTTCAATTCCTGCGAAGTCCTATGCTGCCTTTAAAACACTTCAGTCACAGCAATGACATTGATTTATTTTTCCTAAGTGACATCGTCAGTTAGGTTACTGGAATCCAGGGTAGTATGGCACTATAATATATATCAGCCAGTTGCTAATAGCTTTGATTTTCAATTGCTTCTCATAATTTTCGGCGTTCATGCATTTCATCTAGTGAACTTTTATGTACTTTTATAATAACTATTCTCATGAAATTATTTATTAAATTGTCACATTTCAGTACAACCATAAGCATTCTTAGGATAAATGAACTGCAAAATTAGAGATGAGATCATGTTACAAATAGTGCTCGCTGCAGTATTCTGTCGCATTTTATTCTTTCGTGATAGAATATGTTCCTTATGGCAGCCACCCAGTATCTAGCTTTCATAATAAAACACCCTCTGATGTTTACAGTGTACTGTAAAGACCATTTTATATTTCAATACCCACTTAGGGCTGGGACCCACTAGAGATTTTTTAGCAGCATTTTTGGTTTGCTTTGCCAATGAAAGTCAGTGGACCTACTAGAGTGACTGCGATTAGGGCTACCGCATTTTGGGAGCCTTTGCGATCCAATGCAAAATATACAAGAGCTGTAAAATTGCGTTTGAATTGCTTTTCAAAAGTGATTTGGGGAGTATTATTATCATTAGAGATGGCTCTAACCTACGATTTTCGGTTCGTGAACCTCGAACGCGAACCTTCGCAAAAAGTTCGGTTCGCGCAAACTTTTCGAACTGCAATAGACTTCAATGGGGAGGCGAACTTCGAAAACTAGAAACATTTATGCTGGCCACAAAAGTGATGGAAAAGATGTTTCAAGGGGTCTAACATCTGAGTTTTTGCATGGCGGAGTGGGATACATGCCAAAAGTCCCGGGGAAAAATCTGGATTTGTCGCACAGCAGCGTTTTTTAAGGGCAGAAATCACATTGCATGCTAAATTGGAGGTCTAAAGTGGCAGAGAACTTGAAGGCAGTCAAGCGGCCTGCAGGCAGAGATGCTGTGTGTGGGGACTGACTTCGGGCGGGCAGTAGCCCTCCGGGATCCATGCCTCATTCATTTTGATAAAGGTGAGGTACTGAACACTTTTGTGACCTAGGTGACTTCTCTTCTCAATGACAATGCCTTCAGCTGCACTGAAGGTCCTCTCTGACAGGACGCTTGAGGCAGGACAAGACAGAAGTTGGATGGCAAATTGTGACAGCTGTGGCCACAGGTCAAGCCTGTGCACCCAGTAGTCTAGGGGTTCATCGCTGCTCAGTGTCTACATCCACACTTAAAGCCAGGTAGTCGGCTACCTGCTGGTCGAGGCGTTGGTGGAGGGTGGATCCTGAAGGGCTAAGGCGAGACGTTGGACTAAAGAATGTCCGCATGTCCGACATCACCATATGATCACTAGAGCGTCCTGTCCTTGCCTGCGTGGCCATGGGAGGAGGAGGATTACTGGCAGTGGCACCTTTATTCCTTTGGGCTGTGACATCACCCTTAAACGCACTGTAAAGCATAGTTGCCAGCTTGTTCTGCATGTGCTGCAGCCTTTCTGCCTTCTGGTGAGTTGGGGAACACATCCGCCACTTTGTGCCTATACCGAGGGTCTAGTAGTGTGGCCACCCAGTACAGCTCATACCCCTTGAGTTTTTTTATACGGGGGTCCCTCAACAGGCTGGACAGCATGAAAGACGCCATTTGCACAAATTTGGATGCAGACCACTATCCATCTCCTCTTGCTCTTCCTCAGTAATGTCAGGTAGGTTCTCCTCCTCTTTCCAGCCACGAACAATACCACGGGAAAGTTGATTAGCACAAGCCCCCTGCGACACCTGCTGCGGTTGTTCATCCGCCCCCTCCTCCAAAAAAACCCTTCCTCATCATCTGACTCCTCTTCCCCACACAACTCCTCCTCCTCCCCCCCCCCCCCCCCTCTGTGCTGCCGCAGGTGTTGAGGAATCATCTGCTTCTGCTGAGAATCGATCCCACAACTCTTCCTACTGTTCCTGTTCACACTCCTCCACAGCTTGATCCACCACTCTACGCACGGCACGCACCAGGAAGAAAGCATATGGGATCAAGTCGCTGATGGCGCCTTCACTGTGACTCACCAGGTTTGTCACCTCCTCAAATGGCCGCTTGAGCTTGCAGGCATTTTGCATGAGTGTCCAGTACTTCGGCCAGAACATCCCCATTTCCCCAGAGCATGTCCTTTGACTGTAGTTGTAGAGATACTGTTTGACGGCTTTCTCCTGTTGTAGCAGGCGGTTGAACATCAGGAGCGTTGAATGCCAGCGAGTCGGGCTATCGCAAATCAAGTGCTTCACCAGCAATTTGTTTCTCCGCTGAATATCAGTAAAACGTGCCATGGCCCACACACACTGAAATGCCCACACACCTTCCTGGATTGCTTCAGGACGTCCTGTAAACCTGGGTACTTAGACACAAATCTCTGAATTATGAGATTCAGCACATGTGCCATGCAGGGTACAAGTGTCAATCTTCCCAAATTCAAAGCCGAAATGAGATTGCTTCCATTGTCTCACACCACGTTGCCAATCCCCAGTTGGTGCGGCGTCAGCCACTGATCCACCTGTTTGTTCAGAGCAGCCAGGAGAGCTGCTCCACTGTGACTCTCCGCTTTGAGGCAAGACATGTCTAAGATGGCATGACACAGTCATACCTGGCATGCAGCATAGGCCCTGGGGAGCTGGGGCTGTGTAGCTGGAGAGGAGATCGCAGCACCAATAGAGTTGAACTGCCACTCAGCCGAGGAGGATGTAGCAGGAGGTGAAGAGGTGGAAGCAGGCCTGTCTGCAAGCCTCGGAGGTGTCACAACTAGGTCCGCTGCACAGCCATGTACTCCCTGCTTGCCAGTGGTCACCAGGTTGACGCAATGGGCTGTGTAAGTAATGTTCCTGACCTGACCGCGCTTGGCAGACCAGGCATCCGTGGTCAGATGGACCCTTGACCCAACACTGTGTGCCAGAGATGACACCACTTGCCTCTCAACTTCATGGTACAGTTTGGGTATCGCCTTTTTTGAGAAATAATTGCGGCCTGGTATCTTCCACTGCGGTGTCCCAATGGCCACAAATTTTCAGAAGGCCTCAGAGTCCACAAGCTAGTATGGAAACAGCTGGAGAGCTAACAGTTCCACCAAGCCAGCTGTCAGACGCCGGGAAAGGGGGTGACCGGCAGACACCTTTGCTTGGCTGTTCTGTTGCTACGGGCAGGGGAGGAGCAGCTTGTTGTGATGGGCAGGGCAAGGAGGAATACCATGTGCTCAGGGGTCGTAATTTCTTAAAATACTGTCATGCAAAGAAAGTCCCAGGGATTCCTGGCCATGTCAAAATAACAGATCAGCAAGAGAGAATCCGCTCAACTGCTAAATTTGCAGTGAGCTCTGATGCGATATAGCAAACTATAATCAAAGTGGTTTGAAACTTGAGAAGACTGAAAAACTTGGAGACTGAGAGAGGGCACTGGAGCAAAGAAAAATATTTTAGGCTGCCCAAGGGAAGCTATAACAAAGGCAAGTAAGACTGCATCTTCACAGTGGAGGGGCTAAGGAAGTAACATTTATTTTATGTTTACTTAAAGAAGACTGTCAGCTGTCAGACAAAAATGTTTTTTCTTCAGAAATATCTTTTTTTCTGATTGCCATATATAAAATCTGATGATCAGCAGAAATGATCTCCTAATTTCTCTTGTCTTCCGATTCAGGGTCGGAACTTGAGCCCAGTGCCCCCCTTCAAAAGTAAGGTTGCCGAGCCCCTTACAAGATACTCAGATCAAAAATGTGGCTCCTCCTTCTTCCCCCAGCTTAAGCAGAGCATGACAGCTGTGGCATACATTACATTGCAGCTCCCTGGTACACGTCACATGACATGCAGGGAAGGGCGCCATAAATAGTTATACTGTACAGCGCAGTTGAAGACAGGAGTGAAAAAGATCCTGCGTTCTCTTTGCTGACAGTTGATGTATGACACTTCCGCTGCCACGCTTTGCATCTCATGACAGAAAGGCCCCCTTAGCTCCTCTGAGCTCCCCTCAACAGCAAGGGTCATGGGAGTATTGCTACCCCTCTGCTTTGACTATCACTTTTGCTGATAATTGTATGCATTAACAAGTTGGCAGTATTGTATCTATAAAGCAGAGATCAGCTGATTACTGTCACATAAATTGTCAAATACCATTGACCTCTCAGAAATTATCTACTGCAGAGGAACAAACTGATAAATAGGGGGTTTTCTTTTCAAACATTTATTTGACTTTTACTAGCTGATCACCATCCACATCCACGCTTCTTTACCTTCGGAGAGCTTTGGAGCAAATTGTAGGCTAGTTGTGGCCAGAAAGCAGGGAGCTTGATTACTTTTGTGGCCTGTGATTGGATCTCCAGCAAAACCGTGAACCATGTAGGTGATGTATCACTCAGGGCAGCAAAACTAGAGGCCCAACTAGAGGTCTAAAGCGTCGTGAGAGTCCATTCAAGTGAATGTAGGTGATGGTACCACTTTAAGGTAGTTATGACAGGTGATCAAATTACCATCATAATTAATCAGATCATCTCATTATAGATATGTAAGTTTAAGAGGGGTTATCTGATTTATTTTTTAAACTGGAAAACAGAAAATGACATGCTTGAATGTAAGCTCTAACAGCATGTAATGTCTTAGTCCTACCGTCAATTAGTCAAGGCTACTGGTTACTGCTCAAGCTCAAATGAGCTCAATTGAGAGACTGAGTATTTTTGTTGTTGTTGTTTTTTGAGTGTTGCAAACCTGTATTTGTTTCCAGAAAAATAGTTACTTACCAAAGTAGCGGGAAGCCTCTGGTTGCTCCAGAAGCTCCCCACATACTTCTCCCACACTATGGTCAGTCGATCACTGGATAGGTGCCTCTTCTAGTTTTCAGCCTTGCTCCTGCACATATGCGGGTATGGTCACACCTGTGCAGTAAGTCTAAGCTAGCTGTAAATTAGCTGTTTGGCCTCTTTTGGAGACACGGCCATACTCTTACATTGTGGAGAATGTAGCCAGGATGTATTTCTGACAAGCTTGTCAGATATGTTCAGAGGGACCTGGATGGATCACGGCAACAGTGGGTTCCTTGAAAGATCATAAAGCCTCTGGACTATCAAGAAGCTTCCCCCTTCTTATGCAATTTTATTTTTTTTGTGACATTACAGGCAGGGTCGGCCTTAGGTTTCACAGCGCCCTGAGCGTAAGCAGATTTTGGTGCCAATTCATCCCCCCCCCATTCATCCTCATCACACGCATGTGCAAGATCCCCTTTAGTGTATATAGGCAGATTCCCCCCCCTTTGGTGTATATAGGGCAGACCCCCCCCCCCCCTTAGTGTAGATAGGCAGATCCTCCCCTTCAGTGTATATAAGCACATCTCCCCCTTCCTTTATTGAATATAGGCAGATCCCCTACTTTAGTGTATGTAGGCAGATCCCCCCCCCCTTTAGTGTATATAGTCAGATCCCCTTTCAGTGTATATAAGCAGACCCCCCCCCCCCCTTTAGTGTATCCAGGCACTACTGCCCACTAGGTATGGCCACGATAAGGCACAGTGAACCTTGTTCACATTTAAAAGAAATCTTTAATTAGTTATGTCTGAAATATGCACAATGGAAGATTTCAATAACCAAGAGAATTCAACTGAGATACCAAAAAAAGCACAAAACATTTAGATACAGGTTTTACATTATCAAAAGTAGTTTTGGTAATGCTGCTTGGATTTTGTCGATACCTCATTTATTTTTCTGTAAACCATTTCACAAATCACAATAAAGAAAAATCGCTGTTTAATTCACTAATCCATTAATGTACTTAATAGAGAACAATGAAATCATTTTTAAATCATTTTTATCGATATACAGCTAGAAAAAAAAGCTGCTTCTGTTTTTGTTTTGTTTTTTTGTTTTTTTTTCTCAAATGTTTTATTATTTTTTCTCTCATAATTTTGGTCAGTAACCATTATATCATATAAACAGGTTTTTGTGCCCAACGCACCATTCAAACAGGTTAGCCAGAACATATCTCCCGCCCCCCACCCCAACCACTTTCTGACCTCACCTATTCGGTTGAACCGCCCTAGGTAATTTCCAGTATGAAAGTTTAGTCCTTGTAGGTTTATCTCTGTCCATTAGTCACTAAAATCCAGGCGACCCAATGTGTTGGCAATCCGTCCTTTAAGATACCATGTTGTATATTTGAAAGGAGTCACCACATTCTGCAATTCCCGATTGGACATGGTATTCAGCAGGAATGGTTTCCATTTTTTACAGAATTTTCCAGTTCCCTTGTCTTTATGCATACTAGCGTCCAGCTTTTCCATTGTCATCAGGTGTCTCAACTCTTCTTGAAGATCCCAGACAGAGTGTGAAGTGGGATATATCCATCTGTTGAATAACAACATAGGATCTTTTTGAATTTTGCATTTACCTATTTCATTTGCATATAGTATGACTTTATCCCAATAGGTTTGTATTACTGGACAATTTCATATACAGTGCACCATATCCGCTTTAGGAGTGTTACATTTTGGGCAACATTCTATACTGTATATCCTAATCTTGGTGTCTTATACGTGATGTTAAATGCATATTTTGCCTGATAAATCAACAAATGGGGCTCCCTCCATTTCTCACTTAAAATTAGCCCCCTAAACCGATTATTGCGTTCTAGGATATGTGTTTCTATATTGGGAACATTGAAATATTTATTCCACCTCCCCATATTTCTGATGGCTTTTGATTGTGCACCTATTTCAGATAAGGCTCTTTGTATATCTGAGAGAGACCTCTTTTTTCCCCCCTAGGTTTCAAAAATTTGTCAAAAGGGAGTATACCTGCCACTGAGGATATGTTTCTCAACCGTGCTCTGACCTATGATTGAATCTGTTCATAGGACAGGAAATCCGACTTTGGAACCCCATATTGACGGACCACTTCCGAAAATGTTAGCCACTTATGAGTTTCAAGATTTAGGAGGTTTCCTAATTTAGTTATGCCGTTGGCTTACCATCTCTCAAAGCTCTTCTGCACTAGGCTTGGTTGAAAATCTGGGTTTCCCACTATAGCTAGATACTTAGAGATTCTCCACGACAAGCCAAACTTTTTTCTCATCTCTCCAAGTTATGAGGGTGTCTCTGTAGATGATACTATGCTTTATACACAGAGGCAAAGATCCCCATTTTGCATGAAGTAAAGCTGTCAACTCGAAAGGTTCAGCCACATGACGTTCCAAAGTGGTATTTGAAAATTCTTCTGTCCCTGCCACCCAGTCCCTAACGTGCCTGAATACACATGCTAAATTGTATCTCTAATGTCCGGCACGGCTAGTCCCCCCCATCTCCTTCGGGATTTGTAGTCTGCTTAACTTGATTCGGGCTCTTTTATTATGCCAGATAAATTTTGTAATAGCCTTGTTTAAGGCCATTACGTCTGCGTGTTTCCATAAAAGTGGTAACACCTGCATGGGGTACAATAGCCTCCCAAAGCTGACCATCTTTACCAGGGCCGCTCTACCCGCTACTCCGAGTGGGATATTATCGCAACCTTGTAATTGCACTATCACAGATTTTATCAGTGGAGTGACATTCCGGCTTTAGGTCTGGGCTGGGTCTCTGCCTATTTCTATTCCCAGATATTTTATTTTATCTCTGGCAACCTGTATTTCTAGGCCTTGCAAATCTTGTTGGTTAGCAAATTTTGCTCTTTTTATCATTTTTTTTAAAACGAGAGAATCTTCCTAGATCCCTAATAATATCCAATGCCTGCGGTAGCTGTGACTTGGGGTCTGAAAGAAACAACATCAGATCATCGGCAAACAAGGTCTGCACTAATCTCATTTGTCCTATTTGAATACCCGCAATCTTTCTGTGCAGCGTTATAGCTATTGGCTCAAGAGCAATATTAAAAAGCAAGGGGGACAAGGGGCATCCCTGTCTGGTTCCACGCTGTAGTACAATAGGCCCAGATAAAAATCCGGGTGTATAGATTCTTGCCTGTGGTGATTTATATAAAAGATTAAACCTGTTCAGAAATGCCCCCTGAAATCCCATTTTCTCCAAAACCTGTACTGTCCATTTCCAATTAACTGCGTCAAATGCTTTTTTCTGCGTCAAATGTTACAATAGCGCTATTCTGATGTTTTTAGGTACGCCCTAGCTTGCTCCGGAACCAGCAGCACCTTCTGAATGTTTGCCACAGCTGCCCTTCCCCTTGTAAATCCTACCTGCTCTTTGTCAATTAACATAGGCATAAACTGTGCCAATCTGTCTGCCATTATTATTGTCATGATCTTCATATCCTGATTAATAAGGGATACAGGGCGGTAGGATCCTGGGATCTTTCCTGGTTTTAATATTAATTTGATGTAAGCTTCGTTTCCTGTCGGTAGCATCTGCTCTCCTTTTTAGTATTATATTATAAACTCTTCCCAGTAAGGGGGCTGTCTCTTTCTTTATTATTTTATAGATTTCCCCTGGCAGCCCATCTGGGCCTGGAGCTTTGTGATTGGCCAGGTGCTTTTTATAGTCCGACTCACTTCCTTGTCTGTTATATCTGCATTTAGTTCTGCTAAATGATCCTGTGTAAGTTGCGGGAGTTTAATTTGGTGCAGCACCCGTTGTATATCCTGAGCACTATATGCCACTGGGTCGGTATACAAGTCCCTATAGAATTGTTCAAAGGTGGATTTAACTTCCTTTGGGTGGTGTACTAAAACTCCTCCGCCCTGTTTTATTGCATGAAGTGTTAAAGGGGAAAATTGGCCCCTGGCCATTAGAGATAGTAAGTGTCCTTCTTTACTTCCATATTTGTGATATTTAAGGTCTTGGTACGGCTTTAATAATAGTTCCCTTTCCTTGAACCAATGGTCTGATGCTGCCTTCGCCTTTAGCCAAGCTTCTTTAGTTAAGGGGTTCGGGGTCTGCCTATAGCTATGGTATGCCACCCTCCCTTTTGTAACCGCTTCCGCATATTTCTGAGCCATTTGCTTTTTCTTAGTGGCCGTATAAGCTATAATCCTACCTCTTAGTACCGCCTTAGCCGTTTCCCAAAGGAGATGAGGGTTGTCCCCGTGCCCTTTGCTATCTTCCCTATATTTTAGCCACCATCCTTGTAATGTCTGATGGAAGCCCTCGTCCCCATACAAGTGAGACGGGAACCTCCATATAACATAATGTCCCCTCTGTATTTTCTCATGCAGTTCTACCCACACCGGGGCATGGTCCGAGATCATTATTATCTTCAATTTCTGCTTTTTGTGCTCTTCCCACCATCTGTCCTCCCAGGAATATTTGATCTATTCTCGAAAATGTTCCGTGCATTGGGGAATAGAACGAATAATTCCTATCATAGGGATGCATATATCTCCATATGTCCATCAACTGTAGGGTATCTTTGAACCTTTCCAGATTAGTTATTTTTTTGCTTACTGTATTACCTGATCTATCTTCAGATATCTGTACCACCTCATTCCAGTCCCCGCCCAAAATCATTGTGTCTATATTTTGCTTTGTAAGCTCCCATTGCAGGTTACCGAAAAATCTACTATTATCCCCATTGGGTCCATACACATTAAACACTATTAGGGATCCTGCTGGAAGATGAATTCTAACACCCAGCCATCTTCCCGCATCGTCTGACTGCAAAGCCTCTATTCTGGCCTGTAATTTTTTTACTTATCAGAATAAGTACCCCCCGCCTTTCTGTCTACTGCAGGAGACCCAACACAATGGGCTACCCAGAATTTCTGCATAAATTTAAACTCCTCTGCTCTTAGGTGAGTCTCCTGCAGCAGCGGTATATCTGGCCTTAATTTTTTTTAGATGTCTAAGTACCTGAGATCTTTGTGGGAGATCTCAGGCCTTTCACATTCCACAATACTACCTTAATATACATAATTTCCACATCGCTTCGATGTGGTAGATGGCTGGGCATCAGAAAGCACAAGAAAAACTGTCAGGGAACACATACACATCATACTTTTTAAAGGACTCTTTTTGCAACCTTCTATTAAGCTAACTAAGGTTCCGTCAGAGAGTGGTTTCCCCCCCCCCCCTCTTGAGCTGACAAGTTCTCAAGGATGTTTGTAGACAGATTCTTGATCCCCCCCCCCCCCCCCCCCCCGATCCCAATACCAATGATGTTGAAAGTTCCAGCTCGTCACTTCTTCAGAACTTCCTTCTTCTCCCCCCCCCCCCCCCCCCATGAACGATAAGCCATCCACTTCGGCCTCATACCTAGCTCCCGTCAGCCATCTCAACTTATTGAGACCATGCTATTTAAACTATCTGCAACCCTATGTTCAACTAGCTGTAACTCAAAACCTTGAACAGTAAATGTTGTGAACCTGAGGTAAACTCACAATCTCTTGTTCCATCTTCAGGTGTCTGCCTGTTGATCATTTTTCCGAAGCGGTGAAGCCCTCCGTAGGCTGCGGTTAGCTTCTGGGCTCTGTAGGAATTTTTCTGCATCCTCTGCTCTGCTGAAGATCTATTCTGAGCCATCTTTGCAAGTAATGCGCAAAGTGGCCGGATACATCAGGGCAAATTTGAGCTTTCGTGACACCAGATCTGAGCATACCTGGTTAAAGGCTTGGCGCCGTATGGAGACATCGAAAGAGTAGTTGTTAAACCACATGATCCACCTGTCTTCATACAAAAGGGGTTCGCGCAGAGACTTGAATGCTGTTAAAAGCTTAAGTTTGTCCTTCTAGTCCAGGTAACGGACCATTACAAGGCGCGGCAGTTTGTTGTCTTTCTCTCCCCCGTGGGGGACCCACCCGATGCGCGCTCTCTGCTTTGCAAGGGGCTGTCACACCCAATAATTCCGGTAGGGTCTGCTCACAGAAGTAATTTTATGCTTCTCAGATAGCCCCACCACTCTCAAATTGTTGCGGCGAGACCTATTTTCCAGGTCTTCCAGTTTTTCCTGGAAAAAGCAATTAGATCTGCGAAATTCCTCTAGGTGTTTATTATTCGCCTCCAGGTCTGTCTCAAACTGCTGAATGCGCTTTTCCGCTTCATTGATCCGGCCTGTATGATCTTGTAGTTGCCGCGTGATGTGGCTCAGCAACTTCTTCACCGCCCCCTCTACAATCGACTGGAGGTCCGGAGCGATCTGCTTGGCTACCTCCTTTGCTATGGCTTTGTAATCCTTGCTGCCCAGAGTCTGCGGGATGTCATCAATGCTCTCCGTTTCCCATATATTCGTAGGAGAGGCCCTCCCCGAGCTTTGGGAACCGTGCCTAGAGCGGTCCGCCGCCATCTTGGGCCTTCTTTGCCTTCTGGGCTTTTCCTTCCCCTTATGCGCCGAGCGAGTAAGGTATTTCTCCATTTACCTCTCCGCTGCATCTGGGTGATCCGCCCGGTTTACCACCTCTCCCGGCTTGTGGTGGGTTGCAGGTGCTGGGATGGATGGCTGAGTCACGGAGCTCCTTCACAGCTCTTGGCCCTCCAGCTGTTAAGGAACTACAAGTCCCACAACGCATTGCAGGAGTCTGACAGCCACAGTCATGACTCATAAAATCAAATGCATTGTGGGACTTGTAGTTCCGTAACAGCTGGAGGGCCGAGTTTGCCCATGCCTAATTGATGCACAGCTTCATTCACAGTCTGGGAAGGGGACATTTCTCTGTGCCCGCCCCCCTTCCCCCAACGGGTAACCAATTGGTGGCAGTGGATCCTGCAACTGGTCCTGGGTTGGTACAACATATGAATATAAAAGAGAGAAAGTACTGCTATGTCTGTATCTGTGGCAATGTGAGCCTTCACATTGTTTTAGGGAGTCTTAAAGTGGATCCGAGATGAACTTTTACACATTGCATAGTTGTGTTCCTTTCCTATTGTTTATTGGGCATTCCTCAAGCCAAATACTTTTTTGTTTTAATACTGTAATTCCCTATAAACTAAAAAAGCCACGCCCACAGGTTTTCAGAGAGCCTTGGCAGTAGCAAGGGCTCATGGGAGCTCAGTCTGGGCAGGAGGAGGGGGAGGTGTTACTAGCCATTGATTTCAGAGGCAGAGGGGAGGAGGGAGGAGAAGAGGGGATTAGGCTGATTGCTCAAGATACAGATAAGGCTGCCTTTGTGTAATGTTTACAAACAACATGGCTGCTGTCATTGTACCACAGGAATAAATAATCTTATTCTATTAAAACTGTTTGCAGCTAGCTTTGCTATGTAAAGCATCTAAACTTTAGATAAGATATATAGACAAGTTACTTGTTATAGTAAGTTTTTCATCTCGGATCCGCTTTAAGTTTAGGCTTTAGCTAAATTCCATACATCCAATTTTGATTGGCTAATAATTGGTTAATTATACAACCTCCATGTAGGATGAGGGCCAACGGATTTTGACTACTATGAGCAGATAGGTAAGCTGCCATACTACATGGAAGTAGTGGAATATGTCTATCATTGGCCAATCAAATTTGGATGTGTGTACCAGGCATGTAAGATAGTCAGCAGTAAGGATAAGAAGGTAAAAGTTGCAAAGCCAGATTCATGGCAAATCTGGCTGATACGCTTAAAGGATACCCGAAGTGACATGATGAGATAGACATGGGTATGTACAGTGCCTAGCACACTAATAACTATGCTGTTTCTTTTTTCTTTCTCTGCCTGAAAGAGTTAAATATCAGGTATGTAAGTGGCTGAATCAGTCCTGACTCAGACAGGAAGTGCCTGCAGTGTGACCCTCACTGATATGAAATTCCAACTATAAAACACTTTTTCCTAGCAGAAAATGGCTTTTGAGAGCAGGAAAGTGATACCAAGGGTCAATAGTTCATAGATTTCAGCTCTGGCATACTTCAATGAATGTGTTATTGAGATAAAACAGTTAAATCTTAAAAAGTAGATTTAAACATAAAATAAACATGTGGAATATCTTAAGTCATTTTTAGGAGAAGGGAGATGGAAACAATCATTTATTTCATTAGTTTATTTTCGCTTCGGGTGTCCTTTAAATATCAGGTATGTAAGAGGCCGACTCAGTCCTGACTCAGACAGGAAGTGACTACTGTGTGACCCTCACTGATAAGAACTTCCCCTTTTCCTCTCTGGCGTGGCCACTAACAGAATGTGGGCGTGGTCATGGGTGGGGCCGAATATACATGACATGACTGAGCAGGTGCTGTAAAAGGTCTGCTGGGGAAGTTTGAGCTCTGCCATAGTGTTTGCTCCCAAAATACATGTAATGTTACAGCACTTCACCAAAAGTACACATAATCTGGCAGAGGTTCTTCCAAAATACAGATATGGCAGTGGTTCCCCTAAATAGATGTAATCTGGCAGCAGCGGTTCCCCCACAATACACATAATCTGGCAGCAGTGGTTCCCCAAAAATACAAGTAATCTGGCAGCAGTTCTCCCAAAAAAGGTGCCCCCAGTATAGGTAGCCAGGTCTATAGGTATCCCCAGTATAAGCAGCCAGGTCTATAGGTTTTCCCAGTTTAGATAGTCAGGTCTATAGGTGTTCCCAATATAAGTAGCCATGTGTATAGGTGTCCCCAGAATAGAAAGCCAGGTCTATAGGTGTCCCCAGAATAGGTAGCCAGGTGTATAGGTGTCCCCAGAATAGGTAGCCGGGACGTTGGGTGTCCCCCCCAGCAGGAGGGGAGGCAGCGCAGAGAAAGGGGAGTGGTGGGCACAGCGGAGGGGAACGGGGGGGGGGGGGGGACATCTCCCCCCCCCTTCCCTCACCTGGGGCTCTCCCTTCCTTGCAGCCCCCTCCAGACCTAAGCATTGTGGCAGCGGGTGGGAGCTTACCTCTGTCTTCTTCCAGGCGCGAGAGGAAGCTCTGTGTTGCCGCTAGTTTGGTCTGGTCTAGACCAGAGCAGCGGCACTCAGAACTTCCTCCGGCACTTGGAATGAGGCAAAGGTAAGTTCCTGCCCGCTGCTACAATGCTTAGTTCTGGAAGGGAGAATGAGGAAGGCGGAGCGCCATGTGAGGGAAGGGGGGGTGCGGCCCACCTTCCCCGCTGCTGTGCCCACTGCTCCCTCTTCTCTGTGCTGCCTCCCCTCCTGCTCTTTTATGGACGATGGCAAATTCCTTACAGGATTCACGGGCAGCTAAATTTGCATACAAATGTACGGGGTATGCCACTAAATTTATGGGCGGTTGGCAACAGTGTTGGCAGGCGAGGGAGAAGGTGGAATTGGCATGATATCACAGTGTGGGTAGAGCCAGCCACTGCCTCCAAGGGAAAGGCAAATAGGTTTATCTTTGCAAATAGGTTGGTGGACAGAATTGCAGGGAGCTTGCATTCTTGCACTGGGGGGATATATTACACTATAACAAAGCAGATCAGGTAACTGCAATCAAAGACACTGTGTTTACTTTCATCGCTTTAATTTCTTTATTTTTGTATCACATGGTCCCTCTAAAATTCAAGCACTTAGCGGAAAACTTCTCTGGGGAAATAACCTGCAGAGAAATGGTACCCTGGGGGACCACTATTGGGGTGACAGGAAGGGGGAGGCATCAGCCAGCTCTGGGGCCCTGGGCAATTGGCTAGTTTGCCCCTATGGAAGACTGGCTCTGCACAGAGGGGCGCACTGGAAGCACAAGGGGGTACAGGGGGACAATGGAGGCAGAGCCGGGACAAGGTCCTTCAGCACCCAAGGCTGATACACCAAAGTGCGCCCCTCCATCCCTCCCACCCGGCCGTCACACACTGATTTATATTGGGCTAAGAGGTGCCCCAGTGCCCGCAACCCCACCAACCCCTTAATCTCTAGTTATCTAGCTTGCAGTCATTGCCATGTATCCCCTTTTCTTATTTATTTCTGCTTTAAACACAATGGGGAATGACAGCTGAGTGAATTGTGCTCCCCCTCCTACACTGCGCCCTGAGGCTGGAGCCTCTCCTGCCTCTGCCTCGGCCCGGCCCTGAATGGAGGCACAAGGGGACTAAGGGGGACAGTGGAAGCACAGGGAGTCACAGTGTAACGGCCTAGATGCAAATTCAACTAAAGAACAAACTACAGTCGCTATCCCATTCTTTTCCTGGGGGCTCTTTCTCCTGTGTAAGTCTGCTGACTATATGTCCACGTATCGCACAGTCATCAGTACATAAATAGAGCTCTACATAAATCTGGACACAATTGCCAACCTAATTTAGTACATATAAACCTAATTATAATGCAATGATAAATCCTATAAATAAAGTGCTACTTTCGCTGCTACGTTCTCTCCTGAGCACAATCCCCAACCTCTAACCCAGAACAATAAAGTGCGTAATGAAATATAATGTGCATTGCACAGTAGCAGACCTCAGACCAACCCCAGAGAAACCATCAGGGGCAGGAGGAAAGCCCAGCCTTATATTTCATTATACTTTTTATTGTGCAATTAATTATTATGGATTCGAGGTTGGGGATTGTGTTCATGAGACGCAGCACCACTGAGCGGTTTGTTTAACGCTCCTTATAATTAAGCAGGTTTGGATTTAAGTTTGTATTTCTATACTCCGATTCATGTAGAACAATATTTGAATACTAATGACTGTAAGATATAAGGAAACATTGGTGTTGATTCAGTAAACGTTTACTTACAGGGTACCTGAACTGACATGTGACATGATGAGATAAACAAAGGTACATATACTACTAGCCCTACCTAGAAATTATCTGGAGTCCCTTTCTGCTTTCCTGCATAGCAAATGTTAAAAAACTAGTGCTGTCATCCATGCAAATGAAGCAGCAAACAGCTTGTTGAATTCAACCCGCTGTCCTGATAAGTAAACAGAAGATAAAACGCTTTTATATGGATGAGAAATGACTGTTGATAACATTTTAGTGCTAAAAAGCGTTATGACTGGTTTGCAACTGAAATAAGTAGATTTTTAAATCAGACTGTCCTAGCTGTTGTTTAGTATCCAGTCTTGGAAATTCCACTCTTAGACTGAAAATCAAAAATAATACTCTGTTCTATGTTGCTAATGCTAATGTTCTATTTACCACTAGTAGACCCAAGTCAGTTTAAAAACCGGCTCTAGGTCTGCTTTTTGACACCACGCATGCCCACCGCTCGCACGCGCGCACCTGCCACTTGTGCGCGCATGCACCAGTGCGCCCGCAATCGCGCACATACCCGCCTGGCTAACTGGCCCCATCCTTACGTCCCAACGGCTGTCTGGGTCCATGCTGCGCACATTCGCAGTAGCAAAAGGCACAGGCCCAGCGACTCAGAGACAGTGTACGCAGGGACACTTGTCTCTTATTAGGTAGGATTATTAAAACACAGAAAATTGCTTTTTGCAAACATTTTTCAGTTCAGGTTTACTTTAGAGGAATATTATCACAAAAAAATGTAAAATGTAAAACACATTCATGTAAAATGTATATTTATCCCCCAGAAATAACATAAATAAATGAGGATCCCCATGAGAAGTAGGACTAGCCCAAAACCTGTCAGATTATCACTACTTAATGTGACAGCAACATAGGGAAAACATATTTAGGCCTGGAACCCACAATCAGCACTTTTCAAAGTGCTTGTGATTCAAAAAGCTTTTGCTAATTTAAAGCTATGTGTGTGATCCCACTTAAGGGATGTGATTTAAAGAAAAAAATAATCACCCATAGCATTGCATTAGCAAGAGCTTTTCAAATCACAAGTGCTTAGAAAAGTGCTGCCAGTGGATCCAGCCCAATTCCTTCAACAGTCATCTGTTGAAGGAATTGGGCGGTGTGCGAATGCATGTAATCAATAGGGAATTCACATGTGTTTTCGCTGTGCAAATTATTTCATGCGAATTTGCATACTTTGTCAACTAAAATCAATGTAAAAACGCACACAGGTACTGACATGGTTAAATTTGCATACTTACAAAATAAGCAAAAACATATGAATTTGCACTGTCCAAGCGGTCCTGTACAATATTTAGAAGTACCTCTGAGCACCAGTGATTTGGGGGCACAGTGTCCAATTCTATTTTGAGAGCACACTGCCTTTTAATAAGGGGCATTCTGTGTAATTAGTTTTGGTTAATTGTTATTGTTTTTGAGCACACTGGCTAATTATGTTTTGGGACATACCATTTAATTATGAGGGGCACACTACCTAAATGTATTTTGGGGCACAATAACTAATTGATTTTTTTAGGGGCAATATTTAATTATATGTCAGGGTATAAGACTCAATTCTGTTTTGGGACAACACGGCCTAATAATATTTCAAAGGCACAAATCTTAATTGTTTTGTTGGCAAACATTGTCTATTCACTGTACGTTTTGAGGGCGCATTGCCTAATTGAGTTTTTGGGGGACACATTGTGTAATTATATTCCGGGTGCACATGCCACAGTGCCCTAGGGGGCGCTCTTACTGTGAGATGGAACGCAAGAACAGGAAGAAGTTTGTAGATGCAGCGCGTGCAACGTGGGCAAAGTGAGTATCTGATGGCTCCGTGCTGCTGCGTATCTCCCCCCCCCCCCCTCTGGCTACCCTGGCTATCTATACTGAGGCATCTAATCTTGGCTATCTATACTGAGACGATGTTAAACATGGACCAAGCTAAATTGTAGATATATTTTGGTACCAACTCCCCTCAAAGATATGGGGGAGGGCTAAACCCCTATATTACATAGATCAGTTAAAAATAAAAAAAAATAGGGTCACATAAGCCAATGAGGACGTGAAACGCATCGGTGGGCGGAGCTAACGCGGATTCGTGTGATGCAGAATCTCTCCACACACACTGCCTATGGGATCCCGGGCTGGCATCCTTCACTTTGCTGGGGTATAGTGCTGAGAGGTGACTGATAGCTGACCCCAGTGCACCCCGAGCAGGACCAAGTGGCAACACAATTTGACCCAGGGACATACCAAAGGTCACAAGTGGACGACAAGACGGGTGAGATCAAACCTATACTGCCAGGCTATGCGCAGCGGCAGACGTTCTGTATACAACTGATGGAACTTCACCCTGTTTGATAAATAGCCTATCGGAATCCACTGTTATGATACAGGGGCCCCCCCAACGTTGTACCACATATGGCACTAGTGTGAAAGGAGTGAGTATGCGTGGACGTGTGATACTGGTATAGTATTATATCCTGGCCAGGACAAGCTACAGCATACATACAAGTGCATTTTGCTATAGCTCACATGCATACAGCTATGAATGCTCCGCAAATGGTGATTTTAAATTGATTGGGATACGTTTTGCTGATATTTGATGTATTTATGGGGGATTTTTGTAGATATTTATGAATAAAGATGATCTTTGGTATACTTTAGTTGGCTTATGTGACCCTATTTTATTTTTAACTTATCTATACTGAGACACCTATTCCTGACTATCTATACTGAGACACCTATTCCTGACTATCTATACTGAGGTACCTATTCCTGACTACCTATACTGAGGTATCTATCCCTGGCTATCTATACTGAGGTACCTATTACTGACTACCTATACTGAGGCATCTAATCCTGGCTAATCTATACTGAGGCATCTAATCCTGGCTAATCTATACTGAGGCATCTAATCCTGGCTATCTCTACTGAGTAGAGATGGCTCGAACCTCCGATTTTCGGTTTGCGAACCTCCGCAAAAAGTTTGGTTCGCGCAAACTTTTCGACTTCAATGGGGAGGTGAACTTTGAAAACGAGAAACGTTTATGCTGGCCACAAAAGTGATGGAAAAGATGTTTCAAGGGGTCTAACATATGAGTTGCATGGCGGAATGGGATACACGCTAAAGTCCCGGGGAAAATCTGGATTTGATGCAAAGCAGCGTTTTAAGGGCAGAAATCACATTGCATGCTAAATTGGAGGCCTAAAGTGCTTTAAAACATCTTGAATGTGTATACATCAATCAGGTATTGTAATTAGTGTACTGGTTCACACTGACACACCAAACTCACTATGTAACGCACCGCAAACAGCTGTTTGTGTAGTGACGGCCGTGCTGGACTGGTGCGCACCATGGCCAGAGTGCAGGCAATGGCGGCTTTCCAGCCCATATGGTCGCCGGGCTGAGGTAGCTCAATGACAGAACAGTGACTGTCCAGCTGATCGAATTTGGTCTTTCCACAATGAAGCAATGACCTTATTATCTTGGGTGTGCGTCCCCCGAGGCACTCATATAGCCGTCGGTCATTGCTTCATTGTGATACGCAAGCCCCTTCACCGCAGCAAGGCACGATCACGAAGGGGAATTGACACATGTACATGCCTTTTGTTTTGTTGTTGCAGGTGCAGTGCTGGCAGAAATATTAGGCAGGCATGTACACGCACCAAAAAAATTATTATAGCGGCCGCAGCAGCCTTAAAAATTCAGGAAAGTGCTAAATGACTAGCGCTTCTAAAGTCAGATCCCTCTGCTTCGCTTTCAGTGTCAAGTTTCTAGGCATCGCTCTCTCAATAGGGTGTAGTAAACAAGTTATCTAAAACAGATGGACAGAGCTCTCCATAGTGTAAAACCATATGAAAAGTTTAATATGCGCAAGTGCAAATGTACTCACAAGATTGAAGTTAAAAGATCGCATGTAAAGACAGCAAATGGGCACATCCTCCCTCTGAAAGTGTGGGCACCGCTAGGCTGTGGCCGGCAGCAAAGCGTCCGTTCTCCGACCGGGAATGGTCCTCTCACTAGTTTGGGGCGTGTCCTCTGTCGTATCGTTCTCTAGCGTGATGCCGCGTTTCGGCATCCCTGCCTTAGTCGAATCACGCTAGGGCACTGGGCACAGTAGTTTAAAAAACACTATCAGCGGGAGGATGTGCCCATTTGCTGTCTTTACATGCAATCTTTTAACTTCAATCTTGTGAGTACATTTGCACTTGCGCATATTAAACTTTTCATATGGTTTTACACTATGGAGCGCTCTGTCAATCTGTTTTAG
Organism: Hyperolius riggenbachi; assembly: GCF_040937935.1. NCBI lineage: Eukaryota > Metazoa > Chordata > Amphibia > Anura > Hyperoliidae > Hyperolius > Hyperolius riggenbachi. The sequence goes on from NC_090656.1 coordinate 50,135,269, forward strand.
ATAACTTGTTTAAAAATTCAGAAATCCGCCTGGAGTCCATGAGCCTGTTGGTGGCAGATAAGGCAGTCAAGCAGCCTGCAGGCAGAGATGTTGTGTGGGGAGCGACTTAGTCTTGGGGCAGGCAGTCACACGGCGTGCTGGCAGAGATGCTGTGTGTGAGGACTGACTTAGTCTTCGGGCAGGCCTGACCGTGCTTTGCAGACCACATGGTCAGATGGACCCTTGACCCAACGCTGTGTGCCAGAGAAGATACACCACTTGCCTTTCAACTAGAGATGGCCCGAACCTCCGATTTTCGGTTCGCGAACTTCCGCAAAAGTTCGGTTTGCGCGAACGTTCGCGAACCGCAATAGACTTAAATGGGGAGGTGAACTTTGAAAACTAAAAACACTTAAGCTGGCCACAAAAGTGATGGAAAAGATGTTTCAAGGGGTCTAACATCTGAGTTTTTGCATAGATAAGTGGGATAGACACCAAAAGTCCCGGGGAAAAATTTGGATTTGACGCAAAGCAGCGTTTTAAGGGCGGAAATCACATTGCATGCTAAATTGCAGGCCTAAAGTACTTTAAAACATCTTTCATGTGTACACATCAATCAGGGAGTGTAATTAGAGTACTGCTTCACACTGACACACCAAACTCACTGTGTAACGCACCACAAACAGCTGTTTGTGTAGTGACGGCCATGCACCATGGCGAGAATGCAGGCCGTGGCGGTTTTCAAGCCCATATGGTTGCCGGGCTGTGGTAGCTCATTGATAGAACAACAGTGACAACAGAGAATAAATGAAGCAACAACCTTATTAACTTGGGTGTGCCCCCCCCTCCCCCCCCCTCCCTCCCCCTGAAACACTCATATAACCGTCGGTCATTGCTTCATTGTGATACGCAAGCCCCTTCACCACGGCAAGGTAATGATTACTAAGGGGAATTGGCACATGTACATGCCTTTTTGTTTTGTTGTTGCAGCTGCAGTGCAGGCAGAAAAATTAGGCAGGCATGTACACACACCAGAAAAGGTAGGATAGCGTCCGCTGCTAGCAGCGGCCTTAAAAATTCAGGAATTCACCTGGAGTCCTGGACCCTGTTGGTGGTGGCGGAGAAGGCAGTCAAGCGGCCTGCAAGCAGAGGTGCTGTGTGGGGAGCGACTTAGTCTTGGGGCAGGTAGTCACACGGTATGCAGGCAGAGATGCTGTGTGTGGGGACTGACTTAGTCTTCAGGCAGGCCTGAGCGTGCTTTGCAGACCAGGCATCCGTGGTCAGATGGACCCTTGACCCAACGCTGTGTGCCAGAGATGTCACCACTTGCCTTTCAACATCACGGTACAGTTTAGGTATCGCCATTTTTGAGAAAACATTGCAGCCTGGTATCTTCCACTGTGGTGTGTGGCTTTGCTTTTGTGTGCTGCTTTTCCTCAGGTGGTCATCCCATTGCAGTTTGTGCTTTGTAATCATGTGCCTTCGTAAGGTAGTTCTCCCTATGCGGGTCTTGGTCTTTCCACGCCTCAATTTTCGGTGGCAGAAAGTACAGATGGCATTGCTCTTATCTGAGGCAGACACACACAAAAATGTCCACACCGCTGAGCTCTAGGGTGATGGCACTTTGGTGGTGGCGGCCGACTGAGTGGGGTGCCAGAATCAGATCAGGAGGAGGAAGATATGTCGCGCTTCCGTTTGGAAGCTGAGAAAGATGAGGTGTTCTGTGTTAGTCAACTACATCCTGACAATATTGGGGGTTGATGGCACGTGCCTTCTTCTGAACACTGTACTTTGGTCGAGGGCCGCACGAGATCATGACAGCGTGACCTCGAACAGACCTGACAGGTGGCCTGCTTCTGCCTTTTGTTTTGTCCATATTGGGGGGATGAAGTGAAAGGTATGCACTGATTTGACTAATACAATGTGCAGTCACACAGGTGCAGTTAACAGGTATGCATGGAGTGGTATATCACACTGCGTGCACTTATGTAGGTAGGTGGGTGCACTGAACACAACAGGTAGGTATATGCAGTGATGGGTATTACAATGTGCACCTGTCACACACAGACAGGTACCGGACAGGCACATTGACACTGCATGCGCTCACGTAGGTAGGTGGGTTCACTGTGAACAGGTAGGTATATGCAGTGATGGGTATTATGTGCACCTGGCACAGTAGTAATTATACCACCAAGGGGCCAAAGGCCAGCTGCGACTGACAGGGCTGTATATAATCCAAGTGGGCCACAAAAAAAAAAAAATCACAAGAACAAGATTAGCTCTCAAAAGAGCTGTTGAGGGGTGCTTTTTTTTAGCAATAAGAATCTGCAAGGAGCAAGCTAAGAAGCCTACAAGAGCCTAACTAAGCTTTCCCTATAGGTCTCTGCACAGCAGCTCTCCCTTCTCTAATTACTGCAGGCACATGAGTGAGTGAAAAGCCTGACGCTGCCTGGCTTTTATAAGAGGGGTGGGGCTCCAGGAGGGAGTGTAGCCTGATTGGCTACAATTTGCCTGCTGACTGTGATGTAGAGGGTCAAAGTTCACCCTAATGATGCACTATGGGGGCGAATCGAACTTCCGGAAAAGTTTGCGTTCTTTCTCGAACGCAAACCACCAAAGTATGCCGGCAAACTGCTCAGGCCATCTTGACTTTCAACATCACGGTACAGTTTGGGTATCACCTTTTTTTGAGAAATAATTGCGGCCTGGTATCTTCCACTGTGGTGTGTGGCTTTGCTTTTTTGTGCTGCTTTTCCTCAGGTGGTCATCCCATTGCAGTTTGTGCTTTGTCATCATGTGCCTTCGTAAGGAAGTTGTCCCTATGCGGGTCTTGGTCTTTCCACGGCTCAATTTTTGGTGGCCGAGAGTACAGATGGCATTGCTCTCATCTGAGGCAGACACACAAAAACATTTCCACACCGCTGAGCCCTGGGGTGATGGCACTTTGGTGGTGGCGGCCGACTGAGTGTTAAGTGGGGTGCCAGAATTAGAGCAGGAGGAGGAAGATATGTCACGGTTCTGTGTGGAAGCTGAGTAAGATGAGGTGTTCTGTGTTAAATAGTCAACTACATCCTGACAATCTTGGGGGTTGATGGCACACGCCTTCTGAACACTGTACTTTGGTCCAGGGCCGCACAAAATCATGACAGCAGGACCTCGAACAGACCTGCCGGGTGGAAGGCCTCTGCCTGTTTTCCCCATATTGGGGGGGATGAAGTGAAAGGTATGCACGAACTTGACTAATACAATGTGCAGTCACACATGTGCAGTGAACAGGTATGCAGTGACTGATATCAATACAATGTACAGCTGTCACACACACAGGTACCATGAACAGGTGCAGCAAATGGTGGTATATAAAACTGCGTGCGCTCACGTAGGTAGGTAGGTGCACTGAACAGGTGGGTATGCAGTGATTGGTATTACAAATGTGCAGCTATCACACACACAGATAGACCCTGAATGTGCTGGGCCTGGCAGTTGCACAGTAGGAATTACCAAGGGGCCAAGGTCCAGCAGCTGCGACTGACTGACAGGGCTGTATATATGCAACACAGGTCTCTCAAAAGAGCTGTTGAGGAGTGCTTTTTAGCAATAAGTATCAGAAAAAAAGAGCAACCTAACAAGCCTAACACAAGAGCCTAACTAAGCTTTCCCTATGTCAGCAGGTTCTCTCCCTTCTCTAATTACTGCACCCACATGAGTGAGTGAAAAGGCTGATGCTGCCTGCGTTTTATAAGGGGTGGGGTCCTGGCTATCTATACTGAGGTACCTATTCCTGGCTACCTATACTGGAAGCACCTACTCCTGGCTATTTAATGGGGGGAGGAAAATTCTGCATTGGGACCCCGAGATTTGTAGCTACGGCAATGCTTACGCTCGAGCTAAAGGAGAAATTTTCAGATTCGGAGCTCATGTGAAAAACGAAATATATGTGCAGAAATTTCTCCTAAACTGCTATCCTTCACTTCTACATGTTGTTCAGAGAACACCCTATACAATCAGCAAACATTCTGGACTAGTAGAGCAGAATGGGCAGGGTTCTTATCACCCATGATACAAGACAGCAGCACATAAATGGCCCTATGAAATGCTGCCAGTGGCTGGGTGTCTGCATTCCATAATTCTAGGCCTGAGCCCTTCTCGCCTGTGCAAGAATGCCTCCCAGAATGCTCAATGTCATTTTTTTCCCATAAGAAAGCAAAAATAATATTGGGATTGTTCACTAGGGGGAGCTCCTGTCACCAACGTATCAATATGCTTGAAAATGGTCATGTTGATAAAATAAACAATATTTCTAATATACCACTTATTCTTCAAACTTGGGGAGAAGAAGGAAAATGGACATGCCTGTTGCAGCATAAAATGCATACACACCAAGTGTGAGTGATACAGCTGTGCAGCCCTCTGATACACAAATTCCTGCATAAATTCCTATACATGGTAACCAGCTCAATGCAACCATATATCTCTCTTTGAATGATGTTTCTCTTTGTGATTGCAGCTCACTGACTGGCTCGATGAAGCCTGCTGTTGCAACCAAACTTGTGGATTTTGTTTTATTCTTGTTTGATGGTGGGATAGTTGGATTACAGTCAGGGCCGGCCTTAGGTTTCACAGCGCCCTGAGCATAACCAGATTTTGGCGCCCCCCCCCCCCCAATTCATCCTCTTTGCGTGTGAGCGCACCACACACATACACTAATGGGGCTGCCCCCAGTATAGATTAGATAGGTTGCTGCCCCCAGTATAGATTAGATAGGTTGCTGCCCCCAGTATAGATTAGATAGGTAGCTGCCCCCCAGTATAGATTAGATAGGTAGCTGCCCCCCAGTATAGATTAGATAAGTAGCTGCCCCCAGTATAGATTAGATAGGTTGCTGCCCCCAGTATAGATTATATAGGTAGCTGCCCCCAGTATAGATTAGATAGGTAGCTGCCCCCAGTATAGGTTAGATAGGTAGCTGCCCCCAGTATAGATTAGATAGGTAGCTGCCCCCAGTATAGATTAGATAGGTAGCTGCCCCCAGTATAGATTAGATAGGTAGCTGCCCCCAGTATAGATTAGATAGGTTGCTGCCCCCAGTATAGATTAGATAGGTAGCTGCCCCCAGTATAGATTAGATAGGTAGCTGCCCCCCAGTATAGATTAGATAGGTAGCTGCCCCCCAGTATAGATTAGATAGGTTGCTGCCCCCAGTATAGATTATATAGGTTGCTGCCCCCAGTATAGATTAGATAGGTAGCTGCCCCCAGTATAGATTAGATAGGTAGCTGCCCCCAGTATAGGTTAGATAGGTAGCTGCCCCCCAGTATAGATTAGATAGGTAGCTGCCCCCCAGTATAGATTAGATAGGTAGCTGCCCCCCAGTATAGATTAGATAGGTAGCTGCCCCCCAGTATAGATTAGATAGGTAGCTGCCCCCCAGTATAGATTAGATAGGTAGCTGCCCCCAGTATAGATTAGATAGGTAGCTGCCCCCAGTATAGGTTAGATAGGTAGCTGCCCCCAGTATAGGTTAGATAGGTAGCTGCCCCCAGTATAGATTAGATAGGTAGCTGCCCCCAGTATAGATTAGATAGGTAGCTGCCCCCAGTATAGATTAGATAGGTTGCTGCCCCCAGTATAGATTAGATAGGTTGCTGCCCCCAGTATAGATTAGATAGGTTGCTGCTCCCAGTATAGACTAGATAGGTTGCTGCCCCCAGTATAGATTAGATAGGTAGCTGCCCCCCAGTATAGATTAGATAGGTAGCTGCCCCCCAGTATAGATTAGATAGGTAGCTGCCCCCCAGTATAGATTAGATAGGTAGCTGCCCCCCAGTATAGATTAGATAGGTAGCTGCCCCCCAGTATAGATTAGATAGGTAGCTGCCCCCAGTATAGATTAGATAGGTAGCTGCCCCCAGTATTGGCTAGATAGGTAGGTGCCCCTCCCCCTCATAGTGGAGGGGGGGCCGCGGGGAGGGCAGCCCGACCTCTCCCTCCCTTCCTCTCCAGGCCGCCCTCCGTGCTCCCCCCTCCGATCCGATGCAGACAGCAGCAGCTGCAGAGATAACAACTCACCTCCCTGGTTCCGATCGCCGGCGCCTCTCACTTGCCGCTGGTCTCCTCTTCTACATTGTCACTGATGTCACTGTTAAGCAGGAAGCATTATATTAGCATTATATTAATCTTAAAGCAAATCCGTGATGCTTGCTACTGGCTATTTTTGGATATTTATTTCGGGAGGGGGAAGCCTATGAGTTCTAAAGAGGCTTCCCCATCCTATTCAGCGAGGTCGATCCAGTGGTGTGACCCCAATGGGTGGCTGCACTGCGCCTTTGCAGTTGCACAAACTCGCTCGGACTTGCCGGTTTCTGCCAGAGCCTAAGCAGGTCTGTATTACTGCACATGTGCGGGCTGTCGACCAGCGGTTTTTTTTGGGGGGGGTCCCCCAGGGCATAAATGGGCCAGTGGAGGAGGATGGGGAAACCTCTCACGGAACCAGAGCCTTCCCCCTCCCAAGGCGAGTACCCTGTAAGGTGACTTTTTCTTCCTACAGGTACACTTGAACAGTTGCATGGGAATGTAATCCATTCAATAAAAGGAAACTTACCAATACTACATAACCCTTTAACCACACAAGAATATGGATCAAATAGGCCAAGGCCAGCTTTATTGGGGATGGTAAAAATTTTTTGTTTATTTTAAATCTCTTTATTGATCAACAAAATATATTACCGGTACACTAACGGTACATCAACTGGGTGAGTTCACCAAGAACACATCAATAAAGGAAGAAGAAAAGAGGAATATACAGTCCGCTACTGGGTGATATTACCCCAGGGGCACCTCTAGCCATTTTGTCACTCCAGGCGAGGAAACCTGTGGCGCCCCCCATGGAAATAATCATAATGCGCCAGCATTTCACCAGATAGTAATCGTATTACAGCAGTGTTTCAGTGCAATGTTATGGGCCGCCGATCTACCGCCACTATACCACTGCGTCCAATTGAAAAATGTGCCATGGATTGATGAAATTATGTTCGATGTGGGGGGTTGATAATCACCAGATTTGATCATTGTGAAAGAATCTGTCTGTAAAAATGAATGCATGTATTGACAGCTATGGGCTAGGGTAACTAATAACAAGATTAGGGTGATTAAATTGTGAGGGTAAAGGTGGCCACTAACTGTCCAATTTCTAGCGAAAAATCGTTAGAGCGATCAGAAATTCTGATCAGATTGGTTGAAAATAAACTCAGTTGATGGGCACAATCGATAACAAACGATTATAAAAACAATCATCCGATTGAATTTTCGTTGAACCAAAATTTGGATTTTCTTGTTGGTCGTGATAGATAGGAAGCAATGATTGGTTAGTAGATGTAGTAAACGATTTTTCGTTCGATCAGAATTTCTGATCGCTCAAACGATTTTTCACTAGAAATTGGACAATTAGTGGCCACCTTAAGATGGGGGGAGGTAAAGCAGAGAGTGATGAGGAACATTTGTATTGCACTTTTCTACTGGCGGACTCAAAGCGCTTGAGCTGCAGTCACTAGGGCATGCTCAGTAGGCAGTAGCAGTGTTAGGGAGTGTTGCCCAAGTCTCCTGCTGAATAGGTGCTATGACTATTGCTACACCCCTGATGACATACATATTAAAAAAGTCCCTAAGGCAACTATATGGTTTTTTTTTTTTTTATACATATATTTTTTAGTCTTTTATTTATTATTTTGGTAACTATGGGGTAGGGGTGAAAGGGGTTAAAAAATAATTAAAATGTATATATTCTCATATGAAATACTGTAGGTGGATGTATTTGTACTTTTTGGACACAAGATGTTGCCACACTTAATTCTATTTGTGTACTGTGAACAGTACACAGGAGGTGTTATGTGTATCCATTTACTTTCAATTTTGTAAATGAATGAAAGTGTGTTGCTTAGGCCACATACACACATCAGACCATAGTCTTTTGAAAATAAAAGATCACAGACCAATCTTACCACCCTTCATGTAGTACGAGAGCCATACCGTCACAGTCTTTTCTATGGAGCTGAACTCCCCATCAGACAGAAATCTTTGCAAGATGCTGCACACACAGATGCTGTACAGAAACAAAAGATCAGTATCTGCAAAAGATCTGTTCCTGCCAAATATCCGTTCCTGCAAATTTCATTCATAGTCTGAGATCTGCAGATCATCATACACACCTTGTTTAACTGACATTCATCTGCAGATCAGACAATCATCTGCAGATCTAAAAATCCATCCTGGTGGATCTGATCTGCAAATGAATGTCTGTTAAACAAGGTGTGTATGATGATCTGCAGATCTCATAGACTATGAATGCATTTTGCAGGAACGGATCTTTGGCAGGAACAGATCTTTTCCAGATACTGATCTTTTGAATGTGTACAGTATCTTTGTGTGCAGCATCTTGCAAAGATTCCTCCCTACGTCCTCCAGGACGGCCCTCTTGAGATTGTGTAAGTCTCCCCTCCCAAATCGGAAACACCTGACAAGAATTAAAAACAATTAGTATAAATTCCACCCCCTCACAATCTCCTCCAGTTTTTTGTTTGTTTCCTAGACTCTCCACGGAAGCACCTATGGAGTTGTTCCTGGTGGTAGGGGAGCCTGACGGCACTTCGTATTAACCAGGCTTATTGGGAATTTTTCTGGAGGGGGGAGCGGTTTGGGTCTGTGCTGGGCGCGACCTGACGAGTGGAGTGAGGGCAGCCATACCTAAAACCACTGGTTGGGGTGGTAGAAGCCGGAGGGTTTTTGCCATTTCCCACCGCTCTTTCTCCTTGCTGAGCGGCTGGGTGGACGCGGGATTCCTCTTCCGCATCTGTGATTACGAGGGCTGAAGCCGGAAGGGACGCGTCTCATTGCGTCAGGCAGAGGTTTGGCCGCGTGAGTTGAAGAGGGCGGTCTTCGGCGGCGCCTGTCGGCATTCCACTTCCGTCCTCTCGGAGGCTGACACGCGGAGAGCAGTGGCACCAGCGTCCTCGTGGCACACGCAGCGGTCCACCCAGCACGCATACACACTGCACGGAGGCAGTGAATCTCTGCAGGGGCCATGGAGCAGTCATCAGAGCCCGCTCCAGAGACACAACAGACACCTTCGGCTGTCACTGCGGAGACAGGGCAGCAGCCGGTAAGGTGTTATAACTGTTGTGACTGTTGTAACTTTGTTATAAGGGTTATATTGTATACTCAGTAGCTAAGGATCCCTTGTGGGTTTTTCCTTTCTGTTTTATTTTCAGAAGCCACAGAAGCATTCTGGCAAGACCAATAAGTGTGCTAAATGTGGTGGCAGGCTACCTGAGGGGTCTTCTAAGACTTTGTGTGTAGAATGTTACAATAGGTCAAAGTCTCATACACCTAGGCCCGAGAGCACTACTATTGCTTTATTGGATTTAATGAAATCCATGAAACAGGAGCTAGCAACTACCTTTTCAGCGTTTAGAGCAGCTCTACCTCCTTGTCCACTGCAGATGGTCCCCTTACCGCACTCATCACCAGCCTTACCGCCAGTACCCACTGCTCAGCCTGTAGTGGTTACTTCTCAGTCTCAGATTCCGCACACTGGTTCTACTTCCATGGACCAGCCGGCACCTTCACCTGTATTGCCAGGTATCCCCCGGGGGGAGTTGGGGGCTTCTCATGCAGGGGTAGGGGAGGATTCCTCACCTATATCCCTGGAGGACATTTCTGAGCAGTCTGATGAGGGTGAGCTAGTGGAGTCAGATGCTTCGGAGGACCATTTGGGGGCTAGGGTACCGAGATACCTGTTCAACGCGGAGGATACTTCAGAACTGCTTAAGGCAGTTTATGATTCTGAGCAGATTGAAGAGCCTAGATCAACTTCTACTCCTCAGGATGATATTTATAGAGGATTGGAGGATCGGGGAGGCCGAGTGTTCCCTGTCCACAGGGCTGTTAAGAGTGTTATTGCCGCCCAGTGGAAAGATCCGGAGGGGAGGCTGTTTGTTCCAAGATCATTCAAACGCCGATTCCCTTTCAATGTAGAGGAGCATGATTCATTATGTAAATGTCCTAAATTGGATGCTCCTCTCTCTCAATGCTCTAAGGATACAGATCTATCCTTTGAGGATATGGGAGCCTTAAAGGATCCTATGGATAGGAAGGCAGAGGCCCTTCTTAAGACAGCATGGGATTCAACATCTTTTTCATTTAAACCAGCCATTTCCTCAGTATGTATAGCCCGCAATCTTGATAAGTGTATTCGGGGGCTTCAAAATCGTCTGGAGGAGGGTACTCCTCATGCAAGGATTTTAGAAAGCTTGCCTGTAATAATCAAATCTGTTGCTTTTTTAGAAGATGCTTCTACTGAGTCTCTCAGGGTTGCTGCTAAGACGGCGGCACTGATCAATTCGGCTCGGCGAGCCGTTTGGCTAAATACATGGGAAGGAGATGTTACTTCCAAACAGAAGCTTTGTGGAATGTCATTCCAGGGTAACCTTTTGTTTGGAAAGGATTTAGATTCGGTCTTGGAGAGATCATCCAATAAATCCAGGAAGTTTCCGGATAAGAAGAAGAAGGGGAAACAGCCCTTTCAGAATAAGAAGCCCTTTTTCAGGCAGGAGCAGCAGGGTAGAGGGCAGAGACAAAGTAAAAGGTGGTCCTACAATGCAGGCAGGGGTAGGCCTTTCCTCTTTAATAGATCCCAGCCAGCCTCTGCTGCTGCGAAGCCCTCTAAATGACGCGCAGATCCCGGTGGGAGGAAGGCTTCGCTACTTTGCGCCAGCTTGGCGAGAGATAACGAAGAACGAGTTTATTCTGAACTTGGTCCAACAGGGATACAAAATAGAGTTCAGCTCCCCTCCTCCCTCCCGGTTTACAGTCACATCTTCCCCCAGAGATCAGATCAAGGCGGGGGCTTTGATGGACTCAGTATCCTCGCTTCTCCAGAAGAAGGTTATTTGTCCGGTTCCGATCCTGGAACGAGGGAAAGGCTTTTATTCAAGAGTGTTTCTGATTCAGAAACAATCGGGAAAGTTTCGAATGATCTTGAATTTGAAACCCCTGAACCCTTACATTGTGGAGAAGAAGTTCAGAATGGAGAGCATTGCCTCCGTTCGCAACCTCATGTCTCCGGGGGCTTTTCTGGCAACGGTGGATCTGGAGGATGCTTACCTCCACATTCCAATCCACCCTCTTTTTCAGAAGTATTTAGGATTTGCAGTTCAGACGGGGGAGTCGATATGCCATTTTCAATATCAGGCTCTGCCGTTCGGAATCTCGTCGGCCCCGAGGATCTTTACGAAGGTTGTGGCGGAGGTAATGTCTTTTCTGCATCTCCACAATGTAAGGGTTCTCCCCTACTTAGACGACTTTCTTTTTATGGCCGAGACTCGAGAAGCCTTGCAAGGTGTGCTAGGTTTTTCTCTTCAGCTTTTGAACAAATTAGGATGGATAGTGAGCTCGGAGAAGTCTCATTTGATCCCGGTTCAAAGTCTGATTTTTTTTAGGTCTCAGGTGGGACATGACGGTCAGACGTGTCTTCCTGCCAGACCAGAAGATAGACAAATTAGTGTCAGAGGTGCAGGGGATCAGAGGAGATCCCCATGTATCCCTGCGGAAATTGGTATCATGCCTAGGGCTAATGTCCTCAGCCATTCCGGCGGTAGAGTGGGCGCAGGCCCATTCTCGGAATCTCCAGAATTGGGTATTGTCGATTTGGGACAGGGATCACCGTTCTCTGGACACGAGTGTTAATACCAGAGGAAGTAGTGGTAGCCCTTCGCTGGTGGAGTCAGCAATCCAACCTGAATCAGGGCCGCAAATGGGCTCAGGAAGTTCCGTTGAAATTATACACGGACGCCAGTGCCTGGGGCTGGGGAGCCCACTGCCTGGGCCACCAGGCCCAGGGGACATGGGACCAACAGATCTCCCGGAGGTCTTCGAATTACAGAGAGCTCAGGGCGATTCTGCTGGCCTTACAGGCTCTACTCCCGATAATCTCCAAATCAGAGGTACTGGTATTTTCGGACAATTTCGTCTCAGTTTGTTATGTCAGGAAGCAGGGAGGCACGAGGGTACCGGACCTCCAAAACCTGACATCTCTCATCATGGCATGGTCAGAGGCCAATCTGGAGTCCCTGTCAGCAGTCCACATTCGGGGGGTTCATAACAGACGAGCAGACTCTCTAAGCAGACATCTAGTAGAGGAGTCGGAGTGGGAACTCAATCCAGAAACTTTTCAGGAGATTACAGAACGCTGGGGGGTTCCAGTTCTCGATTTGATCTCAAATGCAGAGAACGCAAAGGTGGAGGATTTTTGTACCCTGGATCCTTCTGCTTCAATGAACAGATTGGACGCCCTGTCGATTCCTTGGCCAGAGGGGCTGCTTTACGCGTTCCCTCCATCCAAGTTGATACCGAGGGTCCTCAGGAAAATTCAATCAGAGGAAGCAGAGGTGATACTAATGGGAACAGTAAATTCGGGCGCCTGAGGCTAGTGGACAAATCGGGCGCCGCCATTCACTCCTATAATAAATATCGTTTAATGGGCGCCCGATAGGAAAAAAGGGCGCCGGAGAAAAATAACGTTTTAAAAGCGGTGCCCGGAGACTTAATCTTTTATTACTGCTTCTCATGATTACACATTATTTAATGATTTATACATTTTTAAATATTATTTTTAAACGAAAAACAGTACATTTTTTTTTTTTTACATTATTTTTAAACGAAAAAACCAACAGGGGGGTCTTAGGTTTAGGCACCAACAGGGGGGTCTTAGGTTTAGGCACCAACAGGGGGGTCTTAGGTTTAGGCACCAACAGGGGGTCTTAGGTTTAGGCACCAAAAGGGGGGTCTTAGGTTTAGGCACCAACAGGGGGGTCTTAGGTTTAGGCACCAACAGGGGGTCTTAGGTTTAGGCACCAACAGGGGGGTCTTAGGTTTAGGCACCAACAGGGGGGTCTTAGGTTTAGGCACTAACAGGGGGGTCTTAGGTTTAGGCACTAACAGGGGGGTCTTAGGTTTAGGCACCAACAGGGGGGTCTTAGGTTTAGGCACTAACAGGGGGGTCTAGGGGTTAGGGGTAGGTACAGGGAGGGTTACTTAGGCACCAACAGGGGGGTCTTAGGTTTAGGCATCAACAGGGGGGTCTAGGGGTTAGGGGTAGGTACAGGGAGGGTTACTTAGTAATTTTTTTTTTTAAACGTTATTATACGTTTCACTATTTAAACGAAAGATTAACGTTTTTACAATTGCCGATTTAATGCACATTATTTAATGATTTATAACTTTATAAAACATTAATTTTAAACGAAATACAGTACAATACATTTTTAAACGTTATCCATGCTTATCGTTAAAAACCCGGCGCCCTTTTTTCCCAGCGCCCCTTTTTAACGTACGCGATACTAATAGCCCCTTGGTGGCCAAGGAGGGCTTGGTTCCCGCTACTGCAGTCCCTAGCGTTTCAGGGACCTTGGCATCTTCAATACAGAGCGGATCTGCTAGTACAGGGCGTCAATCTCCATCCGAATTCAGGATTTTTGAATCTAACTGCTTGGATCCTGAGGAGCAGATGTTGACAGTTCAGGGGTTTTCCAAGGACGTGGTTAAGACGTTATTAGCCTGTAGAAAACCAGCCACTAGAAGGAAATACAATAAGTTTTGGTACACCTTCTCGGCCTGGAAGCAGAAGAATGTGTCCAGGTCAGACAACATTACTTCAATCCTAGAATTTTTGCAGCAGGGAGTCAAGTTAGGCTTGACCGTCAGTACACTTAGAGCTCAGGTGTCAGCTCTTTCTGTTTTTTTGTCTAGACGGCTATCTGCCGATGTTTATGTTAAAACATTTTTGAGGTCGGTTGAACGGTCACAGCCGATTCCTCAGAAGCTGATTCCTCGGTGGGATCTGTCATTGGTATTGGATTTTTTAACATCAGACAAATTTGAACCTTTGGATTCGGTTCCTTTGAAGTTTCTTACACTTAAAGTTGTTTTCTTAGTGGCCATTACCTCAGCTCGCAGGATAGGGGATATACAGGCATTATCGATAAAGGACCCGTACATGGTAATTCATGCCGATAAGATTGTCTTCAGACTAGATCCCTCTTATTTACCCAAGGTGTCCACATCCTTTCATAGAACCCAGGATATTGTACTTCCTTCCTTTTTGGCTAGTCCACAGAATGATAAAGAAAGGAGGTTGAGCACTCTAGACGTCAGAAGAGCGGTACTGACTTATTTAGAGAGAACCAGAGAGTGGAGAGTTTCCACAAATCTTTTTGTAGCTTTTGGGGGTTCAAAGAGAGGGTCTCATGTATCCAGAATGACAGTGTCTAGGTGGATTAGACAGCTAATATCCTTTGCTTATTCAGAGGCTCAGTTACAGGTACCTGACCACATTACAGCACACTCTACCAGATCCCTTTCAGCATCTTGGGCGGAGAGATCAGGAGCTTCTCTAGAACAGATATGTCGAGCCGCGACCTGGTCCAGCCACTCGACCTTAATCAAACATTACAGAATGGAGCTCCTTTCTAGTCAGGACCAGGCCTTTGGGCGCAAGGTTCTTCAGGCCATTGTCCCACCCTAAGGTAAATTTCTCGCTAGATCTCAGGAGGGCCGTCCTGGAGGACGTAGGGAGGAAGTGCCGGCTGCTTACCTGGTAGCAGTGTTCCGGCGAGTCCTCCAGGACTGCCGTCTAGGTTCCCGGCCCTATTATATATTTTGTTATTAAAGTATGATAGTGGTTCGTGGATTCTTTTCTCTTCATTAAACTGGAGGAGATTGTGAGGGGGTGGAATTTATACTAATTGTTTTTAATTCTTGTCAGGTGTTTCCGATTTGGGAGGGGAGACTTACACAATCTCAGGAGGGCCGTCCTGGAGGACTCGCCGGAACACTGCTACCAGGTAAGCAGCCGGCACTTTCTGTCTGATGGGGAGTTCAGCTCCATAGAATAGACTGTGTAGGTATGGCTCTCATACTACATGGATGGGGGTAAAATTGGTCTGTGATCTTTCATTTTCCAAAGACTATGGTGTGATGTGTGTATGAGCCTTTAGGCTGGCTTTCATTTACCATGGGCACTGTGATTTGCTTTGGGTACAGCTGTTTCACATTTTCCGATCAAGTAATGGTGGGATTGCGACAAAGGCGAATGGGCCCGTTCCCGGTATCGCGAACAGTGACGGTAAATAAACAAATACGCATATCTACGCCCCTGATCTGCAAGTGAAGTTTACAAGGGTGCATAGCAGGGATCTTGATGTAGGTAAAATGAAAGCACTATGGCGGCATTCATAATCTTCTCACTTCAGTTATCCTTTAAGTATGTAAACGAGCAACTTTCTGTTGTCCCTGTCAACCATTCTATATCAGTGGGTGTCTTAAAATGAAAGCTGGATTGGCTGCCATAGGGAACTTGTAATATCAGACAAGAATAAAATGTGTCGTAATTCTGCATGTACTACAACGCTATTTTTAACATGATCTCATCTAGAATTTGATGTTCACTTCTAATAAAGCCGATGGTTGTGCGGAAAACTCAAAACCTAGTTTAATAAATCATTTCATGAGAATAATTATTACATAAAAGTCCATGGCATGCAGTGCTGTATAAGCAGTTAATAGCCAAAGCACAATAAATAACCGCCTCATATATAATATGCGCCATTTTACCTTGACATTTCTGGAACATAAATAATGACATCACTTCTTTGTGAACAAAAATCAATGTATGTAATTTAAATGACTGAACTATGTATAGTGATGAACATGTTTTACAAAAAAGACCAGATTTTAATTTAAAGTAAAACTCTACGTCTACGTCGCACTGTGAAATTAGTCTGAAGGAAAGAGGTGCCCAAAAAAATAGAAAAACTTAAGATACATGAGGTGCTGTGTGACATGATAGACATGGGTATGTACAGTGCCAAACACACAAATAACTAGGCTGTGTTCTTTTTTTCTTTCTCTACCTGAAAGAGTTAAAGCGGAACCAAACCAAACATTTTTTTTAATTCAAAATATTTAGTTGCACCACTCTGACACATACAAAGATAAATAAACACTCCTTCAAGCCTATGAGCATTTCAGTGCATGCTTTTCAACCTTCTCTTTTCATAACTAGGGTTACACAGGGGGAAGCCATTAGCAGTTCCTCTATTGCCGGACACTACCTACTCCAGCATTTTGCCGGATTCTGTCCCGGCAATTTGAAAGGAAGGGAGGGGTTTCTCCAATAAATGTAAAATATTTTATATTTGTTATCATGCAGCTAAAAAAAGGCTGCTATTTATTATTATAATTTAGAAAATACATTTTATTTCTGAAATCTTGTATTTTTAATTTGGGTCCACTTTAAATATCATGTATGTAAGTGGCTGACTCAGACAGGAAGTGACTACAATGTGACCCTCACTGATAAGAAATTCCAACTATAAAACACTTTTCCTAGCAGAAAATGGCTTCTGAGAGCAGCAAAGAGATAAAAAGGGTCAATAGTTTATAGATTTTAGCTCTACCATACTTCAATGAATGTGTCATTGAGCAAAAATAATAAAACAGTTAAAACTTAAAGTAGATTTAAACCTAAAAATAAAAGTATAACTTAAAAAGTCATTTTTAGGAGAAGGAAGATGGATACAATCGTTTATTTCATTAGTTTATTTTCGCTTCAGGTGTCCTTTAACCACTTCAGGACCACAGTGCTAAATCCCCCTAAAGACCAGGCTATTTTTTTCACCCTGGTCTTGGCGGAAACATCAAGAGCAGGCAGGTTGCTTATACTCATGCAATCTACACTGCATATAGTCCATGGGCACTGATAGAGGGTGGAAGAACACAAGAAAGTTCATAGTGAATACATTAAGTACCACCTGGTCCCCCTCCTCTCCAAGGCCCCATAGGGGCTGCTATGGCTATTGCTACACAACTGACGACATGCATATTAAAGTCCCTAAGGCAACTATATATGTAATTTTTTTAATGATTATGTATAATTTACAAGTGTTTTATTTTAACCACTTGAGGACCTAGGGCTTTCTACCCCTTAAGGACCGGCCACTTTTTTTCCATTCAGACCACTGCAGCTTTCACGGTTTATTGCTCGCTCATACAACCTACCACCTAAATGAATTTTGGCTCCTTTTCTTGTCACTAATACAGCTTTCTTTTGGTGCTATTTGATTGCTCCTGCGATTTTTACTTTTTATTATATTCATCAAAAAAGACATGAATTTTGGCAAAAAAATAATTTTTTTAACTTTCTGTGCTGACATTTTTCAAATAAAGTAAAATTTCTGTATACATGCAGCGCGAAAAATGTGGACAAACATGTTTTTGATAAAAAAAACCCCATTCAGTGTATATTTATTGGTTTGGGTAAAAGTTATAGCGTTTACAAACTATGGTGCAAAAAGTGAATTTTCTCATTTTCAAGCATCTATGACTTTTCTGACCCCCTGTCATGTTTCATGAGGGGCTAGAATTCCAGGATAGTATAAATACCCCCCAAATTACCCCATTTTGGAAAGAAGACATCCCAAAGTATTCACTGAGAGGCATAGTGAGTTCATAGAAGATATTTTTTGTCACAAGTAAGCGGAAAATGACACTTTGTGAGAAAAAAAAAAAAAAAGTTTCCATTTCTTCTAACTTGCGACAAAAAAAAATGAAATCTGCCACGGACTCACCATGCCCCTCTCTGAATACCTTGAAGGGTCTACTTTCCAAAATGGGGTCATTTGTGGGGTGTGTTTACTGTCCTGACATTTTGGGGGGTGCTAAATTGTAAGCACCCCTGTAAAGCCTAAAGGTGCTCATTGGACTTTGGACCCCTTAGCGCAGTTAGGCTGCAAAAAAGTGCCACACGTGGTATTGCCGTACTCAGGAGAAGTAGTATAATGTGTTTTGGGGTGTATTTTTACACATACCCATGCTGGGTGGGAGAAATATCTCTGTAAATGACAATTTGTTAATTTTTTTTACACACAATTGTCCATTTACAGAGATCTTTCTCCCACTCAGCATGGGTATGTGTAAAAATACACCACAAAACACATTATACTACTTCTCCTGAGTACGGCGATACCACATG
This sequence comes from Hyperolius riggenbachi, assembly GCF_040937935.1. Classification (NCBI taxonomy): domain Eukaryota; kingdom Metazoa; phylum Chordata; class Amphibia; order Anura; family Hyperoliidae; genus Hyperolius; species Hyperolius riggenbachi. The sequence goes on from NC_090656.1 coordinate 50,153,327, forward strand.
TGTGGCACTTTTTTGAACCCTAACTGCGCTAAAGGGCCCAAAGTCCAATGAGTACCTTTAGGATTTCACAGGTCATTTTGAGAAATTTCGTTTCAAGACTACTCCTCACGGTTTAGGGCCCCTAAAATGCCAGGGCAGTATAGGAACCCCACAAATGACCCCATTTTAGAAAGAAGACACCCCAAGGTATTCCGTTAGGAGTATGGTGAGTTCATAGAAGATTTTATTTTTTGTCAAAAGTTAGCGGAAAATGACACTTTGTGAAAAAACACAATTAAAATCAATTTCCGCTAACTTGTGACAAAAAATAAAATCTTCTATGAACTCGCCATACTACTAACGGAATACCTTGGGGTGTCTTCTTTCTAAAATGGGGTCATTTGTGGGGTTCCTATACTGCCCTGGCATTTTAGGGGCCCTAAACCGTGAGGAGTAGTCTTGAAACGAAATCTCTCAAAATGACCTGTGAAATCCTAAAGGTACTCATTGGACTTTGGGCCCTTTAGCGTAGTTAGGGTGCAAAAAAGTGCCACACATGTGGTATTGCCATACTCGGGAGAAGTAGTACAATGTGCTTTGGGGTGTATTTTTACACATGCCCATGCTGGGGGGGGGAGAAATACCTCTGTAAATGGACAATTGTGTGTAAAAAAATCAAAAGATTGTCATTTACAGAAGTATTTCTCCCACCCAGCATGGGTATGTGTAAAAATACACCCCAAAACACATTATACTACTTCTCCCGAGTACGGCGATACCACATGTGTGGCACTTTTTTGCACCCTAACTGCACTAAGGGGCCCAAAGTCCAATGAGTACCTTTAGGATTTCACAGGTCATTTTTGTTTCAAGACTACTCCTCACGGTTTAGGGCCCCTAAAATGCCAGGGCAGTATAGGAACCCCACTAATGACCCCATTTTAGAAAGAAGACACCCCAAGGTATTCCGTTAGGAGTATGGTGAGTTCATAGAAGTTTTTATTTTTTTGTCACAAGTTAGCGGAAATTGATTTTAATTGTTTTTTTTCACAAAGTGTCATTTTCCGCTAACTTGTGACAAAAAATAAAATCTTCTATGAACTCACCATACTCCATACGGAATACCTTTGGGTGTCTTCTTTCTAGAATGGGGTCATTTGTGGGGTTCCTATACTGCCCTGGCATTTTAGGGGCCTTAAACCGTGAGGAGTAGTCTTGAAACCAAATGTCGCAAAATGACCTGCGAAATCCTAAAGGTACTCATTGGACTTTGGGCCCCTTAGCGTACTTAGGGTGTAAAAAAAAGTGCCACACATGTGGTACCGCCGTACTCAGGAGAAGTAGTATAATGCGTTTTGGGGTGTATTTTTACACATACCCATGCTAAGTGGGAGAAATATCTCTGTAAATGCCAATTGTTTGATTTTTTTACACACAATTGTCCATTTACATAGAAATTTCTCCCACCCAGCATGGGTATGTGTAAAAATACACCCCAAAACACATTATACTACTTCTCCTGAGTATGGCAGTACCACATGTGTGACACTTTTTTGCAGCCTAGGTGCGCTAAGGGGCCCAACGTCCTATTCACAGGTCATTTTGAGGCATTTGTTTTCTAGACTACTCCTCACGGTTTAGGGCCCCTAAAATGCAAGGGCAGTATAGGAACCCCACAAGTGACCCCATTTTAGAAAGAAGACACCCCAAGGTATTCCGTTAGGTGTATGGCGAGTTCATAGAAGATTTTATTTTTTGTCACAAGTTAGTGAAAAATGACACTTTGTGAAAAAAAACCAATAAAAATCAATTTCCGCTAACTTTTGACAAAAAATAAAATCTTCTATGAACTCGTCATACACCTAACAGAATACCTTGGGGTGTCTTTTTTTCTAAAATAGGGTCACTTGTGGGGTTCCTATACCGCCCTGGCATTTTACAGGCCCAAAACCGTGAGTAGTCTGGAAACCAAATGTCTCAAAATGACTGTTCAGGGGTATAAGCATCTGCAAATTTTGATGACAGGTGGTCTATGAGGGGGCGAATTTTGTGGAACCGGTCATAAGCAGGGTGGCCTTTTAGATGACAGGTTGTATTGGGCCTGATCTGATGGATAGGAGTGCTAGGGGGGTGACAGGATGTGATTGATGGATGTCTCAGGGGGTGGTTAGAGGGGAAAATAGATGCAATCAATGCACTGGGGAGGTGATCGGAAGGGGGTCTGAGGGGGATCTGAGGGTTTGGCCGAGTGATCAGGAGCCCACACGGGGCAAATTGGGGCCTGATCTGATGGGTAGGTGTGCTAGGGGGTGACAGGAGGTGATTGATGGGTGTCTCAAGGTGTGATTAGAGGGGGGAATAGATGCAAGCAATGCACTGGCGAGGTGATCAGGGCTGGGGTCTGAGGGCATTCTGAGGGTGTGGGCGGGTGATTGAGTGCCCTAGGGGCAGATAGGGGTCTAATCTGATAGGTAGCAGTGACAGGGGGTGATTGATGGGTAATTAGTGGGTGTTTAGGGTAGAGAACAGATGTAAACACTGCACTTGGGAGGTGATCGGACGTCGGATCTGCGGGCGATCTATTGGTGTGGGTGGGTGATCAGATTGCCAGCAAGGGGCAGGTTAGGGGCTTATTGATGGGTGGCAGTGACAGCGGGTGATTGATGGGTGGCAGTGACAGCGGGTGATTGATGGGCGGCAGTGACAGGGGGTGATTGATGGGTGGCAGTGACAGGGGGTGATTGATGGGTGATTGATAGGTGATTGACAGGTAATCAGTGGGTTATTACAGGGGAGAACAGATGTAAATATTGCACTGGCGAATTGATAAGGGGGGGTCTGAGGGCAATCTGAGCGTGTAGGCTGGCGATTGGGTGCCCGCAAGGGGCAGATTAGGGTCCGATCTGATGGGTAACAATGACAGGTGGTGATAGGGGGTGATTGATGGGTGATTGATGGGTAATTAGTGGGTGTTTAGAGGAGAGAATAGATGGAAACACTGCGCTTGGGTGGTGATCTGATGTCGGATCTGCGGGCGATCTATTGGTGTGGGTGGGTGATCAGTTTGCCCGCAAGGGGCAGGTTAGGGGCTGATTGTTGGGTGGCAGTGACAGGGGGTGATTGATGGGTGATAGGTGATTGGCAGGTGATTGACAGGTGATCAGTGGGTTATTACAGGGAAGGCCAGATGTAATTAATGCACTGGCGAATTTATAAGGGGGGGGGGGGGTCTGAGGGCAATCTGAGCGTGTGGGCGGGTGATTGGGTGCCCGCAAGGGGCAGATTAGGGTCTGATCTGATAGGTAACAGTGACGGTTGGTGATAGGGGGTGATTGATGGGTGATTGATGGGTAATTAGTGGGTGTTTAGAGAAGATAACAGATGTAAACAATACATTTGGGAGGTAATCTGACGGCGGGTTTGCGGGCGATCTAATGGTGTGGGTGGGTGATCAGATTGCCCGCAAGGGGCAGGTTAGGGGCTGATTGATGGGTGGCAGTGACAGGGGGTGATTGATGGGTGATAGGTGATTGGCAGGTGATTGACAGGTGATCAGTGGGTTATTACAGGGGAGAACAGATGTAATTAATGCACTGGTGAATTGATAAGGGGGGGTTAGAGGGCAATCTGAGCGTGTGGGCGGGTGATTGGGTGCCCGCAAGGGGCAGATTAGGGTCTGATCTGATAGGTAAAAGTGACAGGTGGTGATAGGGGGTGATTGATGGGTAATTAGTGGGTGTTTAGAGGAGAGAATAGCTGTAAACAATGGATTTGGGAGGTGATCTGATGTCGGATCTGCGGGCGATCTATTGGTGTGGGGGGGTGATCAGATTGCCCGCAAGGGGCAGGTTAGGGGCTGATTGATGGGTGGCAGTGACAGGGGGTGATTGACGGGTGATTGACGGGTGATTGACGGGTGATTGACGGGTGATTGACGGGTGATTGACGGGTGATTGACGGGTGATGGACAGGTGATCAGGGGGGATAGATGCATACAGTACATGGGGGGGGGGGTCTGGGGAGAATCTGAGGGGTGGGGGGGTGATCAGGAGGGAGCGGGGGGCAGGGGGGGGATAAAAAAAAAATAGCGTTGACAGATAGTGACAGGGAGTGATTGATGGGTGATTAGGGGGGTGATTGGGTGCAAACAGGGGTCTGGGGGGTGGGCAGGGGGGGGTCTGATGGGTGCTGTGGGCGATCTGGGGCAGGGGGGGGGGGGAAATCAGTGTGCTTGGTGCAGACTAGGGTGGCTGCAGCCTGCCCTGGTGGTCCCTCGAACATTGGGACCACCAGGGCAGGAGGCAGCCTGTATAATACACTTTGTAAACATTACAAAGTGTATTATACACTTTGTATGCGGCGATCGTCGGGTTAACATCCCGCCGGCGCTTCCGTATGGCCGGCGGGATGTTGCGGCAGGTGAGCGGCGCCAGGCGGAGGCGGAGGATCGCGTCACGGATGACGCGATCGCTCCGCCCATGCCCCTACAAGGACCGCCGCCATTTGTCTATACGGCGGTCCTTGCGGGGTGCACTTCCCGGCCGCCAATTGTATATACGGCGGTCGGGAAGTGGTTAATAACTATGGGGTAGGGGTGTGTTCTTTGTTCTTTGTTTTGCTGTAAAGAGTTAAAAAGCAGGTATGCAAGTAACAGTTGCTATCCATGTTGGAACTGGGTCGGACTATAGCGTAACCCTCACTGATAAAGAATTACAGCCATAAAACACTTTCCGAACAGAGTATGGCTTCTGAGAGCAGGAAATGGATAATAAGGGTTCATAGTGCACATATATTCTAGCTCTGGCATACTCAATGCATGTGTCATTGAAAAGAGGTAGTTAAACAGTGAAAACTTAAAAAGTAGATTCAAAAATAAAATAAAACTGGGATATCTAAAAGTCCTTTTTAGGAGAAGGAGGATAGATACAATTGTTTATCTTATAAGTTTATTTTCAACTCATGTTTTCATTTAAAACATAAGAAAAAAGGCTTTTCTTTTTCTTAATGATATGAGTGTAACAAATAACACGTTTTAATTAACCCTTTACTGATTCACAGGCTCTCCTAGCAGTGGCTTCACACACCTCAAGACACCTGTAGTTTACCTGAAGAAGCGGCAATGATCCCCGCTGCTAGGAGAGCCTGTGAATCAGTGTTGTGTAAATAAAAACTTATTTGTAACACTAGTTGTGTATATCCTTGAGAAAAGCCTTTTTTTCTTACCTTTTAAATATGTTTTTTGGGGGGGACTGTCTCTTCCCTTCACATATAGTCATTACCCCCTTTGGGGTATTTACTAATACAATTTTTATTACATTAGCTGCTTTTGCTTAGGCCTGGTTCACATTAGCGTTTTTTTCCGGAATGTAACCGGAACGTATACTGTACAAACGGAACAGATGTGAAAGGATCCAATGTTAACCTATGGATCCATTCACATGCGTCCATTGGTACGGATACGTTCCGGTCCCCGGACCTAAAAATTGGTGCAGGACCTAAAAAATGCTGCAGCTTTGGGGCAATGGAAAATTGAACGTTTCTTCCCACTAGTGAAGAAACAGACCGTTCCATGTGGGATGGGGCATGGGCCGAGGCGAATCTAGCGACGGGAGGGTGCAGCAGCCGGGCGGGTGGGTGAGGAAGGGTTTATACATGCCTAATCTTCCGTAGTAGCCGGCGGTAGAGGCTTCCGTCTTCTGCATCATGTGACTATTCACATGATGCGCTGTGTAGTCACAGCGGTAGAAGAGGAAGCTTCTATCGCCGGCTGCTATGGAAGATTAGGTATGTATTGCTGAGTGAAAACTGATCCGATCAATCATTGATCAGATCTGTTTTCACTATGTGAACCGGGCCACGGACTGAGCTATCCGGATCCGGTGAAGCGGAGACCGGATCCGCTCACCAGATCCTTTTGGCTCAGAACGCAGATGTGAACCGGGCCTTAGAGGACCACATACCCATACTTAGAGGACCAACATTTCTCACGCACCCTTCTCTCATGTTTTCACAGGGCCATTTCTAGTCTTTTTGTCACCCCATGCAAGAAACCCTGTGTTCATTCCCCCCCCCCCCCCTTCCTGCACAAAAAAAAAAAAAAAAAGAAACAGACATGCACACACTAGAGCAGCGGTGCCCACACTTTTTCAGCTTGTGAGCTACTTTTAAATATTAGCAAGTCAAAATGATCTACCTATGTGCAATTTTAGGAGCACAATTGTATATACAAAATGGAAAATGTAGTGTGGTCGGGAGCTACTATGAAGTCCTTTGCGATATACTGGTAGATTGCGATCTACCCAATGGGCACCCCTGCACTAGAGAATATAAACCATGTGCCATAGAAGGATGCATACTGAGTCGTCCTTCCTGCACTCCACTCTCCCAGCCAAGTGTGTAAATGCAGAATATAGAGCAGCAGACGCTGTACTCTGACACTGACTGACTACTTGGCCTTTTTGTATATTGCTTGATTATTATAAAACCAAATAAAAGATGTTTTAAAAAAAACAAAAAAACAAAACCTGTTGTAATTTACCTGAGACAGTCAAAAGGTAAATTTTAACCTTTAACCACTTTATCCACCACTACATTATATCTACGTCCTCTGTGACTTTATCTAAGCCATGAGGACGTAGGTATACATCTTGTAGCTAAGGTACAGCTGTGCATGATTGAGCTTGCTCCTGTGCAAACCTCCGGCACTATCTGATGCAGCCCTGATTGGTGATAGGGAATATATGTTTCCTGAGCCAATAAGATTGTTTTTTTACCATTAAAAATACTTTTATTTTCTCAGTTCATTGTGAAAAATACACACTGTAGCATTATTTCAGAATCAAATTTCCTCACCATAAATTGTGACATGAACAAAGTCTAACTTTTGTGTTAAACAACAGAAATTGTCAAACAATTTGTGTTTTATCTACAGTGGCGCTTTTTATTTTTAAAGTGGAATTGTTTTTTTTTCAATTTTTTTTCTTTTTTTCCCCACATTAAAATGTATAGAATACAACATTGTTTGAGGGATACTGATTAAATACTGTAGGGACATAGCTAAACTGTCAAAACTGTTTTGGTCCATATGGGGGAAAGAAGGTCTGGATGCGAAAGTGGGTAAATACAAAACCATCCTATGGGATTTTTTTTCTTAGAAGTAAAACTATAGATATAACTATTTAGCTCGCCAGCTATTTTGCAGTTTAGGTTTGCTACTTTGCAGTAGGGAAGTGTGTGTGTGTGTGTGTGTGTGTGTGCGTGCGTGCGTGCGTGCGTGCGCGCGCAGGGAATCTTCTCGTCCTTGCAAAGCACAGTTGTGACTGGACATGAGGGTCATTCTCATGTTTGTATTCAGGCAATGAGACTTTAGGGATTAATAATACAGGGATCCACAAAATTCAGCATGATACATCCGGTATCTATTTTCCAAATCATGATTTTATTCTGTTCTTCATCTGCATAAACATATTTCAGTTTCTTGCTAAGGCTACCCTTTTGTCAGGATAAACAGACTAATCAGAATCCTCAGTAGCAAATTCACACCCCAGACAGTGGTAAACTCTCTAATTTGTAATTTGTCTGGCTGAATTAACTTTTGTCTCTACCTTATTAGACAAGATGAAACACAGCTGACTAGGGATGGCCCAGCCTTGAAGAACTCATGGAGAAGCATGTGATCAGTTTGATCAGCTGATTTGCTAGTCATGATCATGTGTTAAACCAGGAAGTCATCATAGCAAATCAGAGGCTTACAAATCTATCAGCTGATCAAACTGATCATGTGCTTCTCCATGAGTTTTCCAAGGCTGGGCCATCTCTAGACTATGGTAGGCATTAGATTGTGAGCTCCTCTGAGCACAGTGAGTGACATGACTATGTACTCTGTAAATTGCTGCAGAAGATGTCAGTGCTATATAAATACATAATAATATGGTGGGACATTAGACTATGGTAGGATTGGATGCAACATAAATCCATAATGATACTAATTATAGTATTTATTATTGGAGGTTTAGGGAGTTTTCTATTTACACTGTGTTCTAGGATTTTTGCATAATTTCAACACTTTTAGGCCCGGTTCACATTAGCGTTCCCTGTCCGGATCCGCCTGATCGGATCCGGACCGTATACTGTACAATGGGAACAGACGTTCTACATAGCAATGCAAAGTCTATGCGGACGTTCACATGTGTACGTTCCGTACAGAACGGAGCCGGATCGGATCCGGACTCCGGAGGCTTTTCCAACATGCGCTATTTTTTGGGTCCGGATCATCCGGATCCTGACTGCACCATGCGGATATAGAAACCTATGGGGAACGGAAAGCACAGAACACACTAGAGACAAACACCTGACGTTCTACCCCACTTCCTATGCGTATCATAGCGGCCATTTCGGATGGGGACACATGGACTCAGCATATCTGGAGTGGAGCAGCAGTGACACACGTGCTGGAGCTGTTTGACAGTATGTCGGGAGGTGGAGGTGAGGCCTACAGCGGAGGACCTGATTGTACAGGTGCACCAGATGCACCTTCTGCTGACCCCAACAACTTTAAAGGTATTATGTTATTTTTTTATGATCCGGAGCCGGATGGCAGCCTGATACAGTCCTGATGCAAACTGACCGGATCCGGATCGGAACCGTACGGTTCCAATCCGGATCAGGTCCTGATACGATACGGATCCGGTCCGTTTGCATGCCAAAACGCAAGTGTGAACGGGGCCTAAGTCCTAGATCTCCACTTAGGCTAGGTACACAGTGCTCAGTTACATTCAGAATAATTCTGCATGTCCACTCCTTCATCAGTTTCTTCCCTAACTACTTTTCCTCCCTCCTCATGCACGAAGCAAAGTGTGATGGGGCTGTTAGCGCACCTATCTTGAGCACTCAGTCCTCTTCTCATTGTACCTTGGCCTGTATAGCTCTCCACTGTGCCAAGCAACTACAATGTCACTGTTCCCTGCTGAAAGAAAAACACACTGGAGGATTTAAAGAGACACTGAAGCCTATTAAAATACTTATTTTTACCTGCTATTTATGGTAAACAAAGTTAGCAATGCTGAAAAGCCACATTTCCACGGCAGAACGAGGACTTTATACCCCCAAAATACTGGGGCAAAAATCGTGGAGCGCCTCCTGGTAGAGGCAGAGCTTTGCACTGTAGCTCTGCCTTTACTGGAGTCAATCTCCACCGATCGCCGCCTCTCCCCTCCCCTCTCATTCTTGTTTCACTGAGAGGGGCGGGGAGGAGGCGGAGATCCATGTAGATTGATTGTGGAGAAGCAGAGCTACAGCACAAAGCTCTGCCTCCCTGGGCAGCAAAATTTGCCCCAGTATTTGGGGGGCATAGAGGCATCGTTCTGCAGCAGGAATGCAGCGTTTCAGCACTGCTAACATTGCTTACCTTAAATAGCAGGTAACAATAAGCATTTTATTTGGCTTCAGACTCTTTAAAAAGCTGTGACTTGGCTGAAGGCTAAGTTACGAGGTCTGCATCTATCTTTAGATAGAGGATATGTAATGTGCACAACTAGGCTGAAGGGTTGGTCAGGAAGATCAGGTAGGCAGTAATAAAGGTGTTCCAGAGTGGGGTCAGATCATCAGATCTTACAATGATAAGCTTTATGATATCTAGGGGCATAACTACAAACCATGCGGGGCCCAAGTGAAAATTGAATGGGGCACGCTCTCCAGGTTCCATCCACCACTTAATACTGACATATCTTGTTCTGTCCTTCATAGTACAGCCTCTCTCACCAGTACTGGAAACTTTCCACTACTGTACTGCTGCCTGTATTGCCTTCCTCATGGTATTGCCTTTCTTTCCAATACTGACACCTCCATTCCCAGTACTTCTTCTTTCCCAGTAATACTGTAATTTCCAGAGTTTGCCCTGTGGAGAGTAGTGCTGTACCCTCTGGGCCTTGCAGGGCTTTCTACCTGTATTTGGCTTCCCTTTGTCACTGTAGACTTGTTTATCAGCTCGGGTGTGCATGGGGCATTAAAGCACTGGAATCATGTGACCGTCTCTTTCAATATTCCGTCTGGTACCCCATCCCCATCTCCCCAGTAACGGTTCTAGACTTTTTACTGTCTGAGGCAAACTTGTGAGGATGCGCCCTCCCCCCCCCCCCCCCCCCCTCTCCCGATTTGGAATGATCGCTCAGCACACAGCAATTTGCACCACGCATTATAGCTGCAGTGCGACACCTCCCCCCCCAAAAACACCGGCAGTATAGGTAGGTAGCCAGGTATAGGTGCCCCCAGTATAGGAAGCCAGGTATAGGTGCCCCCGGTATAGGTTAGCCAGGTATAGTTGCCCTCAGTATAGGCCAGCCAGGTAAGCCAGTATAGTTGCCCCTGTATAGTTTAGCCAGCTATGTACCCCCAGTATAGGCAACCAGTATAGTTGGTCCCAGTTTAGGCAGCCAGTATAATTGCCTTCAGTATAGGTAGTCAGTATAGTTGTCCCCAGCCAGTATAGTTGCCTCTAGTATAGGTAGCCAGTATAGTTGGGTCCAGTAAAGGTAGCCAGTATAGTTGCACCCAGTATAGGTAGGTAGCCAGCCTGCTTCCCCCCCCCCCTCCATCCCCGTGGTCGCCACTCGTTACCTTGTTACTAAGTGTGTGTTCTCCTCTATGAGCCCCCAGTCCTCCCCTTGCTAATAGAACTCATATCAGCGCAACCCGCAGTGCTGCTGTGATGAAGAAACAGGAGAGTGCCGCTACGGGAGCCACTCTCCTGTTTGCTTATCGCAGTGGCACTGTGGCTCGCACTGATCTGAGGTCTATTAGTGATGGCAGGACAAGGCACTCTCATAGAGAAGGTGGCCACTGTTTCAGTCACAAGGTAACAAGGAGCAGCGGGAGGGAGACGGGCGGTATGCTGCTCTTCCACCTGATACACGCCATTCACCTGGCATCATGGACGGACCGCCCCTGGATGCTCACAATGCATCCAATACTGTATACTGTAGAATGGGCCTTTTATTTTCAAGTGATTTGGAGGGGAAATGGGGATTTGGACTAAGAAAAGTCAGTGGTTAAAATACTGCATAATAATCCAATAGCAAAATTCAGGATTAATGATCAAACACATATCTGTCACCAGAGGATTAAGGGAGGGTTGCCCCGTGTCCCCTCTTTTATTGTAATCATAACTGAGCATTTAGCAGAATTAATAAGAACAAATAATTGCATAGAAGCTGTAAATTAATCATTTTATAGATAAAATCTTCATATGTGCGGATGATCTGACTTTTTACTTAAGAAATCCACAGGAATTACTTAATGAAATCTTTAATGTAATAAAATGTTACGGTAGTTTCTCAGGTCTTAAAGTTAATTAGTCATTGTTCCCGCTGGAACCAGAGGTGGTCCCTTTGACACACCAGTCTAGCCAGCGTAAAACTGCAGGGAAATTGAAATACTTTGGAACTAACAGTGTAAAGAAACAGTAAACACTATGTAACCAGTAGCTTAAAGGGGCGCTATGGCGAAAAATTTTAAAATTTAAAATATGTGCAAACATAGACAAATAAGACCTACTTTTGTCCAGAGTAAAATGACAAAAACAGGAAGTTGGGGAGCGTTTAAAGCATTTTTTACTCACTGTAACCCTGTAACCCATTATTGGGGAGCCATTCCCCTTACACTGTAATTGTGGAAACATTTTTTTTTTCCAGAGTAAAATGAGCCATACATTTCTTTTCTCCTATGTTGCTGTCACTTACAGTAGGTAGTACAAATCTGACAAAAGTGACTGGGTTTGGACTAGTCCATCTCTTCATAGGGGATTCTCAGCCAGGCTTTTATTATTTATAAAGATATTCCCTAAAAATGATTTCAACAATGATGCTGGCCAGCTTCCCTGCTCGCTACAGTTTTTTGTAGCGAGCAGGGAAGTGCTTTTGAAAATAAATCCCTGAGAATCTGAGATGGACTAGTCCAAAAGCTCTGGCAGGGAGAAGGCGCCCCCCAAAAAATAGGTTGTGGTGGATGAACGGTATATCTATATTAGGTGACTAAAAATAGCAAAAAATATAAATAATAAAAATTGCTTACCTCAAAGGAAGGAGCAAAGCCAATTTCAAACAAAAAGTTTTATTATTCATCAGACATTATCAATGATGATGCGTTTTGCGGAACACAGTCCGCTTCCTCATATCAAATAAAAAGCAGTGTTTTTATATTGTAGACAGTAAGTTTAGAGTGCCCTTTTTTAGGCGCTCCAAACTTATACAGACACTGCTTTGTATTTGATCTGAAGAAGCGGACTGTTCTGTGAAACGCGTTATTGATAGTGTCTGATGAATAATAAAACTTTTTGTTTGAAATTGGCTTTGCCCCTTCCTTTGAGGTAAGCCATTTTTATTCATATTTTTTTGCTTTCTTTAGTCACATAATATAGATATACCGTTCATCCACCACCTAGCTTTTGGGGTGCCTTCTCCCTCCCAGCTGTTATGGCACAGCCCCCCAGCTGCTTTGGGGAGTTAGTCTAGAGTTCAATTTCTGAACTATTGCTTTTTTCTGGAGCGCGACCCACATATTTGATGACCAAAGAACCCAGGGCAGGATTTAGGGCAAGGCCACTTAGGCCATGGCCTAGGGCACCATAGGAGCAAGGGCACCAAAGCAGCAGGCTAAACTGGTGCACGCTTGCAAGTGCTGCAATGCAGGGAGATCAAGTGAACGCCTGACCGCAGTACTCTGCTGCCAGCGGCCTGTGCAGCAGCCACCTTGCTCTCTCTGCACGTTTGCATTGTGGCTGACGGCGGCTATGGACTTGGGCAGCATTGGAGATGGAAAGGAAGAAGAAGCTTCTGCACTGGAAACGAACGGAGAAATGAGTGACACTGAAGGCTGCTGCGGTGTGAAGGCAAGCTGGCTATCTATACTGAAGGGGGGTGGGAAAAGGAGGGATTAAGAGTCATCTGGCTACCTACATCGGAGGGAAGAAGGGAGGGGTCGCTACTAGAGATGTCGCGAACCTCCGATTTTCGGTTCACGAACCCTGTTCGCGAACCTCCGCTGAAGGTGCGGTTTGCGAAAAAGTTTGCGAACCGCAATAGACTTCAATGGGTAGGCGAACTTGGAAAACTAGAAACACTTATGCTGGCCAGAAATGTGATGGAAAACATGTTTCAAGGGGTCTAACACCTGGACCCCCAGGTGGCGGAGTGGGATACATGCCAAAAGTCCCGGGGAAAAATCTGGATTTGACGCAAAGCAGCGTTTTAAGGGCAGAAATCACATTGAATGCTAAATAGCAGGCCTAAAGTGCTTTCAAACACCTTGCATGTGTATACATCAATCAGGGAGTGTAAAGAGAGTACTGTTTCACACTGACTCACCAAACTCACTGTGTAATGCACTGCAAACAGCTGTTTGTGTTGTGACGGCCGTGGTGGACTACTGCGCAGTGCACACCATGGTGAGATCGGTCTTCCTCACTCAGTGATGTCTGGTTAGGTAATGTCTGTCTGCCTTATCAACTTTCGATGGTTCTTTCTCTACCATTGTTAAAGCTTACATCTATTTTTTTTACATTACATTTTCTACTTGCTGTTCAGTACCTGCAACGAGAATCTATTATGGAGGGCAAGTCTGCCATTGTGACCAAGGGTAATAGCAGGGGAACCCTTCCTGGTGTGATTCCGGTCTGGAGTTGTAGCCTAAAAAACGGTCGGCTACCACCACACATCCAGGCAAGGAGGGCAGCAGGCATGCCCGCCCTGAGGTAGTGACTAAAAATAACAATACGGGACTTGGGAGGCCCTGATGTTTTTGAAACAAATTGACTTTAAATCCTTTAACGAGAATCCGTTATGGAGGGCAAGTCTGCCATTGTCACCACGGGTAATGGCCGGGGAATCAAGGTTCGATTCCGGTCCGAAGTGGGAGCCTGCTGAGACCCATGCTGTACCTGCCCTGACCGTGCTTTGCAGACCAGGCATCTGTGGTCAGATGGACCCTTGACCCAGCGGAAGACAAACCAAGTCGAAAGCATTTGCCAAGAATGTTTTATGGTGGGCAAGTCTGCCATTTTTTCAAGTGTGTGAAACTGTAGATGGTACAATTTTCTCAGTACCATGGTGACTGACCACGGGTAATGGCAGGGGAATCCGGTTTCTATTCCGTTCTGGAGTTGGAGCTAAGAAACTGCTAACACCACACATCCAGGCAAGTAAGGCAGCAGGCATGGCATGCCCGCCCCGAGGGAGTGACCAAAAATAACAATACGGGACTCGGGAGGACCTGCTGTTTTTGAAATGAATTCACTTTAAAACCTTTAACGAGAATCTGTTATGGCGGACAAAGATGACACCACTTGCCTTTCACAAGAATCCGTTATGGAGGGAAAGTCTGCCATCCATTCAAGTGCAAGGTATGCACTGACTGCCAGGTATAATACAATGTGCAGTCACAGATGCTGTGAAAGGTATGCAGTGACTGCAAACAGCCGTTTGTGTAGTGACGACCGTGCTGGACTGGTGCGCACCATGACGAGAGTGCAGGTGATGGTGGCTTTACAGCCCATATGGTCGCCCGGCTGATGTAGCTGAATGACAGAACAGTGACTGTCCAGCTCAAATTTTGTCTGACCACAATGAAACAACGACCTTATTATCTTTGGTGTGCCACCCCCACCCGAGACACTCATATAGCCGGCGGTCATTGCTTCATTGTGATACGCAAGCCGCGACAAGGTAATGATCATGGAGGAGGATGGGCACATGTACATGCCTTTTTTTTTTTTTTTTTTTTTTGCAGCTGCCCGCAGTGCAGCCAGAAAAATTAGGCAGGCATGTACACGCACCAGAAAAATTAGTATAGCGGCCGCTGCTAGCAGTGGCCTTAAAAATTCAGGAATCCGCCTAGAGTCCTCGACCCTGTTGGTGGTGGCGGAGAAGGCAGTCAAGCGGCCTGCAGGCAGAGATGCTATGTGTGGGGACTGACTTAGTCTTCGGTCGGGCAGTAGCCCTCCGGGATCCATGCCTCATTCATTTTGATAAAGGTGAGGTACTGAACACTGTTGTGACTTAAGCGACTTCTCTTCTCAGTGACAATGCCTCCAGCTGCACTGAAGGTCCTTTCTGACAGGACGCTTGCGGCAGGCCAAGAGAGAAGTTGGATGGCAAATTGGGACAGCTCTGGCCACAGGTCAAGCCTGCGCACTCAGTAGACCAAGGGTTCATCGTCGCTGCTCGCAGTGTCTACATCCACAGTTAAGGCCAGATAGTCGGCTACCTGCCGTTCCAGGCGTTGGTGGAGGGTGGATCCGGAAGAGATTTGGCGAGGCGTTGGACTAAAGAATGTCCGCATGTCTGACATCACCCCGAGATCGCTGGAGTGTCCTGTCCTTGCCTGCGTGGACATGGGAGGAGGAGGATTGCTGCCAGTGGTACCTTTATTGCGTTGTACTGTCACATCACCCTTAAAAGTATTGTACAGCATCATTGCCAGCTTGTTCTGCAAGTGCTGCATCCTTTCTGCCTTCTGTTGAGTTGGTAACAGGTCGGCCACTTTGTGCCTGTACCGAGGGTCTAGTAGTGTGGCCACCCAGTACAGGTCATTCCCCTTAAATTTTTTGATACGGGGGTCCCTCAACAGGCTGGACAACATGAAAGAGGCCATCTGCACAAAGTTGGATCCAGACGTACTCTCCATCTCCTCTTGCTCTTCCTGAGTGATGTCACGCAAGTCCTCTTTCTCCCCCCCCCCCCAGCCACGAACAATACCATGCAATATATGCAGTGAGGGGAGTTAACTCAACACAAAGGTAGTTATATGCCGTGAGGTGAGTTCACTCAACACAAAGGTAGTTATATGCAGTGAGGTGAGTTCACTCAATACAACAGCTAGTTATATGCAGTGAGGTGGGTTCACTGAACACAAAAGGTAGTTATATGCACTGAGGTGGGTTCACTCAACACAAATGTAGTTATATGCAGTGAGGTGAGTTCACTCAACACAAAGGTAGCTATATGCAGTGATGAGGTGGGTTAACTAAACACAACAGGTAACAGGTAGGTATATGCAGTACTGTGTAGTACAATGTGCAGCTCCCTGTCACACACACAGGTAGTCACTGAATGTGCTACTGGGCTGCTGGCGGTGACACACACTGTATGAATTAGCAATGCTGTCTATGCAACAACACAAGTGTCAGTTTGACACACAGAAAAAAAAATCACAACTAAAGGATTAGCTCTGAAAAGAGCTGTTGAATGAGGGGTGCTATTTAAGCAATAAGATTCAGCCAGGAGCAAGTTAACAAGCCAAAAGCCTGACTAATCTGTCCCTAGGAGAACAAGTCTGCAGCAGCTCGCCCTATTCTGACTAGCAGCTGGTACACGAGTGAGTGTAATGGACGGCGGAGCCTGCCTTATATTAGGGGGGGTGGGGCTCCAGGGCTGAGTGTAGCCGGATTGGCTACAATGTGCCTGCTGACTGTGATGTAGAGGGTCAAAGTTGACCCTCATAGAGCATTATGGGGCGAATCGAACTTCCGGGAAAGTTCGCCTTCGCAGGTGAACGCGAACCACCTGAAGTTCGCCCGGAACCGTTCGCCGGTGAACCGTTCGGGACCTCTCTACTCGCTACCTATACCAAAGGGGGGGGCACTGGTGACAGTGGCCTTGGGCCGTAAAGATTGCAAATCCGGCCCTGAAAGAACCCGAGTGAGGACAGGATTTCCTCACCTGCCTTAATACTGTGGTTGCTAGTCGTGCAACCTACACTTGTGAGTATTCTTTTGCTCTTTAAGACTACGTGTTCAGCACTTGACATACTACACCATAAGGGGCTCCTGGTGTTTCTGTGTTTTTTCCTGTCTCCCTAGGAAGTCTGTTAAATCCCCTGGTATAACACACACCCTCTAGTCCAAAACCTGTCACTTCTTTCAGATTTCTACTACTTACTGTAAGTGACAGCAACATAGGAAAAAAGTAATTTATGGCTCATTTTACTCAGGAAAAAACACTTCTTATGTGTATGTGTTTGCACATATTTTAAAAAATAATTTTTTTTTGCTATAGTGCCACTTTAATGCAAGTAGGAGCAGTAGAGTATTGTACCATGTTAGCCATCAGTAAAGGCAAGACATTTTTTGTATCAGGATGATATCATTTATTGGCTAACTTAGAAGAAAAGCAGTAAGCTTTCGGCAATGAAGCCTGCATCAGACTGATTCCTGAATACTGCTGCAAGTATTAATGCAAGTGTGGGCTGATGCCTGAGGTAAAGGGTGGAGCTGCCAATTGTATATAATAGAAAAGGTCAATGTTGTTAGTATTGCCCCAGTTTGTGTTCCATAGAAATATTTTTTTTAAATTGGCATTGTCACCATAAAAATCAAATTTCAACAGCAACTGGTCTGAGTGTATTAACCTTCCTGGCGGTAAGCCCGAACTGAGTTCGGGCTATGCCGCCGGAAGGCACCGCTCAGGCCCCGCTGGGCCGATTTGCATAATTTTTTTTTTGCTGCACGCAGCTAGCACTTTGCTAGCTGCGTGCAGTGCCCGATCGCCGCCGCTACCCGCCGATCCGCCGCAATTCCTCTCGCCGCGGCCGCCCCCCCCCCCCCAGACCCCGTGCGCTGCCTGGCCAATCAGTGCCAGGCAGCGCTATGGGGCAGATCGGAGTCCCCTCTGACGTCACGACGTCGATGACGTCGGTGACGTCATCCCGCCCGTCGCCATGGCGACGGGGGAAGCCCTCCAGGAGATCCCGTTCTTTGAACGGGATCTCCGGATCTCCGATCGCCGGCGGCGATCGGAGGGGCTGGGGGGATGCCGCTGAGCAGCGGCTATCATGTAGCGAGACTTTGTCTCGCTACATGAAAAAAAAAAAAAAAAATTTAAAAAAAAAGATTTGCTGCCCCCTGGCGATTTTTTTGCAAACCGCCAGGAGGGTTAAGTGATGAAGATGCTAATCCTGCATTCAAAACTTTTTCTGCTGTTATGGTTTGGAGTTGTCACATACCTTAGGAGCACTGGCCCTTTAATAGCCATTGCCATTCAGTTGCATGTTGGGGGTTCTGTTTATCTATAATATATTCCTTCTTTAACCTTTATTTCCCTGCCTAGCTGAAACATGATCCTCTGCTCACTTGTGTTTACAAGCAAGGCTGAGGTGACTCAGCGATTGGAGAAGAAAAGAAAAAAAGTTAAAGGAAGAAATTACATCAGGATTTAGCCTCAAACTGTGGGCAAAGACATGGTTCCCACCAGGAACAGAATTCTCTTCATTTACTGTATAAGATTCACTAAAATAAAAATGTGGACAGTACAATACATGTGTTATGTAAGTAAATCAAGTATTTATCTACTTATATACTGTATGTGATTTCCCGCCCCCCACACACACACACACCCTGGGATAGTATGGCTAATCCTACTGGTTTAACCTCCTTAGCGGTATGAACGAGCTCAGCTCGTCCATTACTGCCGGAGGGCGCCGCTCAGGGCCCACTGGGCCGATTTTCATAATTTTTTTTTAATACACGCAGCTAGCACTTTGCTAGTTGCGCGTGTACCTCGATCGTGTTAGAGGGCCCCCCCGCCCAGACCCCGTGCGCAGCCTGGCCAATCAGTGCCAGGCAGCGCTGCGGGGTGGATCGGAACTCGATGACATTATGATCGTCGCCATGGAGACGGGAAGCCCTAAAGGAAATCCCGTTCAGAACGGGATTTCCTTATGGGCATAGGCGCGGCGGCGATCGGAGGGACTGGGAGGACGCCGCAGGGAGGGGGGAATCATGTAGCTAGCGCTAGGCTAGCTACATGATAGAAAAAAAAATCCAAAAAATAGTGCTGCGCATCCACCCTGGCGCATTCAATAGAACGCCAGGGTGGTTAAAGAAAACCTACAGTAAAAGTAATGTGCCCAGTTTTACTTACCTAGGGCTTCTTCCATCTTCCTGTAGTCCTTCTGGACTCTCAATGTTGTTCCACTCTGCTCCACTGAGAAACCAACGCCATCTGCATTCTGTGTCAAACAGAAAATAAAAAAATTATCTCCTAGGAGAAAACTTAGAAGATACAGTGAATTGAATAAGGGCCTATGTTTCCTGGAGCTATACAGTCCATCAATGACATATCAATCGTGACTCTGGTTCTGGAGAGCCAAAAAGCAGAGCAAATACACCACAACACAGGCCACCCCAGAAATTATAAATATCAATATAAAGAAAAATCTTCCATGCTTGGGCTAAAAACATACATTCATAACCATCTCATAAGTAGAGAATAATACAATTTTATTGGGGGAAACCTATTCCAAAAATTCATTGAAAATCACAGCGCCTCAGCAGCTATCAAATTTTTAGACTCCATGATGCAGTTGGTTGATGGACGACTGAGACAGATTTGTTTATTAGACCAACAGATGTCATTGCAGTGTGGGAGTACCAGAGTTTCCATCCATTGTGTACAAAGCATGCAATACCATAGAGCCAGTATTTGAGGGCACAGCTGGTAATAACAAAAGAAAAAAAGATACAGGTGTAACCTATTGCAACGCACACATACACACACCAAGGGTTTAATATGCATTTACTTTTTGAGGAAAGTGCTGCTGTAAAGGGGGCCTGAAGGTGCCGCCAGGGGGAGCCCATGAGCAGGAAACAGGAGAGAGAAGCTGGGCATGTGCAGGGCGGAAGTAACAGTTGGGTTTTGGCAGTTGAGGGGTAGGGAGTAGGAGGAGCTTTGGAAGGTGTTGTGACTGAGTTGATGATGCAGCAAGAAATACTGTATGTTTTTGAGTCACGGGACAATACTCTACTGCAGCAAGAAATTAGTGATTTGTGGGGAAATAGAGCAGAGACACAAGAAGAGACCAGCCATTGGTGAGATTGACAGAGCAAAGTAGAGGCACAGATAAGAGAGCACTACTGAGTCTGAAAACTAAACCAAGTAAAAGAAAGAGAGCTGCAGACTTAACAGGAGAGGAGAGAGACCACTCACAACTACAGGAAGAGCAGCAATACTGGAGAGATAAGCCAGAAGAGAAACCGTAAGCAATAAGAAATAAAGACCAGGAAATTAAAAATGACCTGTAACAGAGAGAGATAACAGAAAACAGCAGAGTCACGACAGTGACACAGACAGCAGGACAGCAATGCATGCAAGAGTGAGACAGAGAAACAAGTGACAAGATTAAAGAAAAGAGTGAAGACTGCAGTGCAGTGTCTGAAGAGACAGCTGGCAGACAAAATACAGAGGAGATGGCAGTAAGGAATCTTAAAGCTAATGGGATTTGGGAACCGTTTTTTTTTTTTTTTAAAGTCAGATACTCACCTAAGGAGAGGGAGGCTCTGGGTCCCATAGAGCATTCCCTTTCCTCTCCTGGTGCCCGCCGTTGTCCTGGTTCCACTGCAGCGGTATTCGACCGTTTTGGCCAAATACCGCTGTCTCCTGGCCGAAGGGAGGCTTCGGAAATGCTTCGGGAGGTAGAGCTCTACACTGAGCATGCACGAGCGCCCTCTATGACACACTCGCGTGTGCGCCGCCTGTCTTTGGGAGGACTCGGTTTCCGAAGTCCCCGCGGTTGCGGATGCGAACGGGGGAGACAGCGCAGCACAGAGGGCACCGGGAGGGGAGAGGGAAGGCTCATTAGGGCCGAGCCTTCCCTCTCCTTAGGTGAGTATCTGTTTTTTTTTTTTTTTTTTTTTTATAAAATATGGGGTTACATTAGCTTTAAAAAACAGCGGTGAAGAGGTGGCAGACAGCAGAGTGCTGTGTGAGGAAAATTCTTGCAAGTTAATGCTAATAAACAGTATACATACATGTTTCTTGAACTAGGCCTGATCCTAGCAGGCTGAAGATATATAATAGGCCTACTCATAGTCCTTCTGCTAAAAAGATGTTTATGAATGCGTTTTGTCACTTACATTTTTATCTTTATGATTCAATACAAATATTTCTTAAATAGAACTTGATTGGTGTTCTGGGGGATTTCTTTACAGTTAAAGCGTTCTGGAGGTGTTACACAGGCACTCACTGTATGTAACACAGGATGATTGTCAGGGAATACAAATCAAAATGCTTCTCACAGTCAGAATAGAGGGAATGGAAAAGTGATAGGAGGGAACATTGCAGCAAGCCTGCGTCTTTTTGTCTGAAAATTTGACTAAAGCCAAAAGTCGCATTTTTCATGCCTTGTTCACATTGCGTTTGGCTAGCGTGTCCATTTGCGGTGGGCTTATTTTGAAGCGTTTTTTTCTTTCCAATTCCCGGTGCTTGGGTGGGCGATTCTTTTTCGTGGTTAGCGGTTTCCAACGCATTTTTCCCGAGCGTTTTGGTAATTCTCTCCTTGACGCAAGTCAGGAAGTGAACTCTTTGATCCGGAAAATAATAAATACAATAAGTTTTGTGAGCGTTTTGCGCTTTTCCTATACCTTCTATTGAGGCGGAATCGCCTCAAAAATGGCTCAAGCACCGCTTATCTAAACTGATCGGAAACAAACCGCTTAGATATGAGCTATCTCCCAGAGAATCATTTGTGTAAGTGCTTTCAGGGCTTTCAGGGTGATTTTGAAAAATCGCCCGCGCTTAAATAACAAAAACGCCTGCAGTGTGAACAAGCCCTTCAAGGAGTGATTAAGGCAACCAGAGGAACAGACACTGCACAGAGGTATGTGGATCCAGGCAGTGCCGTCCTCATAGGGGTGCGACCCGAGTGCCCCGCTCCGAATGTCAGTGAGAGAGGGGTGCCAGATTGCTCACATCACCTCTGCAGCTTGGCTCCAGCCACTTCCTGGTGCCGTCATTTGTTGCAATGGTGCCGAAATCTTTCTTTCAGATATTGCAGCCAATATAGCTCCTCCTCTTGCCTCCGGTACCCTCCCCCTGCTTCCGGAGCCTTACGGGTGATGCATGTGGCTGCTCCTCCCCTCGTCGTCCTTCCTTGTACTGTCAGAGTTGCTTAATTCATCCCTGTCACAGTTCTGGAGCAAAAAATCAAGAGGGGGAATCCAGTGGACTGAAAGCACTGGAGCATGAGACCTTGCCGAGCACATATACACGCTAACGAGGGGGGAGAGAATGGACAGCCAGCAGAGACAGCCACAGCCAGCATGTATTGCAGGGTCAGAGAGGGCAGAGCCAGCCCAGCAGTGTCTTTCAGAGCAGCAGAGCAGACCAAGAGACAACCAGTCCAGGCCAACAGAGGAGGTAATATACCCTGTCTCAGTCTCGGTTTCCCATAAGCATTCTCTTTTTCTTTTAACACCCTCTGTCTCTGTCCATCTCTTTTACACTTTAGTCTCTCTTGCCTCCTCTCTGCCTGTCCTGTCGCACTAACCTCCTGGAAGTTCCACCACCAGGCTCCTCTGTCATATTCGCCAGTCTGTCCTGTCACTCACCCAATCCCCAGCCTGTCCTGTTGCTCAGACCAATCCCCAGCTTGTTCAGCCTGGCAGACTGTCCTGTCATTCAGCCCAGCCCACCAGACTGTCCTGTCATTCAGCCCAGCCCACCAGACTGTCCTGTCACTCAGACCAGCCCGCCACACTGTCCTGTCACTCAGACCAGCCTGCTAGACTGTCCTGTCACTCAGACCAGCCCGCCACACTGTCCTTTCACTCAGTCCAGCCTGCCAGACTGTCCTGACACTCAGCCCAGCCTGCCAGACCATCCTGACACTTAACCCAGCCTTCCAGACCATCCTATTGCTCAGCCTAGCTTGCCAGACTGTCCTGTCGCTCATTCCAGCCTGCCAGACTGTCCTGTCGGTAGTGTTGGGCGAACAGTGTTCGCCACTGTTCGGGTTCTGCAGAACATCACCCTGTTCGGGTGATGTTCGAGTTCGGCCGAACACCTGACGGTGCTCGGCCAAACCGTTCGGCCATATGGCCGAACTAAGAGCGCATGGCCGAACGTTCCCCGAACGTTCGGCTAGCGCTGTGATTGGCCGAACGGGTCACGTGGTTCGGACCCGAACGCGCTCTGATTGGCCGAACTGTCACGTGGTTCGGGTAAATAAATACCCGAACCACGTCATATCTCCGCCATTTGTCTGTGGGTTTAGCTTTGGGTAGGCAGGCAGGGTAGTTCGCGCTCCAGCCACGCTAGCCAGGGTCCCCCCCAGTCATTGTGTGTCACTGCTGGGAACAGTAGTACACCGCTCGTTCAGCCACACTATATAGCATTCTGTGTACTGTTCTGTGTCTGCTGGGAACAGTGGTACACCGCTCGTTCAGCCACACTATATAGCATTCTGTGTACTGTTCTGTGTCTGCTGGGAACAGTGGTACACCGCTCGTTCAGCCACACTATATAGCATTCTGTGTACTGTTCTGTGTCTGCTGGGAACAGTAGTACACCGCTCGTTCAGCCACACTATATAGCATTCTGTGTACTGTTCTGTGTCTGCTGGGAACAGTAGT
The DNA here is from genome assembly GCF_040937935.1 of Hyperolius riggenbachi. Taxonomy (NCBI): domain Eukaryota; kingdom Metazoa; phylum Chordata; class Amphibia; order Anura; family Hyperoliidae; genus Hyperolius; species Hyperolius riggenbachi. The sequence goes on from NC_090656.1 coordinate 50,176,701, forward strand.
ACACCGCTCGTTCAGCCACACTATATAGCATTCTGTGTACTGTTCTGTGTCTGCTGGGAACAGTAGTACACCGCTCGTTCAGCCACACTATATAGCATTCTGTGTACTGTTCTGTGTCTGCTGGGAATAGTGGTACACCGCTCGTTCAGCCACACTATATAGCATTCTGTGTACTGTTCTGTGTCTGCTGGGAACAGTAGTACACCGCTCGTTCAGCCACACTATATAGCATTCTGTGTACTGTTCTGTGTCTGCTGGGAACAGTAGTACACCGCTCGTTCAGCCACACTATATAGCATTCTGTGTACTGTTCTGTGTCTGCTGGGAACAGTAGTACACCGCTCGTTCAGCCACACTATATAGCATTCTCTGTACTGTTCTGTGTCTGCTGGGAACAGTAGTACACCGCTCGTTCAGCCACACTATATAGCATTCTGTGTACTGTTCTGTGTCTGCTGGGAATAGTGGTACACCGCTCGTTCAGCCACACTATATAGCATTCTGTGTACTGTTCTGTGTCTGCTGGGAACAGTAGTACACCGCTCGTTCAGCCACACTATATAGCATTCTGTGTACTGTTCTGTGTCTGCTGGGAACAGTAGTACACCGCTCGTTCAGCCACACTATATAGCATTCTGTGTACTGTTCTGTGTCTGCTGGGAATAGTGGTACACCGCTCGTTCAGCCACACTATATAGCATTCTGTGTACTGTTCTGTGTCTGCTGGGAACAGTGGTACACCGCTCGTTCAGCCACACTATATAGCATTCTGTGTACTGTTCTGTGTCTGCTGGGAACAGTGGTACACCGCTCGTTCAGCCACACTATATAGCATTCTGTGTACTGTTCTGTGTCTGCTGGGAACAGTAGTACACCGCTCGTTCAGCCACACTATATAGCATTCTGTGTACTGTTCTGTGTCTGCTGGGAACAGTAGTACACCGCTCGTTCAGCCACACTATATAGCATTCTGTGTACTGTTCTGTGTCTGCTGGGAACAGTAGTACACCGCTCGTTCAGCCACACTATATAGCATTCTGTGTACTGTTCTGTGTCTGCTGGGAATAGTGGTACACCGCTCGTTCAGCCACACTATATAGCATTCTGTGTACTGTTCTGTGTCTGCTGGGAATAGTGGTACACCGCTCGTTCGCCACTGTATAGCATTGTGCTCTGTGTCGCTGCTGGGAATAGTGGTACACCGCTCACCCGTCACTGTATAGCATTGTGCTCTGTGTCGCTGCTGGGAATAGTGGTACACCGCTCACCCGTCACTGTATAGCATTGTGCTCTGTGTCGCTGCTGGGAATAGTGGTACTGTATAGCATTTCTGTACTGCCACTGTACTGCTGCCAGTCAGCGTGTACTGTAAGGATAAGTGAAATGAGGAAGAAATCCGGTGAAAGAGGGAGGGGCAAGGGAAGAGGTGTTTCCCCTGACGGTTCACGTACAGGCCACAGGGGAGCACCCAAGAAAACCCACTCAATACCGCCCATGTTGTCCAGGACAACAACCCTCACAAATCCAAAAGAACAGGACCAGATAATTACTTGGATGACCTCTCAAGCGTCCAGCAGTGGGTTAAGCAGCACCAGCACATCACGCACGAGGTCCGAGTCCTCAGCCAGTTACAAGGAGCCAGTGGGCACAAAGCTGACACAACCGGCAGCGACACCACGCACACAACTGCCAGATAACCAGTCCGATGAATTACCTCAGGACACAATGGGGTATTCGCAGGAGCTATTCCCAGCCCAACAAACTTCCACCTTTCAAAGGTCAATGGAGGAACAGCCAGAAATGTTGTGCCTGGATTCACAACCGTTAACTGTGGGAAATGCACCGCGCACTGAAATACAAGGCGAGTCCGAAGAGGACTCGGAAACCCAAATCCCAGAGCAATTTGGGCAGGAGGGGTTGCAATTGCAGGAGGTCGGCCGACAAGATCTGGAAGACGACGTTGGAGTGTGCTGCGCAGAGGTTGTTGTGGGGAGCTCTACTCCACGGCGGTGGCCCACAATGACATATGACGAGTTTGAGGAGATGGAAGAGGAGGGTATGGACAATGTGGACAGAGACCCAGATTTTGTTTGTGAACGAGAACATCGCCGTCGTAGCAGCAGCACAGATGAGTCTGTTGAAGAACACACTGCTGCACGAGTTCGCCTTGTGCCACAAGGTAGGCGGCGCGCAATTTCAGGCACCACAAGCGTGGAAGTTCAAGTGAGAGGCAAAAGAGGAGCAAACAGAAATCGCCAGCAAGGAGGCAGGTGCTCCAAAGTCTGGGCTTTCTTTGAAGACTGCACTGAGGATGTTACCATGGCGATTTGCAAGGTGTGCAAGACCCGCCTGAGCAGGGGGAAAAATATTAACAACCTCTCCACCACCAGCATGAGCCGTCACATGCTATCCAAACATCCCACTCTTTGGGCAAACGCGTCAGGACAGGGTACCAGAAACAACACTGCCTCCCTTGGGTTCACCAGACTCACCACCAGACCCGCCTCAGCAGCAGCAGTAGCCCAGCCATTGCGTGGTTCACAACATTCACAAACATCAGACGACGCTGACACTGTCACTTTCCGGAGTAGTGCTCTTGAGGTCTCCCAGTGTTCATCAAACACAACAACCAACAGCCCTTCCGTGTGCAGCGCTACGGTTCAGTTGTCTGTGTCGGAGATGTTTGAGCGCAAGAGGAAATTGCCAGCAAATGACCCCCGGGCCGTGGCAGTAACAGCCAGCATAGCCAAGCTTCTGGCCTGCGAAATGCTGCCATATCGATTGGTGGAGACAAACAGCTTCAAGGGCATGATGTCAGTGGCCATCCCACGTTACGTGGTTCCCAGCCGCTACCACTTTGCACGCTCTGCAGTGCCTGAGTTGCATGAGCACGTGGTCAGCAAAATAACCCGAAGCTTGAAGAATGCCGTTGCCTGCAAGGTTCACCTCACCACTGACACCTGGACGAGTGCGTTCGGCCAGGGTCGATACATCTCCCTTACCGCGCACTGGGTGAACCTTGTGGAGCCTGGCAGCGATTCCTCACCTGCTACGGCACGGGTGTTGCCCACGCCACAAACAGCTGCACCGCCGTCCCTCCCACTGGATAACAGCAGCACCTACCTCTCTGACTCCTTCTCCTCCAACGCATCTCAAAGCTGTACCTCATCCGGAAACGCTAACCCAGCAGCAGTAGGATCGTGGAAGCAGTGCAGCACAGCTGTTGGCATGCGTCAGCAAGCGTTGCTGAAGCTAATCTGCCTTGGGGATAAGCAGCACACAGGGGAGGAAATTTGGAGGGGAATAAAGGAACAGACGGATTTGTGGCTGGCACCGCTGGACCTGAAACCGGGCATGGTTGTGTGTGATAATGGGAGTAATCTCATTCGCGCTTTAAGGTTGGCTAAGCTGACACACATCCCTTGCCTGGCGCACGTGATGAACCTAGTAGTTCAGCGGTTCCTGAGGACATACCCAGGCGTGCCCGATCTGCTGTTGAAGGTGCGTCGAGTGTCCAAACATTGTAGAAATTCCAGTACTGCTTCGGGGGCACTCGCCAAGATGCAGGAGCGCTTCAATCTCCCCCACCATCGCTTGCTGTGTGATGTCCCTACGCGCTGGAATTCTACGCTGCACATGCTAGCCCGCTTTTGCGAGCAGAAGAGTGCAGTGGTCCAGTACATGACGGCGCAGTACCGAGGCGCATCCGGCCAGCTGCCAAGCTTCTGTGGATCCGATTGGGCCAACATGTTGGACCTCTGCCAAGTCCTCCAAAATTTTGAGCAATCCACGTTGCTTGTGAGCAGTGACAACTCTTCAGTCAGCATTACCATACCACTGCTGTGTTTACTGAAGAGGTCGATGTTAAAAATCAAGGAAACAGCTGTCATGATGCAACTGGGGGAATCTGAAGGAGAAAACGATCAGCGTGATGGTACCAACATCAGGCCATCCGCCTCAGGGAACGCTGGCCCCAGCAGCTATGACGAAGAAGAGGAGGAGGAACAGCTGGAGTTGGAGCAGGAATTTCATGCCACCACTGACGAGGGCCAGAGCGGTGCACGTTGGACTTCCACAATTCAACGCGAATGGTCAGCAGAAGCAGACCAGGAGGAAGGTGACGACTATGATGCATCACAACAACTATCACAACGCTCACAAGAGGATGATGAGGATTCTGGTAGGACTCTGGCACACATGGCTCAATTCATGCTAGACTGCATTGAACGTGACCCACGCATTGTGCGCATTCTGGACAACACCAATTACTGGGTTTATACCCTTCTGGATCCACGGTACAAACACAATGTTCCAAAACTGCTTGAAGAAAGAGTCAGACAGGTCAAAATGGAAGAATACCAGCAGGCCCTTGTGGAGACTTTAGAGAGGAGATTGACATCCTCCCCCTCCTCTAGCCAGTTGTACGCAGACAGACTGACTTCCGCAAACCCAGGACGACCAGGAGGGCAGCAAACAACGCAAGCCGCAGCTAGTACCCAAAAGGGAATGGTATCGGCAGTGTCCTTGGAGTGGGAAAATTTTCTGACACCCATGCAGCCGCAGCCCACTGAACAGCAAGCGTGCAGATCCACCTCCAACACCGATCGCCTGGAGAAGATGGTCAAGGACTACATGTCAGATGGCGTAGCTGTGTCGAACCATCCATCTGCACCCTTCAACTATTGGGTATCGAAGCTAGACACCTGGCACGAACTGGCAATGTACGCAATAGAGGTGCTGGCTTGCCCGGCAGCCAGCGTTATGTCGGAACGCTGTTTCAGTGCTGCCGGAGGCATCGTCACAGATCGGCGTATCCGCCTCTCTACAGAAAATGCAGACCGTCTGACTCAAATTAAAATGAATCAATCCTGGATTGGAAATGACTACGCAACACTCCAGGACCCCAACCAAGTAACATGACCAATGAACATCTGGGATGGTGTTGCGTTTCCGGGCCCTGTTTATTGAACCTCTCATCTGTATTACATTTATGACTGCATGGCGGCAAAAAGCATTGCTGCTATATCCGCACGCTTTTTGTCCACATGCAAGGCCTGGGTTGTTGTGTCTCACAAAGCGTGGCCTTCTCCTCCTGCGCCTGCTCCTGTTCCATCACGTCTGCTGCTGCTGGGTTAGCGTTGCCGCGTGGTCCCTGTTTATTGAACCACTTATCTTTATTACATTTATGACTGCATGGCGGTACAAAGCATGCTATCCGCACGCTTCTTGCCCTCATGCAAGGCCTGGGTTGTTGTGTCTCACAAAGCGTGGCCTTCTCCTCCTGCGCCTGCTCCTGTTCCATCACGTCTGCTGCTGCTGGGTTAGCGTTGCCGCGTGGTCCCTGTTTATTGAACCACTTATCTTTATTACATTTATGACTGCATGGCGGTACAAAGCATGCTATCCGCACGCTTCTTGCCCTCATGCAAGGCCTGGGTTGTTGTGTCTCACAAAGCGTGGCCTTCTCCTCCTGCGCCTCCTCCTGTTCCATCACGTCTGCTGCTGCTGGGTTAGCGTTGCCGCGTGGTCCCTGTTTATTGAACCACTTATCTTTATTACATTTATGACTGCATGGCGGTACAAAGCATGCTATCCGCACGCTTCTTGCCCTCATGCAAGGCCTGGGTTGTTGTGTCTCACAAAGCGTGGCCTTCTCCTCCTGCGCCTGCTCCTGTTCCATCACGTCTGCTGCTGCTGGGTTAGCGTTGCCGCGTGGTCCCTGTTTATTGAACCACTTATCTTTATTACATTTATGACTGCATGGCGGTACAAAGCATGCTATCCGCACGCTTCTTGCCCTCATGCAAGGCCGGGGTTGTTGTGTCTCACAAAGCGTGGCCTTCTCCTCCTGCGCCTCCTCCTGTTCCATCACGTCTGCTGCTGCTGGGTTAGCGTTGCCGCGTGGTCCCTGTTTATTGAACCACTTATCTTTATTACATTTATGACTGCATGGCGGTACAAAGCATGCTATCCGCACGCTTCTTGCCCTCATGCAAGGCCTGGGTTGTTGTGTCTCACAAAGCGTGGCCTTCTCCTCCTGCGCCTGCTCCTGTTCCATCACGTCTGCTGCTGCTGGGTTAGCGTTGCCGCGTGGTCCCTGTTTATTGAACCACTTATCTTTATTACATTTATGACTGCATGGCGGTACAAAGCCTGCTATCCGCACGCTTCTTGCCCTCATGCAAGGCCGGGGTTGTTGTGTCTCACAAAGCGTGGCCTTCTTCTCCTCCTGCGCCACCCTCCTCCTGTTCCATCACGTGTGCTGCTGCTGGGTTAGCGTTACCGGTCCCTTTTCCTGGAACCTCTTATATGTATTACATTTATGACTGCATGCCGACAAAAAACATGTTACCTGTGCAAAGAAAACAGACATTTCCCGCATTTAAAAGACAGTTTTCCCTTTGAAACTTTAAAATCGATTTTCTCAAAAACTATAAGCTCTTTTTGCTAATTTTTTTTTCCTCTTGTACCCACTCCCAAGGTGCACATACCCTGTAAATTTGGGGTATGTAGCATGCAAGGAGGCTTTACAAACCACAAAAGTTCGGGTCCCCATTGACTTCCATTATGTTCGGAGTTCGGGTCGAACACCCGAACATCGCGGCCATGTTCGGCCTGTTCGGCCCGAACCCGAACATCTAGATGTTCGCCCAACACTACCTGTCGGCTGTCGCTCATTCCAGCCTGCCAGACTGTCCTGTCGCTCATTCCAGCCTGCCAGACTGTCCTGTCGCTCATTCCAGCCTCCCAGACTGTCCTGTCGCTCATTCCAGCCTGCCAGACTGTCCTGTCGCTCAGTCCAGTCCACCAGTCTGTCCTGTCAGTTTGGCCTTTCAGTCCTTCCTATCAGTCCTACCTTGCAGTCTGCCCTGTCGGTCCCTACTTTTGCAGTCATGCTTACCAGCCCTTCCTGTCAATTATTAATGCTAGTTCTACCTGCACCTTCTCTACACATTGTGGGGTTCACCCTCTTGTTCTTTTTGTCACTAGTGGGGCAATCATGATTGCTGCATTTGTCATTACTTTGAGGCCTAGTATTTGCTGCATTTCTCATTGTTCTGAGGCCTTGTGTTTGCTGCATTTCTCATTGTTCTGAGGCCTTGTGTTTGCTGCATTTCTCATTGTTCTGAGGCCTTGTGTTTGCTCCATTTCTCATTACTTGGAGACCTCATGATTGCTGCATTGCTCATTACTTGTAATCTCAGTCTAATAATTCTTACCATAGTCAAAGTCTAATGTTCTAGTCCTGATAGTCATTGTGGCTGCATTGGATACTTTGGGGTTATTGTTGCAGCATTTAGCATTTTGTGGGCTCCTGATTACTAAATCGTATGCTAATACATGAACCAAAATAAATACGGTCACAGGAAAATTGATATATTTTGCTGGACACTCAATTAGGGATGTTTGCTTTCAAAACTTCCTTAAAGTGGACCCAAATTAAAAATACAGAAATAAAATCTATTTTCTAAACTATAATAATAAATAGCAGCCTTTTTTCAGCTGCATGATGACAAATATAAAATATTTTACATTTATTGGAGGAACCCCTCCCTTCCTTTCAAATTGCCGGAATTTTTCCGGCAAACTGGTGGAGTAGATGGTGTCCAGCAATGGAGGAATTGCTAATGGCTGCCCCCAGTATAATCCTAGCTATGAAAAGAGAAGGGTGAAAAGCATGCACTGAAATGCTCATAGGCTTGAAGGAGTGTTTATTTATCTTTGTATGTGTCAGAGTGCTGCAACTAAATATTTTTAATTAAAAAAAAATTTGGTTTGGGTCCGCTTTAACCCCCTTGCCAGTCCAATTCCTGCGGCAAGGGGGCAGCACAGCACTTTATAAAAAAAATGTTTTTTTTAAATAAAAAATCCCGATCCTCCCCTCAGCGCTGCCTGGCATCGATTGGCCAGGCTGCACAAGGGGTCTGGAGGGGGGGGGGGGGGGGCGGGATAACCGGCAAGGAGGTTAATTCTTCATGCCATTCCTCAGAGATTTTTTTCCATGTTGGCAAGTTAGCATCATGCAGCTTCTGCAGATTCATTGTCTATACATCCATGATGTGCATCACCCATTCCACCACATAATGGGGGAAACGCTGCTTTCTTACGTGTTTGGGAAATGTTGTCTAATTACTTTTAAGGTCACTTTGCCTAACTGTGTTTTGGAAAGTTACTCAGGCCCACTGTGTTTGAGTTACACTTTTACAACAGTTAGCTCTGCTCACATCCTGTCATGACTACGCCCATTTTTGGATGCTTTGCAAGCCGCACTCACACCTTTTTAAAAAAAATACGGCTCAATGCACTTAGCACGTCGCCCCTTGCAGCCTCCCCCCCCCCCCTTTCAAAAAATTGTCCCATGGAGCTGGGGAAGGGGGTGGATTTAAATCTACACCCTGGTTGGTGCCTCTTATTCCAATCAGTGCATAGATTTCATGCTCCCGCTGCTCAGAAACCGCCAAACTCAGTTGTCTAATGACAACTGAGTTCCATGCGCTGGTCAGGAGCTAATTTAATTGGCTCTTGACCTGTAATCACTATGAGCCAATCACAGTGTCAGTGACCAGGGATGAAATGTGAAAAAAACGATCTGGTCCTTAAAAGGCCAGAGACGCAATGTCTCCAAAGAGTTAAGGATGAAACAGTTAAAGTAAAATAGCTTGAAAACATCCTATTAGGGAAGATGAAAAATGGAGCAAGATTCAGATGACCTTTATTAACCTAATTGCATTCACAGAGGGAGAGGTGATTCACTAATGTGATGTAAACAATCGAAACAAAAACAGTTGTGTGCTGTGTATGTATTATTATTGTATTTTATATATTATACAGCACTGGACAATACATAGGGATACATGCAATGTTAATAAGGGGTGTCAGACAGAGAAGTAACACAAGGTTATTTCCTGTTTCTTTCTCTACCAAGGAATGTGATGGTGCTTACATACAGTATAGTACAAAAATAGTAACAACACCGTTACAGATGAGCCACAGAAGGGATTTATTCGTGCATGGGTAAGATGATTCATGAACTCCTTTTCCTAGCAAATCAGTGGTGACTTCTGCAGCAACTTGTGCCTGCGACCAGGAGAGAGAGAGTTACGATGCAGGCTGCACTGTAACATTAAATATGTACAGTAATGTTATGCTGTAATGTTAAATCACAACCCACTATCCGATGCCACAAAGTATAGAGGGATCGATAAATCTTCCTCCACAGTGTCTTAATATAAATTTTGGGTAAAAATGATTAGACTAAATAAATTTGAGTAAAGCACTTGGACCCACAAGTCCTCATAAAGCAAAACAAAGTCATTTCTGAGCCATTGTTTGTAAAATTCAAAGACCCTTTAGTGACTGGCTGGTAATGGATTGGCATAAAACATACATCGTTCCTAATTCTCTCTATTTAACCTCCCTGGCGTTCTGATTCCCGCGGCGCTACGGCCGCGGGAAGTTTTTTTTCCTGCATTTTGTTTATCATGTAGCTAGCCTAGCGCTAGCTACATGATGCCCCCCTCCCTGCGGCGTCCCTCCCACCCCTCCGATCGCCGCCGGTGCCTATGCCCGTCAGGAAATCCCGTTCTGAACGGGATTTCCTTCAGGGCTTCCCCAGTCGCTATGGCGACGAACAGAGTGACGTCATCGACGTCGTCACGTCACAGGGAGTCCCAATCCGCCCCTCAGCACTGCCTGGCACTGATTGGCCAGGCTGCGCACGGGGTCTGGGGGGGGCCCTACTACGGGGTGGGTAGCGGCGCATCAGCGGCGAGCGTAAGTTGCACGCAGCTAGCGAAGTGCTAGCTGCATGATTTAAATTTTTTTTATTAAAATCGCCCCACCAGGGCCTGAGCGGTGACCTCCTGCGTCTCTGGATGAGCTGAGCTCGTCCAGAACGCTAGGGAGGTTAAGGGACAACTTAAATAGAAAGGATATGGAGGCTGTCATATTTATTTTATTTTAAGCAATACCAGTTGCCTGACTATCCTGCTGATCCTCTGCCTCTAATACTTTTAGCCATAGACCCTGAACAAGCATGCAGCAGATCAGGAGTTTCTGACATTGTCAGATCTAATGAGAGTAGCTGCAAGCTTGTTTCAGGAGTGATTCAGACACTACTACAGCCAAATAGATCAGCAGGCCTGCCAGGCAACTGGTTGTTTAAAAGGAAATAAACATGGCAGCCTCCATATACTTCTCGCTTTAGGTTCCCTATTAAGTCCCTAGATAGCTCATGGATATCCAGAACCACTAGGAAAGTAAAAGGGGCTAAAAGAGACCGAAAAGCCCTCTTACTAAAAAGCAAGAATGAATATTTAGGAGTGATGCGTCATGGGAAATCACAGTTGCTCACTTAATGCTGAATTTTCACAAATGCTTCCTGTTTTTTTTTTTCCCCTGGTGTTGGTCTGTTTATTCAGAGCTAAATATTCGCAACGTGCATATATTTAAGAGGCACACACAGCAAATAAATGCACCCTTTCCCCCTAGCCTAAAAAAAACCTAAAGCAAAACGTGAATGAGGTTTGGAACCAAAAGATAAAATCAGAAATAAATAAAACTAGCATTTCAAACAAAATATGTTCTTCAAATCAACCCTCACACTCTTCGAAATATCAGGTGGGGCAACACAAATGAAAGCCATAATACTGGTAAGCCATCAGGGAGACTTCTATTCAACACAGTGAATTATTTCCATTTCTGAATTGCCATTTCATTTTAAAAAAACATTGTGTGAAAGGCACTAATCTGCACTCTCTAGTAGTCCAGAGCAAGAAGATTCTTGTTAAAGCGAGATTGTCACCATAAAAATCAAATTTTAACAGCAACTGGTCTGAGTGCAGGGCCGGGCCGAGGCATAGGCTGGAGAGGCTCCAGCCTCAGGGCGCAGTGTAAGAGGGGGCGCAGAATTCATTCAGCTGTCATTCCTAATTGTGTTTGAAGCAGAAAGAAATAAGAAAAGGGGATACATGACAGTGACTGCAAGCCAGATAACTAGAGATTAAGGTGTTGGGGAGGTTGTGGGCCCTGTGGCGCCTCTTAGTCTAATAGCAATAAGTGTGTGACGGCTGGGGTGGGAGGGATGGAGGGGCGCACTTTGGTGTCTCAGCCTTGGGTGCTGGAGGACCTTGTCCCGGTTCTGTCTGAGTGTATTAAGTGATAAAGATGCTAATCCTGCATTCAAAACTTTTTCTGCTGTTATGGTTTGGAGTTATCACATACTTTAGGAGCACTGGCCCTAGTGCCAAACAGTGCCAAAAAGTTGAATGCTGGGAGTTCTTTTGAATGCTGGGAGTTCTTTTTATCTAATATATTCCTCCTCTTCCATTTATTTCCCTGCCTAGCTGATCACTTGTGTTTACAAGCAAGGCTGAGGTGACTCAGTGATTGGATGTGGAAATAAAAAAAGAATCTGGGAGGAGGGCAGCTAATGAATACACAATGAGCAAGAGAAGGGAGGGGGGGAGCAAGAGTCAGGGAAGATATGATGTCAGTGTTAGCTTGGCAAAATGGCCACTGCCTGCAATAGGATTTTCTGCTTTTCCTTTATAAAATTCACAGGAATCATTACGTGGATAACACAATACATCTGTTATGTAAGTAGAAGTAGTATTTATCTACTTATATATGTGTTTTTTACTACTAGGTTAGCATGGGTGTCGCTTGTTCTTTAACAGTGGTTGAAAGAATGGAACATGCAATCTGACTGGTTGCTGTGAGCACAGAACTTTGTAGATTAATCCTATGAAATTCGACATTCAAGTTCAAAGTCCACACAGAATGTTTTTGTTGGTTATCCTTCCTTTTCCAAAACAACAACAACTTAAAAATTTGTGAAGCTGCTTTGTGTATTGTGGCACAAACCAGTCCCAGTAAGGGGATAAAATTCACAGTGACGCAGAGTATCTACACTCAGTGGAGTAGCAATAGGGGGTGCAGAGGTTGCAACTGCATCGGGGCCCTTGGGACAGAGGGGCCCACCCTCAACCACAGTATTAGCTCTTTATTGATCCTGTGCTGATAATAATCACTTCTATAGATGTAATGAATAGTAGTGATCATTAACAAACTGCTTCCCATCCCCTTCTTGCATCTCTAACACTGTAGTTGCCATTGGCAGGTTTTGGTGCACTGTATCAATTGTTATGTATAGAGTGCTTAGGGGGCATCTAATTAACATGTATAAATACATCAGAGGGCAATATAAAAGATTTGCGGATGAGCTTTTTGTTCCTAGGCCTTCTCAAAGGACTAGAGGACATGATCTGCGCATGGAGGAAAAACGTTTTAGCCATTTATTTAGGATTGGATTCTTTACAGTAAGAGTGATTAAGATGTGGAATGCATTGCCACAGGAAGTAGTTATGGCAAATTTAATACCTGCATTTAAAGGGGGCTTAGATGTTTTCCTTGCGTTGAAAGACATCCATGGCTACAATTACTAGGTAATGCCTAATGATGTTGATCCAGGGATTGTATCTGATTGTCATCTGGAGTCAGGATGGAATTTTTTCCCTTTTGGGACTAATTGGACCATGCCTTGTAAGGTCGTTTTTCGAAGGGGATAGGAGGCCATTAGAATCCATGGGATCCAGCACTTTGTCATGGTAGTATGCATACGAAAAAGAACAAGTAATAATAACGAGACAAAAAATAAATAATCACCATCAGATAGCATTTTAATGTTTATTTTTATTATTTTTATTTTTTGTCTCGTTAATATTACTTGTTCTTTTTCGTATGCATACTACCATGACAAAGTGCTGGATCCCATGGATTCTAATGGTCGATTGTTGTAACCTATTTATTTATTTAAGAATATCTTACCTATATTACTGTATGTTATCTTTTATGTTTTCATAACTCTGAGCGCTTCATTGATTTTAATTATTTGTTTTAAAAGCACCTGTATTTGACCTGAGGAAGCGGTTTGGACCGCGAAACGCGTTGTCTATTGTGCTAAATAAAACCTTCTTAACCCCTTACCAAGTGGAGTCTCTTTGCATAAAGGGAACACTGAATACACTACACGGGCGCCTCCTATCCCCTTTGAAAAACGATCTTGTATTACCCCATTAGTGGGGTTCTTCACGACTAACCAGAAGTGAAGCCTTTTCCTAAGGAGCAGCGACCGACCATCACAAAGACCGAGTGGGGACAGGACTTCCCTACACGCCCATACAAGTGGTTGCCTTATAGCAACCTACACTTGTGAGTATATTTACTCTTAATTTTATTTCTTTTATCTGAAGATAATACACCATAAGGGCTCCTGGTACCCCTGCGGGTTTTTTCCTTTTCTTTTTCCTACACTGACCAGATGCCTTGTAAGGGTTTTTCACCTTCCCCTGGATCAACAGGGATATGTGAGGGAGTAGGCTGGTGTTGGTGTTGTACTTTGTTCTCTGGTTGAACTCGATGGACGTGTGTCTTTTTTCAACCCAAATAACTATGTAACTATGTGCTAGCATATGACTAAAAGTGGCTATCAGGGGCATACTGTATTTATACCTACCTCTGTTTTCATTTAGTATCGGAGGAAAAGCTTGCATGTATGCCGGTGTTTATGCCGATGTTTAAGGTTCTTATTCTGTATCTTCTTTGTTGTTGTAAAGATTTTCTTAGCATCGTTAGGTGTTTTTTGTTTATGGGCAGAGCATGTACGGTGGTGTCTGATGACCTGAGCATGTAAGATGGCTTATCAGGTGTGCTGAGGTAAGGTTGTTACTGTAGAGGTAGTTGCATCTGCTAATGGCTTTTATGTGCACTGATGTGTGCAATTTGCCATGTTTGATTGATACAGTGAAGCCTAAGGGATTCACAGAGTTCATGCAGTAGACAGGTCTTCACATGATTAATGGGTGGGATGTGCTAAACTGTGACTGTGATTATTTTTTTTAAGCAAACCTACTCTTTCTGCCGTATAATACACATATCATCAATCTAGTGGTAGTAGATAGTGGTTTCTGAGGTGTTGAGGAAGCTCTCCTATAGGTCATCCATAAATAGATTACATACTGTGGTGTCATTTTGCTTCCAACTGTAGTAGTCATGAGCTAGAGGTAGATGTTCTAATCAAAGATAAAGTAATTAGGTGCTAATGAAATTAATGAGCTGTTAGTCAATCCCTTCAGCAGTCAGCACTGTATTTTTTTAGGTTTAGCACTGTATTAAGGTGTATTACATCATAGCTTGTGAACAGTGGCGTAGCAATAGGGGTTGCAGAGGTTGCGACCGCTTCGGGGCCCCGTAGGGCCCTCACTCAACCACAGTATTAGCACTTTATTGGTCCTATGCTTGTAATAATCCCTTCTATAGATGCTTTGAATGGTAGTAATCATAAACAAGCTGTTCCCCATCACCTTCTTGCACCTCTGGTGTTGTGGTTATCCTCAGCAGGTTTTGGTGCACCGTATAATTTATGTATAGTGTTTGGGGGGCCCAATGTAAAACTTGCACTGGGGCCCATAGCTCCTTAGCTACAACCTGGCGCGACATGGTACAGGCGCTTACGGTGACGCCCAACACCGGAGAAGCCTAGAAGTCGCCCTGGCAGACAGTTAAAACTGTACTGAGCCAATAGCATTTATTAGGAATGGTCAAAATTGCTGAATTCCACATTTTTACACAGAATTCCAAACAAATTCTAAATTTTGAGTTTGCGCTTCAAAATTGCAAAAAAATGTAATTTACTACAAATATATTTTTAGTGTGAAGGTGCGAAAACCGGTTCATGTAAGACTGTTATTTTGCTTTTAATTTTTGCATCTTCACATGGAATTTTTTCATTTTCACATAGAACTTTTTCATTTTTGCGTAGAATTTTCATGTACACAATTTGTGAAAAAAAAGTGTGCATTACATTAACATAACTTCCAGAATTTGATGTCATAATTCCAAAATTTCATGAGCCATTTTCATTGATCCAGACAGTGGACCAATGGGGAGCCCTGGCAGGAGCTTCAAAGATGCTTTGCCGGGGCTCTGATACACAGTAATTACAGTGACACATACACTGTAATTATTCAGTGGCACTTGCAGCGAGAGGCAGCGGAAGTTTTGGGGTGGTATATTAATTACTGGCGGGAGACAAGCACAGCTGTCGGGGGCTTTGGTGATCTGCGGTGGCCCGACAAGGAGCTCTGGGGGTCTCCTTTAATAAGATGCAGATGCAGCGGTGGAGGATGGTGGGTGTGTGCTAGCATCTCTGGGGAGCGAGGCCGTGGTTATGAAGGACAGCACCACAGCATAACGCCTTGCTCCTCCATCGGCCGGGTAAAGGGAGCATTGCTCTGGCTTTCGCCTGAGTAATGCTCCCTAACGGTCGGCCATTGCGCCAAGGAAACCAGATTTGCCAGTAATCCTCGCGCAATGGCAAGGTGATAAGTGGCTTCCATCTGCAAGTTGCTTATCACCTTGAATGTAATATGGCTCAGTGACTCTTCTCCAACATTGATGCTATGATTGTATACAATGAACAGAGGCGCCAAAAGTATAAGATTAGATTAAATGAGCTTAAAAACCAACTTAAATGGCAAAATTGAAGGAGGAAGTGGTGGTCTTACCTCCCTCAAGCAGACACGACAACGACTGCGATTCAGACAGTCAAACACATTTATTAGGAACTCCAAAAAGAAATGCAACGCGTTTCGCAGGTTCAACCCCGCTTCATCAGGCAATATAGGGAGGAGTATCAAACAATCTGCACAAGGATTCAAATTAAGCGCCTCTGTGACAGAGACAGAGGCGCTTAATTTGAATCCTTGTGCAGATTGTTTGATACTCCTCCCTATATTGCCTGATGAAGCGGGGTTGAACCTGCGAAACGCGTTGCATTTCTTTTTGGAGTTCCTAATAAATGTGTTTGACTGTCTGAATCGCAGTCGTTGTCGTGTCTGCTTGAGGGAGGTAAGACCACCACTTCCTCCTTCAATTTTGCCATTTAAGTTGGTTTTTAAGCTCATTTAATCTAATCTTATACTTTTGGCGCCTCTGTTCATTGTATACAATTTTGAGTCCACCCTTGGTGGAGGGTTGCTACCCTTTCTTCCGGTCTACAGAGAGCGACTTCTTAATCCTGAGTGGGGTCAGGACAATCTCCCCACCTGCCTTTACAGTGGTTGCCTGCTGGTGACCCTGACTTGTGAGTATTTAGCAATACAAACTTATTGCCACCTTGTCCAGTACGAATTACACTATTGGGGCTCTTGGTGTTCCCTGTTTTTATTGATGCTATGATGACTAGTCTATCAATAGATTTGTATAGAGTAAATGTCCAAGTTGCCAGCTTTTTTTGAAAAGTGATGGATGGTTGCTAACAGTTATTACAAATGTAAATCAGTAGCTAGCAGCTAAAACAGCTGCAGTGTCTAATCAAAGAATCTACTGGCTTTTAGCTGCAACGAAGTTGTCCATGCGAAAGCAAGAATTTTTGAATCAGGGTGTTGCCATCTATTGGTTAACCTTGAAGAAAAACAGTAAGCTTTTGGCTATGAAGCCTTCAATTTAGAACACCGCTTATATACACTGGACAGTAGAAAGGAGTATAAGTGTACCACTGTATATAAGCTGTTTTTTAAGTTGAAGGCTTCCT
Organism: Hyperolius riggenbachi; assembly: GCF_040937935.1. Classification (NCBI taxonomy): domain Eukaryota; kingdom Metazoa; phylum Chordata; class Amphibia; order Anura; family Hyperoliidae; genus Hyperolius; species Hyperolius riggenbachi. Next base: position 50,193,295 of record NC_090656.1, read on the forward strand.
AGCCAAAAGCTTACTGCTTTTCTTCTAAGCTAATAAATGGCATCATCCTGATTCAAAATTTCTTGCTTTTACTGATGGCTAACAGGGTACAACACTCTGCTGCTTGCTCATGTGCCAAATCTTTCCAGAAAAAAATAGTATTTAGAGTTAGTGATCAGCATGAATTTTGCATAATTGTAGTTTCACATTCCCAATTGTGCTAAATCGTAATGCAACATTTTGGTAAAAATTTGAATTAATTTTGCATGTAAACATAATCCGGAAGTAATATTGCAATGTTGTGTAATTTTTGCGTAATTCCGTGCTGACTTTCGTGCTTAATAGCAAACCCTCCATATATGCTCTTATCAATTTTTCAAAAAGACCTTGTAGTTTTTGAGAAACTCTATTTTAAAAATGCAAAGGAAAAACATTTTTTTGCTTGTTATTTTTCAGAGTTTAAAAATCATTTTTCTTTTGTATCTTCACAATCGCATGTCTCAAAAATTACATTGTCTTTTTTTGTAAATTTTTTTTTTTTTTCGTATTCCTACTATTCCCCTTAACATAGGTAGCAATTTTGGTGATGATGGCATGTTTGGAGGCTTTGCTATTAACAGCTAAAGTCGGCACAAAGTTGCACAAAATTACAAACGTATTACAGGAAATCAATTGAATGTCCAAATCGTAATTGCGTATGGCCATCATTGGGAACCTTTACCCAACATTTTGCATAATCATAATTAGCAGATTACAATCATCACTAGTATACAGAGTTAGTAATGTAAAAAATGCAAAAATAGCATAATGTAGCCTAAATGTAACATTGAAACAAGGTCTCTCTGGGACGCCATCAGCTTCTCTTATTTTTGAATGACTTTTCCACATTCTGTCTGGAATTTTTAGAAAAATAAGGTAACTTTGATAGAGCTACTTCCTAATTATAACTACCATGATCTCTACCTAAAAACAAAACAGTGGCACATTTGCCAAACATTTCACTGCCCTGCCATGGGAGAGGGAACATGGCAGCCAAAATGAGGAGTACCAGAATCTAGAGGGATCCACCTCTTGGAAGTGAGTATTGTTTTTGAGATTTAAAATAATAAAAGCCTGTAAATAGGCACTTGAAACCAAAGGAACATTCTCTTGCATTTACCTACCTCATTGCCGCGTCCTGCCGTTGGGCGTGACCGTGGCGGCAGCCCCAGGACCACCTAACGCCAATTGGCATCAAGTCCTGGGGCCGGCTACTGCAGGAGATCGCGCGCAGGCTGAGCACGAATCACCTGCTTGGGAGGCGGAGCTCCGCTCTGCCTTCAGTCTCAGAGTGGAGAATGGCACTCGAGACTTTTAGACGGCAAAATCGCTGTCTTTTTACTAAGTACAGTGCTGTGATCTGCATCAGCGCTGTACTGGGGACAGGGAGGGGGGAGGATAAAAAATGACAAAGTTTTATTTCAAAAATAAACGTATAAATATTGATAAAAAAACAAACACACACTGGAGGAGCAATCAGACCCCACCAGCAGAGAGCTCTGTTGGTGGGGAGAAAGGGGGGGGGGGGAATCACTTGTGTGCTGTCGTGCAGCCTTGCAACTTGGCCTTAAAGCTGCAGTGGCCTATTTCACAAGAAATGGCCTGGTCCTTGGGGGCAGGGGGTGGGTGGGGGTAAAGCCTGTGGGGTGTGGGGGAGGGGGGGTAAAGCCTGTAGGCCTGTGGGCCTGAAGTGGTTAAAAGAAAAACAAATTACCCAAAACCTTGAACCTTAAGACCCAACACAAAAAGGCATATAAAACCTGATTAAAGAGCTTCAGCCCGCTAAAGCAGAGATTCAACATTTTAAAGAAATTTAAAGATATAAAGTAGTTAAAATATGATTAACTGACTATTAATTTTATTCCCATCAATTAAATTGATATATTATTTTCAAATGTTTAAATGAAGAATACCTAATGATTATAGAAAGGACCAGTGTGGTTAAGGCTTAGTTCACACATAAATCTGTACATTTCCAGTCCAGACCAATATTGTCCTGTCAGTTTTGCATCAGTTTTACCTGACTGGATGGAAATATACACCTTTTATGTGTGAACACATCCATAGAGACTCATACAAAACTGATGCTATCTGTCAAAAACTGACAGGACTGGACACCTTTTTATGTGTGAACCAAGCCTTAGGCCCCATTTACACTTAATCAGTTGGTGCACGTTTTTTTTTTCTTCTCCATAGCAGTGCATTGAGAAAAATCTTTCAGTTAAAACGTGTATAG